>NC_054827.1:119716553-120021119 GCF_018345385.1 Vulpes lagopus
CACAGGAGCTTCTCTGGAGAATGGCTTGAAGCTGGGTGTTCCCAAGTCCCCCCGCCCCGCCCCCCCCGTTATGTTCATGTGTCCACTCGGTCATCAGAAAGACCTTTAACTATGGGCTGAGCTGTCCTCATCTCACAGGGGAAGGGAGGGGGCCTGGACAGCTGCAATTGTCCAGAACTTCCCCTGGGAAGCAGGGAGTGGCAGGGGGTGGTCCTGAGCCCGGGACCCCTGCCTGCTGTCCAGGCAGCCCTGATGTATCACCTCCGACATCAATGCCTGAGTGGCCTTGTTGGCCACAATCTAAATTTCATGGAAAAATATGACCGTGATGCTGGTAGCATTCTCTCTCACTGCTGGAGCTGGGGAGGCCAAGCTGCATGGGTGTCTGTGCTCCCGGCTGCCTAGGGATTACCAGCCTGCAGGGAGGCCGCATGCTAAGATGGGCTTCCACCAGACTCACAAAGCGGTGATGGACGAGCTCAGAGCCGCCTGGGTGGGGGCTCTCCTCCACCCCCAGCCCCACGCTGCCAGGCCATCTACTTCTTTGCATCTCTTTCTCTCAATTAAGCCCCAGCAGCTATGGTGCTGGGGTTCTGGCTGTGGGCTCTCTGCACCTTAATTAAGGGTCATAGTGAATGGTATTATTTCCTGGGGTTACCGTGATTCTATTAAAATTTCTCTTTGTAGACATCAGGCACAGCCCGATTCCACCCAGGGACAAAGGCGAAAGAAATCCAGGGCAGAGCAGCTCTCTCATCAGCAAGCCCTGTGCTTCCTTCTTGTGGCTGCCTCTAGCAGCTCAGCGAGGAGAGGGGTCAGTAGGTTCCGCGTTTCAGGTTGTTCAGATCTCCTGGACTCTGTGCTCTGAAATTAAGATGGTCCCAGGGGCTCCTGGGTGGTTCAGTGGTTGGGCCTCTGCCTTTGGCTCAGGCCGTGATCCTGGGGTCCTGGGATCAAGTCCCTTATTGGGCTCCCTGTGGGGAGCCTGCCTCTCCCTCTGCCTGTGTCTCTGCGTCTCTCTGTGTCACTTATGAATAAATAAATAAAATCTTAAAAGAAAAAAAGATGGTCCCAGCAACACAGAGTGCAGTGATTAATTAGTAACGTCTGCCGTGGACTCCAAAGGAGGGCACTGAGGGCCCCATGTGCTGGTTGCTTTGTCCAGCTAAGTCCTTCCAATCTGGCCAGCCGGGTTCCCTGTCACCATGGCAGTGTTTCCAGCCCCAGAGCTCACCAGGACCTCAGTGATAGCCACAGCTATGCACCTGCAAGAGGGACCCACTGCTGGCAAAGGCAGGAACCTGAAGTGCGCATGGGGTCCTGATTGGGGCCTGTGTCCAGCTTCAGCCTTGCAGTTTGAGAAATCGGGCTGGAAGAAGAAGCAAATGTCATCAGGTGTCCTGCTTTGTTGCCCCCACCCGCATAGACGCCCAGCCCTACTCTGGCATAGACTGTGCCTCCTGTAGACTCTCTACCTGGCGTTCCTGGAAACCCCATCATTTACACCACGCTTTGCCAGACTTCCCTGCCTCTATCCCCACAGGGAGCCCCTGTGACTCACCGGGACAGGAATGGCCGCTTCATCTACAGGTCAGAAAACAGAGGCTCCGTGTGGAGAAGCCACCAAAAGTGGCCAAGCTGAGACATGGGCCCACATGTCCCCTGGCCACCTGATGGGAAAGCACTGGTGCCCTGTTGTGCAGGAGTCAGATCTGATGGGCTTGTACCTGCTTTGCCATGATTGGCCACTGGCTTCTTTCATGTGTCCGTGCATTTCTCATTCATTCATTCATTCATTCATTCATTCATTCATTCATTCATTCAATAATTATTTAGAGAATGCTTTCCACCATCCAGAGTGGGGGGACCTTCAGGGATGGACAGTCTAGTTGGAGAGATGGATGTTAACCACATAATTGCACAGATGGTGAGGTGCAGCCCCGAACTCCAGAAGTGTTCCTTCTGGTTCCCCCTCTGGCTCCTGGCCCTCTTGCGGCCATCAGCACGGTGGGGGGCCAGGCGGGTGGCCTTGGGTCACCCCTGAGCTCACCACCCTGAATTCCCTGCATGCTCTCACACGCTGCCATCCCCGGGCACCCTGCATCGACCTCAAAATTTCTGGCTGCAGAACCTCTATGCCTGCTTGAAACTGCTTCCCGCACCCCGTCTCGCATCGAGGGCCTTGTCAGTGCCAGTGTTTGCAACCACTGTTGCTGTCCGGGCCGCAGTGTGGATTTAAGAGGTCTCAGAGTTGTGTGAAGCCTTTCTCAAAGCATCGCCTTCCTCTTGGTGGTAAGGTATCCACCAAGGAATCCACAGATGTCGTCCTATGGTGAATGCTGGTGTCTTAAACCATCCCCAGCCGGTGCTCTGTGCCAGCAAGGCCACGAGAAATGTATTGTTTTAGGTTTGAAAATCTGGTCTGTATATGAAAGTCGAGGCCTCTGAACTGAAATAATTGCGTGTAGTTCAGGTGAACCTGCCATTTCTGTTCACAGACAGAAGTGTTCTGGAAAACACAAATGTCTGCTCAAACCCCAGTCAAAAACCTTCTTCATCAGGAAAACACTTGTGAGCTAAGGGTTCCTCTTTCCAGGCGCTTGAGTTCTGGGAAGTGCCGGCTGCCGAGTGAGTGGATGGGACAAGGGGCATCCAGTGGAGAGGAACAACCTGTGTGAAGTGGGGGTTACTCCAGGCCATGAACCAGGCTCACAGCTGATGCTCCCATCAGCTCTGGGTTTGTAGGAGCCCCTGCAGCAGGACAGGCAGGGTGCAAAGCAGTGGGATGGGAAGGTGGTCAGAGGGAGGGTGCTGGCCAAACCCCAAGGGTCACACCAGGTGGCAGGGGTGCGGAGGGGGCCCTGACCCCAGGTGAGTGGTGAACTGTGGCTGGAAAGTGCTACCGACCTGCAGTGAACTCTGCAGGAAGATCCAGGGGCCTCTACGCTGGGTTATTTATTTTCCTACTGGGATCCTCTTTTCCTAGACCATTTCCCTTCTGACTGTGTGGGGACCCAGACTCAGCTTAGGGCTGGGGAGGACCCCAAGAATGCATCCTTCTGCCCGGCATGGCAGTGCCGGCCCCGTCCAGGGCAGGGAGGGGGAGGCTACACGCAGCTCTCCTCATGGAATAGAGCCCAGGCAGGACCTCCGCGGAGGCCACAGAGCTTGCTCACAGAACGCTCCCCGTGTGGGTCTTTTAAAGGGGTCAGGATTGCCACTGTCGAGGGGCTAGCCTCAAAGGCCATGATTGCTGGGACAACCCACTCAGAGATCTCCTTTCTTGGAGGAGGCAGGGGGACGACCAGCAGGGGTGAGGGCTGCAAACAGGGGAGAGACAGCTCCCAGGCATCATCCCCAGTGTGCCCTGCCCTGGTCGGGATCCAGTGATAGAGGGACAGGTTGCCCGCCTTGTTCTCATCAGCATCCCAGCTGCCCATCCAGCCTCTCCAGTCCATCCTCACTGTGCTGCTCTTCTGCTCCGGAAGGCTCTGGAATGCTCTCACGGCTTTCCCTTTGCCCTCCTGCGAGTATAAACCAAAATTTTCCCTCCAAGCTCTCCAGCTATTTCCTTCTCTATCCCCCAGTTCTGAGTTCTTTCCACTCCGAACCTCCTTGGCATCCTCTGAGCACACAACACTTATCTTCTCTTCCATGCTTTGGCACATGCTATTTCCTGCATCCTCTTAACTGAGCAGCCTGTACTCACGCTGCAGTCCTCCAGGAACGTATCACATCCTCCAGAAGCTACCTGTAGCTCTGGCTGAGGCTACGTTGGGGTGGGGCATCCTCACCTCTGCTCTCATGGCAGCTCTGCTCGGGGTCACAGAGCTTCCTGCACCGTGGACCCTCCCCAGGTCCCTAAGCGAGCTCCTCTCCCTGAGAGCAGGTGCAGCACTTTTCACATCACTATCGTAGATACCCAGGAGCTAGTGCAGGGGCTGGCATACAGTAGGTGCTCATTTCATGCTGGCTGATGGAATAAATGCAGAGGGACTGCCTTGATTAAGATCTATCTGGGTTTGACCCCTCCTGATGCAAACTGTGTGACCTTGAGCACATCACTTAACCTCTCTGAGCTTTGATGTTCTATCTGTAAAAGGAGAGGGTGGCAGTAACAGCTGGCGTCTAGCAAACATTTATTAAGCCTGTGAGCTACATGCCCTGTGAGCCCTTCTGCCCGGCAGCGCTTCCCTCCTCACAAGCCCTGTTTCAGGTGGCACGATTGCTGTTCTCCTGCTTGTTCCTGAGGGCAGGGGTGCTGGGGGGCCAGGATGGCTCGGGGTTCCCGCAGGTCAGGGGCAGCCAGCTGACCAGGGCCTCGCTCCTGGTGGTGGGCAGGCTCAAGTGGGGAGCACCGGGGACTTCTGAGTGCGGCATCCATAAGGCACGGAGGAGAGGGGGCTGCCCTGCCTGAGCCCGGGACCCCGGGCCTCACAGCAGCCCACAGGGGGCCCGGAAGGCTCTGCCCTCACAGGACTCACACCGTCACATGGGGTGAACCCCACAGGACCCAGGGGACAAATGCAGGAAATGAGAAATGCATGCAGGGATGTCAGGAGGACACGGCCAGGGCCAGCAACTGAACCTTTCAAACATCCCGCTTGGTCTATGTGGGGAAGGCTTGGGGCAAATCCCTGCCCCACAGCCAGCGGCCTGTCCTTTGGCAGCAATCTCCCTTTTCCTGGGCCTCAGTTTCTTCATCCACTAAATGGGAACAGCCACCTTCCAGTCCAGACAGTGCTTGGGAGGTCAAGGGCTCTGCACTGAGCGCTGCCTTGATTTGAGGGACTGCCCCGGGGAAGGCACCCAGGTGAGGAGCGATGCTGAACCCAGGGTGTGAGCTCTCTCTCCCCTGGGGCTCTGTCAGGGCTGGTGGTGGGTGAGGTGAGAGGCCAGGTCTAGTTCTTGAGAATCTGGGTGCCGAGGTGGGTGGCGTTTGGCCGGTGGGAGGTAGGGGCAACCTGACGAGTAGTACCTGACCTTGCAGGGTGCCATGAAGCTGGCTCAGCCAGGACAAGAGCTGGGCTAGGGCCTAAGTAATGAAGGCTCAGGGGGCCGTGGGCTGCCAGGAGGGGCTTCTGGAGGAGGATGATCTTGAGCTTGACCTTGAAAGAGGTAGAGAATGGGACTCCAGGAGCATGGGCCAGCACAGGGAGCTTGGTTGGTGCCCCTTGGAGCTCAGGGCTTTGCGACTCTCTGGGCACATCCTGTTCGTTCCATACTTCACGTCTACGTCTGTCATCCCTGCGTCCTTAGTGCCAGCCTAGGCCCGGCAGCACCAGCACCAGGTGTTGGGAACATTGCGAGAGTGAGGGAGGCATTGGGCATGGCAACAGAGCAGCAGATCTAGACTCCGAGGGGCTTGGGTGGTATAGTCAGTGCCAAAGTCGCAGAGGTGAGTGGACAAGAAGGGAATTTGGAGCTTTCTGGAGATTGTTCTGGAAAGTTTTTCTGGTGCCTTACCCTATTAATGGCAGGAAGGAAGGGGGGGAAGCAGAAGCAACAGGACCTACTTTGTGCCAGCACTGCTGCCCCTCTCTATGCTCACGCTGCACCACAGAACCCTCCAGAACACTGCAGAGAACATTCCCCCTGAAGCTCAGGTGAGGGGCCCGAAGCCCAGAGGAGGAGGCTTGGCCCTGGGGCCGCCCAGGGAGCAGGGGTGTGAGGGTTCCCATCTGGCTCTGACTCCAAGGGCCCTTCCCATCACACATCTGACTCCCAGGAATTAGAACTTTCTGGAAGGCTCCTGTGGCCCTCGACCCCTTCCCTGACCCCACACTCAGGGCAGCGAGCCAGTGGCACTCTGCAGAGAAGCTGCAAAATTAGCAACTTAAATTTAGTTGTCAGGAAATTGGTTAAGGGAACAACGTATTTTCAAGGGATTAGTTTTCTTATAAACCAGCATGATAAAGAAAAAGGCCAAGTTGTGGGACCAAGGACATTCTCTAAATTTGTAACAAGGATCCATTATTCATGGGAGATATTTGAAAAGGCCGCAGCTCCAGAAGGAAATTAGGCATGAGTGGAAAGGTCCCTGGACGGGAGGGGCCTTTCCAGGGAGGGAATGCACCTGCTGATCGGCAGAGGTGTAGGGGGGTGGGGTGGGTGGAGGGTGGGATAACCTGACGATCAGGATGGGGAGGGATGCATCTGCCAATTGGGGGCAGGAACAAGGGGGTCCTGTGGTGGTGAACACAGCACAGCTCCATCAGGGAGGCCAGAGTTGCCTTTCCATGCTACACCAGGCTCTGCAGTGTAGTTTGTACAGGTGCCTGCACACAGTAGGAGAACAACACAAAACTGAGCTGGGGGCCTTATCATTATATGTGGGGCCTAATTCACTCTAAACAGCAATGCTGTGAATGGATAGTGGACATTCTGCAGAAGAAGACACTAGGTCAGAGTGATGGAGAGAAGTAGCGTCACATGGCTGAGGCCTCAGCTCGAGAGGTGCACACCCCATTGTCTCTCCCCATCCTGCCGTCTCTGCCATTTCCTCTCCCTTTGGTCTGTTGGTACGTGAAGGAATGGAGATCCAGGGCACTACTGGAAGACCCACTGTGTGCCTCTCACCAGGCCTGAGTCCCCATCAGGAGGGACCCATTCAGCCTTCCTCTCCACCTGCTGGGGTTGCTATTATTGTCAGATGAGGAAACAGAGGCTCTGGGAGGTCTGGGGGACTTGCCCAGCCTCTGCACCTTCATCACCAGGGCTCCTTCCTTTGCCAGACCCTGGCACCCCACCCCCCTGCCACCCCGTGGGAAGTACGCGGCCAACCTGATGCTGGGACCATCCCAATTCCTCAGCACGACTGACCCTGCTGAGGCTCCTCGCCTGGCTGGGTTCCAGCCAAGGCTCATAAGAGTCCTGCCTCCAAAGAATCCCACAGTTCAGGTTTCACCATTAGTTATAATCATTGTCTTTGCCATATGTAAGCACTAGCTCTGTCACCCAAGGTGGCAGGTGCCTCCATGACCCCCCTGCACAGATGGGGAAACTGAGGATCACAAGGGTGAGTGACTTGTCCCAAGTCATGACCTAGTGGGAGAGCCAGGTCCCAGACTCCAGACCATATTCTTTCCAGAAAATTCATTGCCATGAATTGCAGAAGCCAAATGGCCACCAGGCAGTTTGTAAAAAAATGGAAAGAACAGTTTTAAGAAATGATTTTCTGCTGTGGCTCATCTCCTGTGGTTTGACCCAGCTGCACTTCGGGGTCCTTCTGTCCTCATTTCAGATGGCTGCACTTCTGGGGGGTGGACGTGTGTGAGGTCATGGAAATGAAGGATGGCGGCTCCCTGCCAGCTCTCCTATGCCTGAGCATGCTGACGTAGGTGGGAACAGGCCACCTCCACGTGGACTCAGTGACCCAGACCCTTGCCTAGACCGATATGTCACTGTGCACACCTCTACCCTGTGTCACAGGTGATGGGAAGGCCCAGGTGCTCTGTCCACTGCCGGGCTCCGTGGGTCGGTGCTGGGGACATAACACATCTGCTTCCCATTGAAATTGGGAGCCAATGGGCAGAGATCCCACTGGTTCCCTGGTTTTGGAAGGTGCACAGACAGAGCTGCAGGAGGCGTGCTCACCTGGTCCCACCTAATGGCAGCTGGGATGGAGCCTTGCCTTCCAGGGGACTCCATCCTGAATGGGGAGGGGTTGGCTGCAACCGGGAGCTGCCTGTCCAGTTGTCCTGAGCCTCATCCCCTCGTCTCTGAAAGGAAAAGAGCAACTGACCTCCGTGGTCATCGTGGGCAGAAAATGCAGTAAGGTGGACACAGCATCACCGGGGCGCAGTGGGTCCTGAGTTTACATAGCGCTCCCTGCCTCAGTCAACACAAAGCAGCTGCCAGGAGCTGGAAGTGCACATGTGATTGGACCCTGGTCCTCTCCATGGCATCCTTGGAGTGCAGCATGGCTGCAAAGGGACAGGTGTCTGGGAGCAGGAGGCAGAGCCCCGTGAGCCCTGAGCTGGGACAGTGTGTAGAAGTGCTTGGAGTGGTCCCCTCGTTCAGCCCACATGGAGGCAGCAGGCAGTGCTGGGGAAAGGCCTGAGAAGACCCCCCTCCCTACCACCCCTGCCTCTGGGCTCCTGGCGTGCTCTGTGCCACCTCTCAAGACCACACAGCACTGAGCCCCCACAGCCGTGACTCCTCCTGACCACCCTTACCCCTGCCCTACCCCCTGCCCTACCATTCTGCAGGTGCCTCTTGGGATCATTTTTCAAGGAAGTTTCCCACTCCTGCATCCTTGTCTGCTTTAGGGGGCACTGCCTCAGGCTTGTGGGAAGTACAGGCCGTGCTGGGGGCACGGAGGGACAGACAGGCAGGAGTAAGTCTAGGGGCTCCTGAGGAAGGATTTGTGATCCGTGCAGGATCCTTGCTTGTCTCAGTAGGTAACTCAGGGAAAACCTGGTACTGGGGGCAGCAATGGATGGAACCTCAGTTCCTCCCACATACCACCAGGGCCTCTGTTTGAGGCTCAAGTGGAGTGTGCCCTGTGGCAGCCTGATGGAAGGAAACCCGTGGCCAAACCTTAGGGCCCATCAGACTCCTGCCATCGGCCTGGGGCTTTAGTCTTGGCAGCACCTAGCCAGCTCTGCCTGGTGCGGACCCTCCCTCCTGGGAGCCCTCTGGAGAGAGGGCCTGGCCTCCTTCTCTGGGGCACTGAGATTTGTGCCGCCTGACTGCGGCACCGCACAGGCCTTGCAGGGCACCCAGTTCCTTTGCTGGTTCTGTCCTGGTCTCTTAGTTACCATTCTCCTTTGTCTTTACATCTTTGTCTTTCTTAAGGGATAAAAGCGGGGACACCTCCGTGTTGATGTTACAGTCATTGGTGACTATCTGACTCCCTGCATGTTGGCAGCCCCGTCTGCTGCAGGAGGTGAGGCCAGGAGCACCCAAGGAGTGGGATTTATGTGCCATGCATGCTGAGCGGGCTTCACGGCGAAGGTGCTGGGCTGGCGAAGGGGGCCAGGCAGAAGATGAGCCTCCCGGGGCTCTGCGGCCCGAGCACGTTCCTCGCCATCAGGACAGCCCAGACCGGACCCAGACATGCCCTGGTGTCCCCGCCCACAGAGGGGAACAGAGACCCTTCCACGGTTGGTCTTCCTGCTGGTCTTGCTGCACCTCTGTACCGTGAGACTGAAGGAATCTGGAGGTGTACCATCCCTTCTTCCTCTCCTTTAAAGTACGTCCCGACCAGGGAGATCCTCCCCCGCTAAGACACAATTAAGTCTCTCAAATTAATTATGCACCTGACAGCAGGGTTAGTGATTTTCTTAATTTCCACTGTAATTACATCGCGGGAACAGTCACCCCTGCTCTCCCAGGAAGGAGGCGTGGGCCCCAGCAGTGAGCACCAAGTCTGCGGAGCCTGCAATCAAACTCCCCATTGTGCACCAGAGATGGATGCTTGGCCCCAGCGCATGAAGCATGTCCTTGCTCTGTGCCTCATGGTCTCCTCGAAACAAAGAACGTGTGCCGCTGGAACTGAAGGGTCTTACCAGGGAAGGAGCTTTGGGAGGCCAAAGCCAGGTGTCACGGGGCTCGGCCCACAATACCTAGCAGCACTGTTTGAGAATGACTTTCCCCAGGTGTGGAAGAGGATTCTGTGGTCATGGTGGGCCCTGTGGGGCTGATGGTTCTGAACCCTGGGCTGGGCTACGATCCCTGTTTATAAAGGGATAATTTGCGTGAGTGCAAAGGAAGGCCGTCGCAAGGTGGAGATGGGATATTCAGGAGTGTGATCAGAACGGCCACTGCTGTTTATTAAAAGGAGCTGCAGCAGACTCTGCTAGTCTGTGTGCTGGTGCCACGCCACACCAGGCAGCCTTTGCTGCTCCTCTTGTCCTGGCCCCTACAATCACCTCGTCCCTTGCATGGCTACCACTTACAATATGCCTGTCTTCTGGCCTATGACAGCTTTGGGACAAGAGGTACTTGCGGGGTGCAGGGAACAGGAGCTACATGCCTATGGCCTCAGGGCTGGAAGGGCCACTGCTGGAATTGAAAACTGGCTCTCCTGCTCTCTGGTTCCATATGACCTCTGAGCTCAGCACCTGCTGCCCGGGAGATGGAAGCCAGCCTTTCCTTCCGAGGGGTGCCCGTGGACGTGCTTCACTAAAAAAGTCACCCCTTCAGCCTCAGCAGTTGGGGGAGAAAAGAATATCATAAAACCACAAGGGTGTGAGTGACCCAGGGGAACTGTGACCTCTGCAAAAGCTAGCTCATTGTTTTTCAAGAATCTGACTGTTCCTTCATCTCTGAGTGCACTTATTGGACAGGTTCCACCCCATTCCTTGTGTTCAAATTAAACAGCCGTGCCGAGTGGTCTGGGCAACGGTAACATGCTGTCATTTAGATCAGAGGCACCTCTCTCTGCGAGCCCAGGCTCATCTGAGGGGTTGGGAGATCAAAAATAAGAACAAATTAAATATGTATTATATATTCTATATCTTTGCCATCTCTTAGAAGCCCCAGTAGGAAAGTTATTAATTTGTAGAGCAGGGAACATCCAGACTCAGAAGGAGAAAAGCCCCACATACACAGATCACCCATTTTCATGGCCCTGGCGGGCTGGGCCTTTTATAGATAGCAGTGAGACCACCTGCATAGAAACAAGGTAACTGGGTGTTTTGTACAAAATTTATTATCTCCTAGAAATACAGAATCAGCATTGACCTTGACTCAAATCTAGTCTGTACACGTTCCACAGGCCCAAGCACATGGGTATGAGAGGACTAAGGGGTAGAAGGATAGACCACTGGGGTCAGGGGTGTAGTGGATGAGGGATGGACATAGAGGCAGCAGCGGGCAGGGGTGCAGTGGATGAGGGATAGACATAGAGACAGCTGGGGGCAGGGGTGCAGTGGATGAGGGATGGGCATAGAGATAGCTGGGGGCAGTGGTGCAGTGGATGAGGGATGGACATAGAGACAGCTGGGGCAGGAGTGCTGTGGATGGGATGGATGTAGAGACAGCGGCCAGCAGGGGTGCAGTGGATGGGATGCACATAGAGACAGCTGCGGGCAGGGGTGCAGTGGAGGTGGAAATGATGGTACAGATGCAGATGACACTACCCGAACAATAAAAGTTGGAGGTGGGGACAGTCTAGAGCCAGGGACAGACAAGTACAGACAGACAGGTGCAGGTACAGGGAGGTGGAGGTGGCCAGAGCCGTACATACAGAGAGGATGGGCCGCGTGCTCCCTGGTGGTTAAGCCGGGCTCAGGCCTGGGCCCAGAACAGTTGTATGTGGTACATGGATGGAAGCGGACTGGCCCAGCCCACTGGCCTGCTGGATACCACATTTAACTATTTCTCATTTTAAACTTCACCAAGGACCCGAGGCTGGGGGCCAGGGGTGAGCATCAGGGCAGGGGGTGGTTCTGAGCTCATTCTGTGTCCCTGAAGGGAAAGGCCTCCCTTTGCCAGCCCTATACTCTCTGACTTGGCTGTGTGACCTGTGCCCTGGCCATGGGCAGAGGGAAGGAGCTGGTGCTGCTGCAGCCCCACCCCTGGCCCCCTACCCCTCCAGGCCGTGCCCGGGGCCCTGCCAGGTCCTCTCACTGCTCTCCACCTGTAGGGGTGAGGGGTAGGAGTGCATTCCAGGGCGCCTGTCATGGCACAGCCTAAGGTCTGCCTGAAGCCCAGACCATCAGAGAGGGTCGGCAATGCCACGCGGGGGCTTCTGGCTCCGGTCTCAGGCTCTTCCCACTGCACATGCAATTGAAGTGGGTGT
This sequence comes from Vulpes lagopus, assembly GCF_018345385.1. NCBI lineage: Eukaryota > Metazoa > Chordata > Mammalia > Carnivora > Canidae > Vulpes > Vulpes lagopus. Next base: position 119,728,303 of record NC_054827.1, read on the forward strand.
TCAAGTGTTCCTTTATCAACTTAACTCCAACCCAAATGCCTTTGCTGGAAGAGCCTTGAACATTTTCCGGTGGGTTCGGCACTGTGTTCAGTGCTTCTCCTGTTGCTCTGACTCAGCCAGGGTGCAGGGTGAAGACACGGAGATGCGTTAGATGTCCCCTTGGTGCTGGGTGTCCCACTATAGCTCCTCTGATTCTATCAATCAATTTCTTAACTCTTAAGTACTGTTCATTTTCTAAACTAGGAAGCCAAACCCAGAAAGGTGAAGAAACTGCTGACATCATTCAGTTAATAAGTGGCTGAGCTGGAGGCATTTGGGTGGTGTAGTCGGTTGAGCATCTGACTCTTGGTTTTGGCTTACGTCACAATCCTGGGGTCCTGGGATCAAGCCCCGTGTTGGGCCTCCAGACTCATTGGAGAGTCTACTTGGGATTCTCTTCCTCTCTCTCCCTCTGCCTACCCCCCTACCTCAAATAAATAAATCTTTTTTTTAAAAAAGAGAGAGTTGATGTGGTATGTAGGGAATCCAATATGGCAGCAGGGGGTGGTCTGTGGAGGGAAAAAAGGGGTGAGAGCTGCCATTTATCTCACACCTGCTGGTTGTCAGGTGCTGGCCAGGGGCCTGTCTACTGGAAGTCTCATTGACTTGTCTCATCAGCCCCAAGAAATGGGCCTTGTCAGCCCCATGTGCCCAGGAAGACAGTGTGGCCCACCCAACAGCAGGAGGGGCCTTACTACCCTGCTCTGCTGGACCCTGGCCTAGCCTCTTCTTTTCAGGAGTCCCAGCCTCTCCCCATCCCCCTGTGGATCAGGCCCTATAGGCAGCACAGTGCTAGACTGTCCCCTGCCACCTGGCACTCATTCCCGAGGGCAGCCCCTGGCTCCCAAGGGCTCCTAGGCCTGCTGTGTTCCTCTCACATCTGAAACCCACCTGGCCCAGCCCTGTGACACTTGGTCTACCTGGCCCCCTTGCTACGAGAAGCAGATACCACCATGAGCTTGGTGTGGTGGGGACATTCCCACAGCCTGTCTTGCAGCAGGTGGGATAGTGAGCAGGTAGGCAGCAAGCTCTGGAGAAAGTCTCCTTGAGTCCAAAGCCCCATCCTCCTGTGTGACCTTTGTGAGTTAGTGAACTCCTAGGAGAATTGGAGTGATGGACTCCCTGTCCTCGTAGAGGCAGTCAAGACCCGGTGGTGGCACATGGCAGCATTCAGCATAGAGCCTCCGTGGAATGTGGAATGTTGGTCACCCTGATGCCTCTGAGACTCCGTTTCTCCATCTGTGAATTAGGGCTCACAGCGCCAAAATCGTTTGTTGTGAGTTGCCAGGCAAAGGGAGCAGTCATGCGGTGCCCAGCTAGGGGTCACCTCACCACTCTCCAGGTGGGCACCGAGTTGGGATAGAGAGGTTTCTGGAAGCCAGCAGGGCAGTGGGATAGCCCAGGATCTACATATGCCAATGGTCACCATGTCTTGTTTGCCCGAGTCCCAGGAAACAGCATGTGGGAAATGGGACTTTGTCTCATTGTCATAAACCACCTCCACCAAAGTGCAGCAGGCTATGAATACCCACACTGGATGAGGCTGTTGCCTATGGTAAGCCTTTGGTATCCGATGCCATTTGGGATGGTTGTATATGCTCCACTGGGGAAGAATTAATGCCCCTGTTTTCCATGGTGATGGATTTGTATTTCTCCACTTAGAAGTTTCTAGCAGCTGCAGACAGAATTGCTTTATCTGTGTATGCATATATCCATCCATGCATCCATCCATGCATCCATCCTCCATCCATGCATTCATCCATGCATGCATGCATCCATCCATCCATCCATGCGTCCATCCATGCATGCTCCATGCATCCATCCATCCATGCATCCATCCGTGCATCCATCCTGCATGCATGCATCCATTCATCTATCCATCCATCCATCCTCCATCCATCTATCCATCCATCCATCATTTCATTCATCTATCTATACATCCATGCATGCATCCATCCATCTATCCATCCATCTATCTATGAATCTATCCATCCTCCATCCATCCTCCATTCATCTATCCATCCATCCATCTATCCATCCATCCATCCATCCATCCATCCATCCATCCATTCATCCACTCATCTGCTAACATTACTGAGGTTTTACTCTGTTGGAGCAGCAAGATGAACAGTGGAAGGAGGAAGCCACAAACTGGCTGTGTGTTCCTGGGCTGGCCATTTGTCCTCTCTGAGCCTCAGTGGTCCTGTCTCTGGAGGATTCTTTACTTCTGACCATATATGGATTCTTGGGAGACATGAACTAAACATTTATAAAGTACATGGACAGTCATTGAGTAGGAGCCTGTAAACTTACCTGAGACTTGATGTGGTCAGGGAGGGCTTCCCAGAGGCAGCAGAGCCTCAAACATCTCAGGAGATAGACACTCATTCCCCAAAACACAGTAAAAAACCAAACCAAACAAACACAACACAGTATAGGGAAGTGCTGTAAACATGAAATGTATTAATTACATGTGTAAAGAGTTAGGAATATTTTCTCCAAGTATAGCTGGTTTTTTACTGGACCCATTAAGCTGGTGAATAAACCAGCATCTAATGGTCAAAAGAAATCCCTGTAATCATCGTCAGGGGGTCAAGGGTTTCTGAAGTATGTTTCTGAGCACTGATTGAATCAAGTGTGTTTCTGAGCATTTTTAGTTTAATCAAGGATTGTAGAATTTGAGAGCCAATGTTTATTTAACATTACACTAAGATATTTTATTGAATAAAAAATGAGAGTGAATGGCATTCTCTTAAACTTTATGTAGAAGGATAGCTGCTTGTGCATAGCAAAATTTTCTGAAAATAGAAAAAGAAACCAAGGAGAGGGAATTTGCTTAGAAACTCTTAAAACTCGCCGTGAAGTTGCTGGCTTTGGAAATAGTCTGTTAGTGAGGTGGCCAAGCACACTGAAGCAGACCCCCGCCGACGCACCGCACACACAGCGATCAATGAGAATTAGCAGTGAGAAAGGTGGTTTTCCAGAAAGGTGAGGAAAAGAGGCCATTGGCCCGTTTGGTACTTTCAGCAGAAAACAGAAGGCTGTGCCCTGTATTTGGTGACAGACTAGGAGAGAATATGGGGTTGGGTCTCAGGGCTGAAGCCTTGTGCCAAAGTTAGATGTGTCAAGGGGAAAAAAAGGAAAAAATCCAAATACAGCAAGAAAAGTCAAGAGAATATACACAATCATTTCAGCCAGACAGGAAACCCAGAATTTATAGGAAAATGTATGGGACACATTTGATGTATAAAACAGAACTGTGTGTAAGGCCAAAATGCTGTGAACCAAAATCAACAGAGCGCAGCCACACATCTGAGGAGGGCAGGACTAATATGCAGTAGCCACCTCTGGCGTGTTTCTGGAAAGCTCTAGTAAGCTGGGAGCAGCAGGAGGTGAAGAGTGGAAGGGCTGGGGTGGTGGGTGGATGTTCTCAGAACAGCAGCCCCCCGCACCTGTTAACTGGCGAGAAGATGCTCAGCCCCGAGGAGGCAGAGGCGGGACGGGGCCGCTGTCTCCTTAGCCCTCAACGATGCGTAAATAAGACACGGAGATCAAGCCTTCTCTCCCGAGCCTTGAATGGGAGTGAGCGGCCCCGGGGGCGGCCCACGCGTTCCCGGTGCGGAGGGCCAGCGGCAACACCCACCAGGAGACATAGACGTGGGACCTTCACCGCCACCCCTGCTACCTCCCCGAGAGCGACGAGAACGGCAGGACTTAAGGCTTCATGGATGGGATGTTTCCTGCAGCCTGAATGTGACAAAAACAAGCTGGGCAGCGGGGAGCAGAGCGGGTACCTGTAGACAGGGCGACTGGCCGAGCGCATCCACACCAGGGACCCCTGGGCAGTTGGGAGAGGGACGCTGTCATCAGCCTGGAGCAGTTTCCACATTGTATTATTTTTCAAATTCAATATATTTAAACTAAAAAGAAAACAAAAGCGTTCACCCATTTCTCCCAAACCCCCACCCTGGGCCTCTCCCTCTCCCTGCCCCCTCCCTGACCCATGTATAGGTGAGATCATACTGTACTTGTACTTCTCTGACCTGTAGCAATGCCCTCAAGTTCCATCCACCTTGTCACAAATAGCAGGATTTCCTTTTTTATGGCTGAGTAGTAGTCCAGAGTGTATATATGCACACGTGTATGCGTGTGTGTGTGTGTGTGTGTGTGTGTGTGTGTCTATCCATTCATCCATCAATGGACACTTGGGTTGCCGTGTCTTGGCTATCATACATAATGCTGCTGTGAACTTGGAGGTACATTTATCTTTTCAAGTTAGTGTTTTTGCTTCCTTTGGATAAATACCCAGAAGTGGGATTGCTGGATCGTGTGGGAGTTCTATTTTGAATTTTTCGAGGAACCTTTGTGTTTTCTAGTGGCTACACCAATTTACATTCTACCAGTAGTGTACACAGATTCCCTTTTCTCCACATCCTCGCCAACACTTGTTATTTCTTGTCTTTTTGGTGATAGCCATTCTGACAGGTGTGAGGTGATGTCCCGTCGTGGATACGATCTGCATTCCCCTGATGATGAGTGATGTGGAGCATCTTTTCATGCACCTGTTGGGCATCTGTATGTCTTCTTGGGATCAATGTCTGTTCAGATCCTCTGCTCATTTTTCAATGGTATCGTTTGGGACTTTTTTTTTCTGTTGACTTATATAAGTTCTTTAGATATTTTGGATCTTAGCCCCTTATCAGATTTGTAAGCTGTTTTTTTTTTTTTTTAAATCATTCCGTAGGGGGATCTCTGGGTGACTCAATGGTTTAGCGCTTGCCTTTCGCCCAGAGTGTGATCCTGGAGTCCCAGGATCGAGTCCCACATCGGGCTCCCTGTGTGGAGCCTGCTTCTCCCTCTGCCTGTGTCTCTGCTTCTCTCTCTCTCTCTCTCTCTCTCTCTTTCTCTCTGTCTCTCATGAATAAATAAATAAAATCTTTAAAAAAATAAATCAGGGGCAGCCCTGGTGGCTCAGCGGTTTAGCGCTGCCTTCAGCCCAGGGCCTGATCCTGGTATCCGGGGTCTAGTCCCACGTCGAGCTCCCTGCATGGAGCCTGCTTCTCCCTCTGCCTGCGTCTCTGTGTCTCCCATGAATAAATAAATTAAATCTTTAAAAAAAATAAAATAAAATAAAAAAATAAATCATTCCATAGATTGCCTTTCCCCCTTGGTGATAGCATCCTTTGATGTGCAGAAGCTTTTTAGTTTGATAAAGTCCTACTTGTTGATTTTTTTCTTCTGTTGCTTTTACTTTTGGTGTCAAATTCAAAAAGTCATCACCAAGAACTATATCAAGGACACTAATGACTATGTTTTCTTCTGGGAGTTTTATAACATCGGGTTTTATGTTCAGTCTTTAATCTATTTTGAGTTAGTTTGTGTGTGTGATATAAGATAGTGAGTGGTCCAGTTCCATAATTTTGTGTATTTTGTGTGTGTGGCTGTCCAGTTTTCCCAACACTATTTATTGAGGAGACTCACCTTTCCCCAGTGCATATTCTTGGCTCCTTTGTTGCAATTAATTGGCCATATATACACGGGTTTATTTCTAGGCTCTCTATTCTGTCCCATTGATTTGTATGTCTGTTTTTATGCTGTTACCATATTGTTTTAATTTTTTGTTTTTTTTTAAGATCTTATTTATTTGACACACACACACAAGACAGAGCACAAGCAGGAGGAATGGCAGAGGGAGAGAGAGAAGCAGGATCCTCACTGAGTAGAGAGCCTGATGCAGGGCTCAATCCCAGGACTCTGGGATCATGACCTGAGCTTGAAGGCAGATACTCTACTGACTGAGCCACCCAGGAACCCCCCCATATTGTTTTAATTACTGTAGCTTTGTAATATAGTTTGAAATCAGGAGGCGTGATTCCTGTAGCTTTGTTCTTCTTTCTTAAGTTTGCTTTGGCTATTTGGGGTCTTTTGTTCCACACAAATTTTAAGATTGTTTGCTATATATATGTACTTTTTAGTGTCATTGAAATTTTGATAGGCATTGCATTAAACCTGTAGATTGCTTTGGGGGGTATGGACATTTGAATAATATTAATTCTTCCAATCCATGAGCATGGTATATCTTTCCATTTATTTGTGCCTTCCTCAACTTCTTTTATTAACATCTTAATAAGCAGGTCTTTACACCACCTTGGTTGAATTTATTCTGAAGCGTTTTATTCTTTTGGACACAATTGTTAATGAGAATATTTTCTTAATTTCTCTGATAGTTTATTATTAGTAATAGAAATGCAACAGATTTTTGGGTATGGATTTTGTACCCTGCAACTTCACTAAATTCTTTTATTGGTTTTAACTTTTTTTTAAATTCAGTCTTTAGGGTTTTCTATGTATAATATAATGTCATCTGCAGAGAATCAAAGATTTATTTTTTCTTTCCTGACTTGGATGCCCCCCCCCCCTTTTTTTGACTTGGATGCCATTTATTTCTTTATCTTGCCTAATTGCTCTGGCTAAAATTTCTAATACTAAAGTAAAATAAAAGTGTCGAGACTGGGTATCCTCGTTTTATTTCTGATCTCAGAGAAAAAGCTTTCGGCATTTCACCATGGAGAATGGTGTCAGCTGTGGGCTTGTCATATATGGCCTTTGTTATGTTGAGGTATGTTCCTTTATACTTCCACTTAATTGAGATACATTATAGTAAGCAAGAAAAGCAAGATAGAGGGTAGGTGATAATGTTAATTGCTTAATGTTAAAAAGCAAGATAGAAGGTAGGTGATAATGTTAATTACTTAATGTGAAACAAAACCTACCAACAGCAAACAAGCCTGCCGCACAGAGGTCTGTGTTTGTGTGTGCAAGTATGGGAGCTCAGAGAAGGATCTGAGGAGTTCTCCCTGGGATGTTTGGTTGGGTTTTGTTGTCTGGGTGTGGATGGAGGGAAGTTTTGTGGATGGGGTTGGGGGTGATTGAATTTTACAAAACTTGTAGGAAGGTCATGGGGAACAGGAGAGAGGGGAGCATAAGGGTGGTCACCGGTCCCCTCACTGACTCTCCTGCCATAGTCGTGGGTGATGGAATTTCACACCATTTACACTTCTTCTGTTCTATACGTATGTATCACTCAGGTTTCTACAGTGCACAAATATGATTCATATAATCAGAAACAAAACAACAAAGTGACTTTCATTGCATGGACAAAAAATTGGCAGCACTGTGCATCTGAGCTCTGAGGAGAGGCCCAGAGGAATGATTTAAAAAAAAAAAAAAAAAGGATAGAGAACATTGTAGAAAGAAAACAAAATTGGAAAGGAAGAAAGGGCTAACATCCTTTGGGCTGGCAAGAAGTGAATCATCAGGAAGCTGTGTCCTGGGGAAGAGTGTTGCATGCACAGTGCATGTCGTGCTGTGAGCAGGACAGGGAAGGACACGGGGACTGTGATGGCACACTGAACCCATACAATAGCACCTTGTGGGTCACTGTTAATTTCTTTGGAGGCCACCTTTGTCAAAGCCCAAGCAGGACTTCAGTTCTGCTTGAAGCACACAGAGACAGGTGAGGCCGATGGGCTGCCCCAGGAATTCAGGGACTTGCTGCCACTTCTAGAGCAGAGGGACAAAGGGAGATGGTGGCTCTCCTGCAGTTCAGGATCCAGGCTCCCAGCAGGAGCCAGAATCGGGGTAAGCCTGCTGGGCAGGAGCTGGAGGGAAGAGGCATAGACTCTGCTGGAGACAGGAAACAAAGGAGAAATACCCCAGTGTCTCCCTCCCTCCCTCCTGCAGCCCCCACAGAGCCTGCCCCCGCAGAGCCCACTGGGACATGTGATGGCCTGGGTCAGGGGGCCTGTGGGGTCGGGCTCCAATGGCTCAGAGCAGAGCGGGGACAGGGAACAGGTTTGAGGGAAACAAGAATGGCTGTCAGGGCAGGGAATATATTTTCAAGTCTATTCTCATCACATCAAGAGGAGGACCTTGAGGCAGACACAGAGGGCATTCCTGTCATTCCCACTGCCCAGGTGGGGAGAGCGAAGCTCCGAAAGGCCTGGGACAAGGCACCAGAAAGAAAGGGCTCTGCAGGGCGAGGGAGGCAGGAGGCCAAGGAGGCCATACTCACCTCCCACCTCCTGGCAGTGGCCTCACTGGGCTCGAGAGGTGGGCACTGAGGGGGGCTCTTGACAGGATGAGCACCAGGTGTTATGCTATATGTTGGCAAATCGAACTCCAATAAAAAAATATACGAGAGAGAGAGAGAGAGAGAGAGAGAGAGGTAGTTCTATGAGATTCCACCTCCTTGCCTGATGGGGTGTGTGCCAGGATCTGGGGTTCAGGGACAGACTCAGGAGGGAGCTGCCTGGGCGAGGAGGGAACCGAGGTGCCTTTCCAAACCACCACCTCTGGTGTGGCAGCTGCTGTCACTGCTCCGGGGACTGAGAAATTACATCTCTCTCTCTAAACATTCCTTTTCTTTCTTTCTTTCTTTCTTTCTTTCTTTCTTTCTTTCTTTCTTTCTTTCTTTCTTTCTTTCTTTCTTCTTCTTCTTTCTTCTTTCTTTCTTTCTTCTTTTCTTTCTTCTTTTTTAATTGCCATGACTGGAATAATCCCAGTTTATCTTCTCTTTCACCCTTGACGGTGAATTTAATTTAATAGGCTGTAACTGCCCTGCCTCTGATCTTTAAATGCTGTGTTTATTTGCCTTATTAGCATGGATGCGATGTTTGAAGAAAGTGCACAGATGTCTTGCAATGTGGGGCTTCAACCAGCGGCCGGATCGTCGAGTGGCCTTGCCATGTCCACGGCCCCTGACTGAAGCTGATGTGGACAAAGAGGCTTCTATTCCCCTGGGGCTGCAAGAGCCCGCTGTAGTGTGGGAATGACAGGGGAGCCTGAGCCAATGGAAGGAGGCCAAGGCCGTCCCTACTGAATGTTCTGGAGCTCTGTCTGGGAGAGTCCAGCTTGAGGCCCCCAGACAGGACAGGTGTCCCTGCCCTCCCTAGCTGTCCACAACTTGTGTGTGTGTGTGTGTGTGTGTGTGTGTATGTGTGTGTGATGTCCTCCTTCTGACTTCCCCCAGGAGGGCCCCAGCCCTGTCCGTCACTAAGTTGGCAAGACCAGAGGTTGAAATCTGAAGCACCCTTACTTCATGACACAGTCCAATTCCAGGCCCCTGGAAGCCAGTGGCCTTAAGCAAGGAAACCAGGGAGGAGCTGTGTCCTGTTCAATAAGTATCCTGCCCAGGAAAGGCAGCTTCAGCGTCCTACCACAGGGCCTTTGCACATGCTGTTTTCTTTTCCAGACACCCACATGGACCAACTCCTCAATGCATTCAAGTCCCTGTTCAAATGTCATGTCATTGGGAGGGCATCCTTTGCCCCTCTGAAGTAGCAGCCCCTTATTCTGTGATTCATAGCATGACCTGATGCTATACATTTGTCCTGCTTATTTATCATCTGATTGTCTCCCTATAGCATCAGCTCTCTGGAGTCAGGAGCCCTGGCATCTGGTTACCCCCCAGGAAGGGGTGAAGCCAGAACCAGTGTCCTGCTTTCCTGGTGGCCCTGGAGAAAGGACCACACATTGTCCTAGATCTTTCCATCATGGGACGTGTACTCTGGAGATGACCTCGGGAGAAAGGGAGCAGGAAAGGTAGAAGGAGTGAATGAAGGAGAGAATGGCTCACACAGAAAACCAGAGACATGTGGAGAGAGAGAGACAGATCCAGAGACACAAGGACAGAGCTGTCCCGTGGAAGAACTCTCAGAGACATAGAGAGATGGAGAAAGAATGCACACAGATACCAACACAGAGAGAGACAGACAGAATTGGAGGTGCATCAAGAGGCCAGAGATCCAACACAGAGAGACCGGGAGCTGGACCTGGGTGCCAGGGTCTGCAGACACTGGTTGGGGACGCCCGCCGAGGCCGCTGGGGGCTGAGCAGCACCCGGAACAGCCCGTTTCTTCACGTTGCTAAAAAATTGAGGACTTCTCCTTCATCTCGTCTGGAATTCTAGCATCAGCTGTCTGCCGCTCCCCCAGATGCTCAGACGCAGGAAATTCAGACAGGCTTGGGCCTGGCCCTCTTCCAGCTAAGAATCTGTCCTCAGGAAAAGACTCTCCTCCATGGGGAAGGAAACAGAACTGACATCACCCTGGGGCCTGAATCGTGCACATCCATCTCTGGCAGGTCCTTGCAAGGTGGTGTGTTGTTGTCGAAGATACACAGTGTCCTCCCATGTGGGCAGCACTGTGGGCATGGCGGATTCATTTGCACGCTTCCTGTGAAGAACAGCACAATGACATCCTGGTGTTCTTAAAATAGAAGTTGAGTCACATGCTGGAATCAACCCAGTAATGGGCCCTGGGATCCAGGAGACATAATGATGGTATAAACAGGCAGCACGGTTACTGGGAGAGCATTTTAAAGGCTCAGTCAGTCATTCATCAAACATCTCCTAGGCTCCTGGTGGTGGAGCCTCCACAAAGCCTCTCCATGTACCCCCTCTCAGAGCCCAGCCCAGGGCCGGGCACGCAGCAGGTGCCCAAGAACATGTGAGTTGGATGGATGGAAGGAAAGAAGGAAGGATGGATGAATGGATGGATGGAAGGATGGATGGATGGCCGGCCAGGCAGGTGGTGGATGGAAGAGGGGTTGGATGATCAGAGGGAAGCAGATGGGGAGTGTCAACCAGAAACAAGCCCAGAATACCATGAGGCACCACTCACTGGTCTATAGGGAGGACCCACAGGATCGCCCCCACCCCCAGAACTCAGCTCCCCCAGACTCCATCTATACCAACACCTCCTACTTGCCCCCTAGCTTTCCAAGGGCAGGAAAGACATCCCCTCCTCCTACCCCTGCCCCTCCCAGACCCCCTCCCATGGAGGAGTAGGCTCCTTCCCCTACTGATGGGCCCTCACACAGGTGTGGCTTTCCTGGGGGCCCCACTGGACATGTGGGACCCCACATCTCTGTAAGGACAGAACCCCAGCTCGGGGGGAGCTTTTCTTCCAATATTAGAACCTGTTCTGTAGGCACTGCCCCTCAGTGGCCGTGGGCCTCGGCTGAGCCACTTCATGTGCCAGAGCCTCAAATTCTTCCTTTTCCTTCGTGGATTCTTGGGCCCCCCTGTGGGCTGCGGGTGAGGTGAGAGGGTGTGGGGAGAGCCTGTGGCACCGTTCCTGGACCAAGCAGCTCATCTGAGGACCAGAACCTGCTTTCTCTGCAGGTGGGTGGGGCGAGGTCGTGGGCTACAGGTGGGTCCTGGGCAAGTGGGTCCACTTGCCTCCTCACTTATTTGCTGTGGGATTCTGAGCAAGTCACTGAACCTCTCTGGACCTTGGCTTCCTGGGGTCTGCAATGGGACCCTGGGTTCTCAGTGTGAGAGCACTTGGAGAAGTGGGGCCTGTAATACAGATGCAAATTGCCTGACTTCTAAAAATGTTTTTGCTGGATGCGTGGGGATTCCAGCCACCACTTCCTGGCAGTGTCTGGCAGGAGCCCCCCTGCCCCAGCTCGCTGAGATGGCACCGCTGGCAGAAACACCCCCAGAAGGGGGACCATGGCTTCGGCTGGATTCTAGGAGTGATGTATGCACAAGGGGTCACAGTCCCCCTTCCTGTGGCCTGGAGGTTAAGAATCCACTTGCAGTGTAGCCAAATGTCCTGGCGCAGGTTCCAGGCAGGGACAGGCACATTGTCCATCTGACACTGTGACGGGTCCTGCCTGTGGGGTGAGAGTCCCCGGCCCCCAGACACCCCCACATGCTCCCGAGGAGGCACCCTGACCCAGTGCCTGACCCAGTACCCCCTCCCTGCCTCTCCTAGCTCCTTGGACCTGTGGTCACAACGGTCAGTCCCGCGTGCTTGCTGAATGACGCATCTTCTCTGAGAAGGGCCAGACTCATAATTCTCGTGCTTAAAGGCATCTTGTTGCTGTTGAACTCTCTGGGAATCTTAAGAATTGGGAGATATGTTCTGCCGATTTCCACCTGTTTTGGTTTTCTTGCCTGAAGAGCAGTGACGATGGGGTGCCCGTGGGAGGAGGCGGAGTGATGGGGCCTGTGTGAAGAGACCACATCGCCAAGGGAGGGACGGTGCGGGCGGCTCCTCGCCACACTTCTACTGTTGTTTGCACCACTATGGAAATTGGGCATCATTCACCACTTCAGCAAACTTCCACCGACTGCTCAGGCTGGGAGCTGGGGATGTGGAGGTGAGGGTCACGCCTTGCAGCTTCCATGGTGCTGCAGGGGCTCGGGGCAGCCCAAGCTGGGCTGCACCATGGGCTCGTGACTAGTGGGACTCAGGTTAATGCACAGGGCGTCGGGGGAGGAGGACTTTCAGCAGGGGTGAGTGGGTGAGGGGGCAGGCCCAGGCAGGCATCCCTTGGGGAGGATGAAACATGACCCTGGCTCACACTTACCACAAAACTACAGGAGATCCTCAGCAGTGGGGTCTTCAGGACAGGGATGAGTAGCTTCTCAGGGGGGAGGGTAACCAGACACCAGTACTCTGCTCCCAGGAGCTGGTGCTCTAGACAGGAAGTGAATTAACAAAGCTCGTGTATAACGTCAGGTAGCAATGTGTGCTATGGATAAAAGTCAAGCAGGCAACAGGGCAGAGCTATGGGAAAGTGGCCCGGGATGCTGTCCTCAGGGACAGTTGAACAAGGCCTGGAACACAGCAGGGAGTCCATTGCTGTGTGTGTCTGGGAAGGGGAACAGCATGTACAAAGGCCCAGGGCGGACTGCACACCCAGGCGGCATTTCGTAGGCCATGGGGACAGTGCTTTACTCTTCAGGCAATGACACATGACAACACATATGGGTACCACCAACCAGGGCAGCTCACCTGAGCCTTAGTGTCCAGGGTTTTTGTTGAGGTTGTTGGTCATGTGTCCCCTGTGGCTGACTTTGTCTCCTGCCCCTCCGGAAGTAGAGTGATCCCAGCTGACCCAAGACCCCTACCAGGAATCACATCGTCTGCATGGACTGGCTGGCTGGCTGGCTGGGGGCACAGGGGAGCAGAGGCGCTCTTACCAGGTGGGACCTGCCAAGGGCTTAGAGGTGACCTTCCAGATGCCAATCTGGGGCTTAGCCTTTCTTTGGAGCGTGCAGAGTTCAGACAAGCCAGACCTTCTGAGCTGACCTCTTACTGCACAGTCACCAACACTTTGTGTTTCCAGGAGGAGGAGGAGGAGGAGAAGGAGGAGGAGGATGGGGAGGGAGGTACTTGCTGTATTCTGGGCCAGCCACTGTGCTGGGAGGTTCATGGCTATCATTTCATTTAACGCTTGTGATGACCGTCGATGGAAGGCATATCCCCATTGTACAGAAGGGACACATGTGGTCAATAAATTGAGTCACCAGCTTAAGGTCACACAGGCCCCTCCACCTGAGGGTGACATGGGCCATGGCTGCAGGCCACTGTCTTTGGAGTAATGCTTTAAGCACATGGGTGTCTCTTGTAGGAGACTGGCTGGGAGAAGTTGTGGCCCTTGCTGGGGCTGGCCCCCTGCTTGGCCCAGGAAGGGCTCTGGAGGGGGTCCGACAACTCTTCAGGGTCCTCTGGGCACCCTGGGAGAGCCACAGCCCCCAGCGCACACTTCCCTGGGTGCCTAGGGCAGCGGCTGGATGAGGTTGACCAGGTGGCCCTGGAGCTGCCTCCTCTGTCTGCTGAGAGGAGGGTACGTGGCTGTCTGTCCTGCTGGTTCCCCACAGGCTGCAGGCAGATGCTGCTGCCGCCGCCGCCGCTGCACATGGCCTCTGCTCCGTGTAGACAGGAGCCTTTACCCATTGTTTGTCTTCAGTCTCCAGAAACGTTCACCTGATGGATTTCAAAGATGTCTTTGGCATTGGCTTGGTTTGAGGAACTTGGTTGTTTCACCTCCTTGACGGTGCGTTGGAGTGAGCAGGGATTGTGACCTCTGCCCTCCAGCTGCCCACCTAGGACTGCCCGGAGTCTCCTGGATTCAGGAGCTCTGCTCGGAGCCGGGAGACCTCAGTCAAGGTCATATCCTGGGCCACTCAGCTGCTGTGTGACTTTGAGCCCGTGGCTGCCCTTCTCTGGGCCTGTGTCCTGTTCACAGAAGGGGTGTGGAGGAGGCCTGAAGGAATCTGCTCTGTGTGGCTCTCACAGTGGGGTCTGGGGCTGAGAGCTCACGCAGGGCTGCGGCAGGCTCTGGGTGAGGTCGGGCGGGTGGACATTTGTGCGCTCTTACGGCGGCCTTCCCTGGTCCCTGCTCCGTCTGGGGCTCGAGCTTGGGGCTGGCCAGAGAGCTGGTCCGACACAGTCCCGGCCCTTGAGGGGCTCTCAGGGGGGTCCCTCGCGGTGGAACAGGTGTCCCAGGGAGCGGTGGGCGTGCAGAAGAGGAGCAGAGGTGGCGTGGAGGGCTGAGGGGGTCTCCCAGCAGGCCATGTGCCTCCTGTCATCTCCATCTTCCCAGGCTCCTGTGCAGAAGGGTGGATGACCACATCCCTCCCTGTGTGCTCTCCTGGGCCTGCCCGTTGGCCCACTGTTGTTGGGGACTCTGCATTTATTCCAAAGTTGTTGGGGACCCCCTGGGGTGGTTCACAGGGCAGTTGCATGATTTGAGAGAAGAGGAACCTAGTAGAGGGACACAGAGATGGAAAATTCTTGATTCCCAGGAAGACTTGATCTTCTCTGGGTGGTCCCGGCTCCCTCTGAACCCTGACCCACTGCCGGAGTTGTGGGTGCAGGTTGAAGACGGCTCTCCCCTCACCTTGTCCTGTCTGGGGAGTGGCTGCTGGCAAGCAGTGGGGACCGCATGCCATGGGGCAGAGCTACCGCCCAGGCTGGAGGCCAGGCTGCCCCTGCCACGCTCAGCTCCCACACCGTCCACACATTTACTGCCCTGTGCCTCAGTCTCCTGCTCTGGAAACATGGTACATGCTACATGTTGGGGGGATCAAGGGTTTAGTACATCGTGCTCAGCACTTGGTTAGTATGACATCTGGGGGAATAACAATGATGTGCTATTGTCACCAGTCCTGTTATTGTCACCTGATATCACAGACAAACTAGGTCTCAGAGATACGAACTCTCAGAGATCGTCCAAGGTCCAAAACCAGGAAAGGTCGGATCTCTTAACTTCAGCTCAGAGGCCATGTCTTTAGGGACACAGTTTGGGAACGGAAATCGGTAGGCTTTCAGCTTAACTATTCCATTGTGTCATTGAATCAGCCTTTGTTTATATTCCAGGAACTTTTTGCCATAAAACAATTTTTTTTTTCAATCAGATATCCCCACTTTCATGACTTAAAAAGTTATTTGATGTTTACCGAGATAGTTGTGTTATGTCTTATTTCTTACCCCGTTTCTGTACTTTGTATTAAAATATTCCTTGTAACATTTAAAAATAGAATTCCCTTCCAGATTGCCTGGATCTTGTCTGCTAATGCCTCTGTGCACTTATTCTTCTTTAAAAAGCTTAATCTATCATTTGGGCTGCCTTTGGCAGGAACCAAATGTAGTCAAGAGTCATTCAGAAAATCAATTTAGAGCGTCAGATTCTCTAATCTGACAAATTGGCATATAAAAGTGTTATCATTTTGTGCCAGGACCCCCTCAAGAATAAATGAGGACCCTCGTTTTTAAGATATCAAATTGTAAGATTTTCTCAGATCTAAAAACACATTTTTTTTTAAACAGCACACAGACGCTTAGCGCTTCACAGAAGAGCCCCGCTCCTGGGACATCACCCCAGGGAATAATCCAGGATGTGTTGAAATAATGAAGATGTTGTTTATGACGGGCAGAGGGGCTCTGAATAGCAATATATGGGAAAAAATGAATTTCCAAAGCACATAGCGCGTAAGAGGCACCCAGTGTTTGTAGAAATGCCTGACATAGTTCAGCCTAACGAATGGCCCGTCAGCAATGCCACGTGGCCTGGATGGAATGTCACACAGCCGACAGGAAATGCCGACCATCGTAAATGCAGAATGGGATTTTGTGTACAGGCTGTCACTGCCGCCCTATGAACGTGATCACATTTGGACAAAGGCTGGACGGACGAGTGTAGAGGATGGTGGGGCCCAGTCGATGGCTGAAGCAGAAGCTTCTTTTCTTGCTATGTTGTAGACACTTCCTGTTATTTTCCTCCAATTATCTTTAAATGATTCCAAGAAGAGTGGAGGATGAGTTGGCATATCAAGAAGGAAATTTCATTGTAAGTGGATTGGTAAACTTCTGGAATTTTCCTATGGATAAGTTCCAGGTCCCAAGGGTAGCCTAAGCTGGCGCAGCCCCCAGAGCCATGCCCAGACCCACTGACTTTGCAGCTCACAACCCCACCCACTCCACCTCTCAGGGGCCTGCTCTCCCAGGCCCTGCCGATCTTCCTCCAAGATGAGGCAGCTGCCGGGTTGGACAGCTTTTCAGAGCCGCATTATCTGGTCTGCAGCAAGTCTTTTCATGTTATTATTTGTCTTTTTTCTATTTGGATGTTTTCTATTTGAAATGACATTTCTGAGCTTCAGAGAGGCTTGGCATTCTCCCAAATTGGAGATTATATGCACCCCTGTGCTTCACCCTGGGCCCTGGCAGACAGAGGTCAGCCGTGGGCAGTGCCTGGTCCTGGCCAGCGACTATCCTGTCCTGTTCCTAGGAGGTGCTTGTGTGTCATTCCCAACAAAAATCTAGAGTGCCCCACGCCGCCTCCCCCAACCCTCCACACTCTCACTGTGTCAGGAGCATCAGAGATGGTGGGCATATGAACCCGCCCAGGCATAAACCCAGCCAGGCCCCTCCAGTTCCCCCATCAGATACAAGTTCCTCAATTAACCTAGAAGACACAGCAATGTCCTGTCTGGTCCCCGGGTCGCTTCTCAGGGAGCCACATCTAGTATCATTAGTTATGGCAGTGGCCTGTCGCCTGCAGCCTCTGGGGCGATTGGCACTTCCCCTTCCTACACCTGCTGCTGCTAATGGCCCCGCCCTGCTCCCAGCCTGCAGCCTGGGCTAAGGGTGGCTTGGCCACCTCCCTTGGCCTCTGGAAGTGGGCCCAGCTGAGGGCTTGCTGAGCGGCTGTAAAAGCAAGAACATCTATGGGAGGTTGACAGGGCCTTGTATGCCAAGGTGAGCAGCAGGCAGCCCTGCCCCTGCCAGGTGAGCCCTTCCTGTGGGGCACTTCTAGGGACACAGGTCTCCTTTAGTCCCAATGGTTATAAACCAGTTCTAAAGACTCCCCCACCCTCCCCAGTTGGGAAGAGAGCTGCTACAAAGGTCCTACCTTGTGCCATGTTAAAACCTCCAGAAATAAAACCAGCCAGAGCCATGGTGTCCCATGTCCCCTTGGTTTCCCAGAGCTGGAAGCCAGTAGAAGGTGCACAGGTAGTTGACCTGGAGTCACATTGAGCCAGCTTTGTCCTTCATGGGCAAATGAGCAAATGACCACCTGTTCGACTCTCAGTTTCCTTGTTTGCCCTGAGTGGCTGGTGGAAGGAGAGTAGAGGAGGGGAGCCACCACGTGTCTTCACCTGGGGGCATGAGCTGCCCGGCTGTGACTGAGGCTGCCTTGTGTTACTTTGTCTCCTCGGGACACCACTGTCTGAGGCCTGGACCTTAGGCCTGTATTCCTTCTGTGCTGCTGCACCGAGTACCCAGCTCCCCTGACCAGCACTCAGGACTGATGGCCAGGGGGCTCTTCCTGAAACACCTGCTCTCTGTAGCCCAATACCCTGTTCCTCTTCCTTCCCCTTTCAGTGCCCATCCCCCTACCCCTTGATTCTCTGTGAGGCCTCCCAGACCCCCCAGGCACCCTTACGCACTTCTCCAGGCTTCCCTGAGAGCATATCCACCTACCTTCCAGAGCTCTGTGCAGGCTTCTAGCACCTTCTCTGGGCTCCATGGGAGCCCCTAGCATGCCAGACTCTGAGATCTCATAGAAGCTGCTCTAGGCCCCAGAAGCTCATCTTTGGGCTGCATCTCTGTGGTCCTTCAGCCCCATATGCTGGGTTTGTGCCCTCAAAGGCAGCACCCTGTCCTGCTCCACAAAGATGTGGCAGGGGCATCGTTCACTCAGAGTGGACATGGGCACAGCCCAGAACAGGATCCTGGAGGCCTCTGCCCCCAGAGGAGTAGG
This sequence comes from Vulpes lagopus, assembly GCF_018345385.1. Taxonomy (NCBI): domain Eukaryota; kingdom Metazoa; phylum Chordata; class Mammalia; order Carnivora; family Canidae; genus Vulpes; species Vulpes lagopus. The sequence continues at coordinate 119,746,405 of NC_054827.1, forward strand.
GATTAACCCCTTTGCTGTTGGTCTGTGAAGAGGTCTTGAGAGGGTTGGCATGCAAGAGGAGGGGCCCGGGCGGCAGGGGGCTGCTCCTGGAGTCGAGGGGAGGGATACTAACTGGTGTGGAATCATTCCAAGATCTGAGCAACTAGTACAGACCAGCAGGCACCACCAGCTGCAGTCCCTGCCCATCCTCATCTGCATGCTGAGCCTAGCACAGAGACTGCGTGGAACAGGTGCTCAGGAAATGTTGGTTGAAAGGACCTCTCAAACGGTGAACATTCACTTATTTTTTTTTAAGATTTTATTTATTTATTTGAGAGAGAGAGAGCAAGCACGAGGGGAGGGGCAGAGGGAGAGGAAGAAGCCAACTCCCAACTGAGCAGGGAGCCCAACATGGTCCTCGATCCCAGGACCCCAAAATCATGACCTGAGCGGAAGGCAGATGCGTCACCCACTGAGCCCCCCAGGTGCCCCTGAGAGCATTCACTTATATCAGGTATTTCTAAGGGTAACACAGGGATTCATTGGGAAGGATGTGATCGTCATTATGGAGTGATGAATCCAGGTGGCCAGGAGCCAACTTGAGCCGAAGCATGCAAGTTGTCTTGCAGGGTAATCTGCTCCCAGGCCACACCCCGACTCCCATCCCTACGGTGTTGGGAGAGCTGCTGCCAGAGAGACTGGGGCAGTTCTGCAACCTTGCCTGGCCCAACTTCATTCTGGAGAGATCTGCCAGCGAGCATCACGCCGCCTGACACCTGCGGGTGCAGAGGCTCAGCAATCCCAGGGCGGGGCGGTTGGGACCCACATGTGGAAGGGCTGGCTGGGAGACTGGGCCTGTGGGACAGGCTCGGGGTGGGGGGGTGTGATCTGGCACCACGTGGCCATAGGGACATCAGCCCTCCAGGCCTGCTGGGAACACAGCCGGGTGGATGTCAAATGGGCTTGAGGTGAAAGTGCTGTGAAAGCCAGAGATGATGGTGGCTCAGACCCCTGACTGGGACGGGCTGCGGTCCACACCCAAGGGCTGACCATTAGCGGGTGCCACCCTCCAGGCTCTGCCAGGGAAATGGAGGCGGAAAGTCCAGCCGCGTGGTGGTGGGGTGCTGCACCACGTGAACACCTCCATGGACATTGCTGCTGCCCTCAGGGACAGCCTGGGTTCTGTAGTTGCCGTGTCATTGAGTACCAAGAAGGCACTCCGTACTCCCTGAGCCTCGGTCTCCTCATCTGTAAAATGGGAAGGTATGCTCCTGTTTGGACGTGGTTTTCCTGTGTCAACGAGTCTGTGTGTCTGTCAGGTGTGGCATCCAGTGTGTGATAAGCATGTGGTTTCACTAACTGCCCCCTCCCCTCACTCAGAGGGGCCCACTCTCTGGATCCTGCCCAACAGCTGTGGCGGACTCACCAGGTGCCTCTCCTCCCCACCACCCTCTGCACCCCGGGGACAGTGCTGCCCCCCTTCTCTCCTGCCAATCCTGAGTCGGCGTATTCACAGACAGGGCAGGAGGCACGGCCCCCGGTCGTGGGTCCCATGAGTCGTCAGTGCCTGAGAACCCGAACGGCCCCTGTGTGAAGGCGGCTCAGCGTCCGTTCCTCCTCATCGCACGTCATAGACACTGTGCACGGCTGGAATCCCACCAAAGCTCAGAGCTGCTGCCGGCTCGTGCCTCTAACCCGTCACCTTGTCTGCGGGGAGAGCCCATGGTGGGCGCCCAGATCCCCGTACAGCTCTGGACAAGTTCCTTTCCTAGCCGGGCCTCAGTTTCTCTGTGTGTCAAGTGCAGATGGTAATTCTGACCCTGTGGACTGGCTTACAGGGCTCTCCTCAAGATTCCCTGCAAACTGTCAGGTGCAGAGCCAGTACTGCTCCTCAGCGTCTATGCAGCCGTGCCAGCTGTGCCGCAGCCCAGGGTGGGTGGTGGTTTGTTGAGGCCAAAGATCTGGAGGAGCACCTGTGTGGCTCAGTGGTTGAGCGTCTGCCTTTGGCTCAGGGCATGATCCTGGGGTCCTGGGATCAAGTCCTGCATCAGTTTCCCTGCGGGAAGCCTGATTCTCCCTCTGCCCGTGTCCCTGCCTTTCTCTCTGTGTCTCTAATGAATAAGTAAATAAATCTTTAACAACAACAACAACACACACAAAAAAAGAAGAAGAAGAAGAAAAGACCCAGAGACAGCAATTGAGACATAGGTTTATTGGGGGAACTGATGTACAGGGGGAGTCCAGAGCATCCGCTGCTGGGATCAACGTGCCGCAAGTTTTTATATCAGAGCAACTTCATCTAGCAGCCATGAGTGGCCTTTCCCTCTGTGCACCGCCAGCATTTCCAGGGACTTTAAGGCCTGACCCCTGGACACTCTTCGTTATAAGGGAGATGCTCTGGGTTGGCACCCCCAGAGCGCCTGACACTGAGCACTGCACAACACACATTTCACTGCACATCCCGCTTGATGGGAGGACAGGATCTCTGCATTCTCATGACAGTGGCTAACGGGGGCATTCAGGGTGTCCAGCGCCTGCCACATGGTGCCACCCTCGTTGGAGCGCACGGGTGTGTCCAGAGAAAGGGCCACATAGAAGGGCTGTGACAGCTCCCTGCGGGCGGTGCAGAAATGTTGGATATTCACCTGCCATCACCACGAGCACACCTGTGCTCTCAGCTCATGCAGGTGTGTGGCATCTGTGTCATCAGCCCCGTTTACAGATAAGGAAGCTGCACCTCACAGAGGTGGTGCTGTGACCCTCCCAGGCTGTGCAGGTGGGCGCTGCCTTTCACACCTGCGGTGGGTTTCCAAGCCAGCGGGGGGAGTTGGCTGGGGGGCGGTGGGTGCTCATCGGCATGGCAGGGAGGGGCGGGAGCTGAACATATGTCCCTGCCAATGAAATAATTACAGAGTATGAAAATGGCTCAATTAAATCATTTTTTAAAAAGCGAATATGTACAAACACTCAGCAATTAGGCAGCCGATTTGCGGAGAGCGACTTTCCAGCGGCGCCTGCCTTCTCTGTTTCTATGTGCCCAGGTTTAGAGTCTGGTTTTTTATTTTTAATTTGAATAAATGCAGATTGGAATAATCACTGTCTGCATTCCCAGAGGCACTTAGGGAGCACTTGGAGGTGGTAGGGGTGCTGAGCGCTGGGTAGGGACCTCCCCCCGGGTGAGGGCCTAGCATGGAGAGGCTTAGGGGTCCCTGGGGCAGCTAGGAAGGGCCTGTGGGGCTAGAGCCCCTGGGTGCTGGTGCCACTGCTCAGATATGATAGCGCCCCATCCGCACATTTTTGACAGGAAACTCCCATGGTTCAGAGAGGGAAAGCTCCTCACCTGAGGTCACACAGCCTCCAGGTCTGACACCAGAGCACGTCCATAGAAATCCAAATAAGCATTTGTTGAGTGCTACCTGGGTGCCCGGCCTGTGGATTCTTGCATGATCCTGGTGACTGTCGTCCTCACTGCATGATCTGGACAGACTTCAGGAGGAGGCAGGGTGAGTTTCAGGGTTGGTCTGAGGTCCTGGGTTCTGACCTGTCCCCACTGACCAGCTGAGCACTCAGGCGAGTCAGACTCTTTCCCTGGACTTATGCATGGTGATAGATTCCATTCTCATCCCCCGCCTACCCTGGGGGTCCACCGAGAGACAGACCCGGGTCCTGCAGTCACAGAGGTGGGGATCCAGCAGGGGCCAGGCTGGCCCATTGTGAGGTGACCAGGTCAGAGCAGGTCAGCAGCTGTTTACTGCAGGCCTTGGCCATCGGCATTCTCATACGCGGAGTGTCAGGAGCCAGTTCCTGGCAGCAGGTATGCAGCTGGTGGCCAGCAGCTACTCAGCCAGCATGGGGGAGCCGTCAGACACGGACGGGTCCCTGTCACTAGGGTCATGCATAGCACCTCAGTCTCCCCGTGTTCTTGTCACCTGCTTCCCACTCTCTGAAGGAACCTCACTCCGAAGCCTGTGCACCTGAATCCTAGCCACACACGGAACTCTTCCTAGGGGCACAGCTAGGGGAGGGGACGGCAGGACTGGGTTTTGCCTCCCTGCTCTACCTCTGACCAGGTGCAGGAGTCCACATCTCCCCTGGAGAGCGGACTGTGGGGAGATCCAGCAAGACCTAGGAACGCAAGGTGTCAGAGCTGATCTCGTGGAGCACAGGTGCATAGAGTGTAGGTGCTCGGCAGCCTGTAGTGGCTCCCCTAAATCCTTGTCTACCCAGAATCTCGAGATGTGACCTTTTGGGGTATAAGGTCTTTGCAGATGTGATTAGTTAAGGATGGAGATGAAATCATTCTGGATTTAGGGTGTCAGGTATCCTCATTTATAGGAGAGAAGTGTGGACCCTGAGACACACCCAAGGGACCGCGTAAAAACAGGAAGAGGCTCATTGTGCATGTTTTCTGGGGTCCCTTCCTGCCTGCTGCCTTTCTCCTTCAGCGTCCATGCCAGGCCAAGAGCCACCTTCTGCCAAAGTTCTGTTCCCTGACCTCCGCTGCCCACTGGCCTCGGGTGTGCCGGCCACAGCCCCACAGGGGCTGTACAACGCCAAGAGTGACCTCATGCCAGCTGTGGACTTGGTGATGATGACACATCCCTGTAGGCTCATCAGCCATGACAAATGTACACTCTGAGGAGGAGGGAATAAGGGAGGTCATGGGCATGTAGGGGCAGCGGGTACGTGGTGCATCTCTGTACCGTCCTCACACTTTCGCTATGAACCCAAAACTACTCTAAAAAATCAACTCTATTAACTAAAAAAGAAATAGGTGAAATTGGTCTTTTTTTTTTTTAATTTTTTTTTTTTATTAATTTTTATTTATTTATGATAGTCACAGAGAGAGAGAGAGAGGCAGAGACAACAGGCAGAGGGAGAAGCAGGCTCCATGCACTGGGAGCCCGATATGGGATTCGATCCCGGGTCTCCAGGATCGCGCCCTGGGCCAAAGGCAGGCGCCAAACCGCTGCGCCACCCAGGGATCCCAGGTGAAATTGGTCTTAATAATATATTTTATTTAACTCAGTATATCCAACATTTTATATCGACATTAAAATTATAATGAAATATTTTACATTCACTTTTATCCACTCTCTTTCAAATCAATATGTATTTTGCTTCTACGGTGCTTCTCGACATGGACAAATAGTGACCCCCAGCCTCCCGTGACAGGCGGGCCCAGATGTTTCCATGGCTTGAGGACCGTTCACATCCTATCCTGGCCCACCTGCTCAGCATCTGGTCCTGTTGCCTCCCTTATGGCCCACTATGGCCCATCAGCCGCCAATATACTGCTCCCTGCCCTGGTCCCCTATATGCAGACCTGGCTCAGGTGTCCCCCGGTTCTTGATGGAGCGCATCTGGCCTGTACTGGCCTCCCCCTCCCTCCTCTGAGCCTGTGGCCCACAGAGGCCCGTCATGGATGGGTGGGGAATGGAGAGGGGTGGGGAGGGGGGCATGTTGGGACCGAATGTGAATGATTCTGGAGGGAGAGTCGGCAGGGTAGGTAAATGGTTGGACGGGTGGTGGGGGCAGCTGAGGACAGTTGGGGGAAGAGGGGTTGAGGGAGGCCCCTGGCCCGGTCGGTTTCACATCCCCCGAGAGTCTCCCAAGGTTCTCTGGATGTGTCCATTGGCATCACTGCTTGCCTAGAACCGCCTGTCTGCTCTTCTCTGTGTCCCCAAGGGCAGGACAGCATGTGTCCTGCTTACGGTGAGATGAAGGGACCAGTGCACAGTGGGTATTCTGTAAACATGTGTGCCACGAACAAACTTGACCCAGTGAAGAGATGTGAATTCCTGCTTGTAGTGTGGAGCTGGAGGCTTTGAGGAGCTAAACAAATACTGGATGAAAGAGTGAGTGAGTGAGTGAGCTGAGGGCCCCGCCTCTGGCAAGAGGCCTGGAATCTGAGGTTCACGGCTAACCGGGGAACTGGATCTGCATCGTCCTATGGGGTGAGGCATTCCTGATGCCTCAGTCACCGCTGGCAGTGGCAGACTCATTCACCTGTCCCAAGAGGAGGAGGGAGAGCTAGCCTGTCCTCGGGGCCTTTGCACCTGCTCTCCCCTCTACCTGGAATGCTGTGTTAGTTTCCTAGGGCCACCGTGACAGAGGACCACTCACTGGCCTGCCTGAAATAACGGAAACATATTCTCCTGGCTGAGGATGTTGGCAGGATTGGCTTCTTCTGGAGGCTCTTGGGGAGAACCTGTCCCGGGCCTGCCCTCAGACTCTGGCTGTGGCCCGTAATCCTTGGCATCCCTTGTCTGTGTGAACCTTCACATGGCACTCCCCCTGTGTGTCTGGGTGTCCCTAGGTTGAAATCCCCTCCTTTTAGGAATCTGGTCATTGGATCAGGGCCCACCCAGTACTGTGTGATGTCCTTGTCACTTAATTACATCTGCAAAGCCCCTGTTTGCAAATAAGGTCACACAGGTTCTGAGTGGACACAAATTCTGGGGGACATTACATAGCCAGGTACAAATGGCTTTGCCCCAGCCAGGCACATACTCCCTTCCTTCCTGTCTCTGCCCAAACATCTTGGTGTCCAAAGAGCCTTCTCTGACTCTCTAGACAGCAATCCCATGGACTGCTCCAGCCCAGGCCTGACCACACCTGAGGCTGTTATATTTTTCTTATTTATCACCTTCGTTCCCTTGCCCCACTAGACCTGCTCCACCTGCAGGCCCACACTAGCAGGTGCCCTGGACAGTGGGCAGGTGTGAGCAGATCCTGTGACCTGGTCAGGGAAAGTGAGGGACGGGGTGGGGGGGAGGGGAGGCTGGATCCTGGGGAAGCACCTAGGCTGAGGTAGGTGGGTGTCAGGGATGGATGACAAGGTATCTGGGAGGTAGAGTCCATGGGCAGGTCTTAGACTCAGCTTGCTGGTGGCAGTAGGGACAGCAGAGAGGCCAAGAGGCTCCATGCATCAAACTTGGAAACACAGCTGTTGGTTTCTGTGGAGACTCGAATTCCCCGGGTCTCTGATCACTCCTCTGCTAATGGGCCTCTGGCTCCCTCCTTCTCAAAGCAAATCAGTTCTCTGGGGTTTGGAGAATAAGTGTGTCCTGAATCACCCCTCCGGGAGCCCTTGTTGGTTTTCTGGAGCAGGGCTTCCCTGGGGAGTCCAAGGGCAGTCAAGGGCCCACTCTGGGGAGGGGGCTGGCCCCTACTAGACACCCCCAAGAGTCAGGGGACAGCACTTGCCCTCTGTCCTGGTCTGGGAAGGCCCTTGTGGCCCTGAGGCCAGCGAGGGACTTGGCCCCTGGGGACAGGTGGACAGGTGACCACTAGGCACCAGGGCAGTAAACACAGCACATCTTCCTGGAGCTTCGGTTTGTCTTGAAGATCTGGGCGGGGGGAGGGAGTCTGTTGGTGCAGAGACTACTAAAGATGTGGAAGGCACCCGACACGTGCCGATGGTGCAGGCATTTATGATGAGCAGTCCCAGGTGGCCCCTGGGTCCCGACAGCACTGGGAAAGCCTGAGAAACACCTGCCTCGTGCAGCCCCTGGAGGGGGAAGGGGGTGTGGGGCCTGATGCCAGGGTTCCAGCAGACGCCCCCCTCCCCCTTGCACATGCCACAAATTCTCGCCCAAGGCCCTGGGGCTGCACTCCCGCCAGCAGGTCTTAGCTGGGAGGAGACAGAGGTGATTGCGGGGAGGCCTGGGCCCTAGGGTGCCATGCACGGCAGGAGCTCAGTAGCAGTGGCTTCCACCACAGGCCCTGTCCCCTGGTGGGTGACTTCCCTGCCATATCAGAAGAAGGGGCAGCTCAAGGAGAGCCCTGAAGCCGAAAGTCCTGGATGTTCCAGTTTGGGGTTCAGGTGGACCCGGCTGGCTCTGGCTTGCAGCCAGGCTTGCTCTGCAGTCACAGCACATTTTGATGGTGTGATAATAAGGAGCATTGGCTTTAGGGTCACGGAGGTTTTAAGCTTCAATGTGGAATTAATCCCACATCCCGATGTATCGGTTGCTTCCAAACAACCAATGTGCAATTATCTGACAACTGATTTGTCTCCCCCTCTCACTGCACAGACTGGGGGTTTAGAGCCCCATATCCTGTCCTGCACCCCTCATGCTACAGACAGGGATGTGGGCCCACAGTGAGGAGCACATGCCCTGGCGGGAAGCTAGCGGTGGTAGCACTCACTGGCAGACACAGGGCCAGGGGCCTGGCTTCCAGCAGCACCCGGAGCTCCATCCTGTCTGCTGTCCCCTGCCGTGTGGTCAGGGGGGAAGGTGCGGTGCATCCCTCCCACCCCCCAGGATCATTCGGCGGAGCAGACAGGATGCCAGCCGTGAGTGGCACAGGCCAGCTCGGACATCCTGAGTCAGCCACTGGTTAGCAGAGTGATTTCAGGCGGGAGCTTACCTGCGCTGAGCCTCCTCCTCATCCTTGGGGCACCTGCAAGAGAGACATAGTGACCTAGTCTTTAAGGGTTTTCGAGGAGTCGAAAAGATGGAAGGACAGAGTGCCTGGCACACGGGAGGCCCTTCATAAACAGACACACGTGTGGCCGGTGGGCTAAGATAAACTTAGGGACAGGACAGAGGGCTGTGGAAGGCCACGGAGGAGGGGACCCCGTGGGGAGACTGGCTGGCATTCACTGACTCCACGCGCAGTTCCAGACCTGGAGCACTTGGCCACGCTGAGGGAGCCCCGTCTCCTCCCTGTCACCTGGGGCACGCCGCTCCTGGGCAGGGCTTGTCATGGGGTGCTATGTCCACACTGGTGTGCAGCCCTTGCTGGCTGCCATTTGGGCTGGGTAAACCTGCACCTGGAGGGAGGGACACCTGGCTGACACCTGTTGTCCTGTTCCCCCAGGTCCTCGGACTTTGGCACGTCCTACACCAAGCTCACCCTCCAGCCTGGCGTCACCACAGTCATCGACAACTTCTACATTTGCCCGACGAACAAGAGGAAGGTAAGTGGCATACTGGGGCAGCTGCCCACTCTGCACGGCCGGGCTCCAGCCTCAGGCCCCTGGCCAGGGTGTGTGACATGACCACCTCTCCCACGACACCCTTTCCGGTTCCACTGTGATCTGTCCTGCTAACTGTTAGGATGGCCAGCTGGGCCGTCGGTGGAAGGCCGTGAGCGCTTGTGCGGGTGCGTCTGTCTTCTGTTAGCCCTGCAGACAGCATCCAGGGCAAGGCAGCGGGGCCGGTGGGTGCTGCGGAGTGGAGGAAGGTCTCTGCTTGGTCTCTGGAAGGCAGTTGTGAGCAGGTCCTGTCTTTGGCAGGTGTTTTTATTTGGTTTTGATTTGGCTTCAGTTTTTCAGTTGAGCTGTACTGTCTGTGTTCTTGGTCTGAGCGTGTCTCCTGACCGCTCTTTGCCTGGCTGTGGCATCGGGAGAGCCGTTGTTCCCAGGCTGCCTCTGCCTGCCCGGTTCTGGGGAACACCCATGTGTAAACTTGTGCTGGCTTCCCAGCCACCTGGGACCCAGAACAAGGTTGGAGGAGGCACCGGTGGGGGGGGGGGGGGGTGGTGGTAGAGAGGACTTGTGTGCTTGGCTGTGTCTGGAGAAGCAGCTCAGTGTCACCAGAGGGGACTTACTTGGACAGATCAGGTGCCTCATGGGAAAGGGGAGGTAACCTCGTCTGGCACAGAGAATCAAATCATGATGTTGGAGATTGGAACCCATAGCCTGGCGCTCCCTCGGTATGAGGTGGGCCCACGGCACTGACAGTGGCTCTGATGACTTAAATGAAAGGTCCAGGGGACAAAGAGCCTGTGACATCCTCTGTGTGTCCCGAGTCAGGAGGGTCCTCAGGTACCGGGGAAGGGGCCAGCGCCGTCCCTGCAGGCCGTGCTCGCCTTTGGAAATGAGAAGTTGGGGAGCAATGAGGGAAGGCGTAGAGCGGGCTTTCTGAGGCTGTGAGATCAGGGAGGCCTTTACCTGGAGGCCGGGCAGGATAGTGGTGACAACAGCCAACAGCCTCGGTTTCCTGGCCTGTGGACAGGAAGGATGAGGCTTGTAGTGGGAGGGGGCACAGTGAAGGGGCTTCTGGATTGGCTCGGGCGTTTTGGGCAGGCCAAGGGTGACGTCACTGTGGGTGACCTGGAGACATGTCACCTGGGAGCCTGGGGGATGGGGGGGCTCTGATTGGGACACCCTGCAGAGCCTCCCCTGCAGGCAGCACAGGGGCAAGGAAGCAGCGGGGAGACGGTGGTGTCTAACACAGACAGGCCCACCTGGCTCAGTTGGAGCCCATGAGAGGTTTTATGAGGATTTGCATTTTAGTCTGAAAATATCAATGGGGGTAGAAGTCTGGGTCTGGTGGGGTCCTGTGGCAGCCCAAGGGTTCGGCCGACACTGGAAGAGTGGAGTGTGTGCCACACTTGGCAGCAGGTCCTGCTGAATGAGTGACTCCCCCAGAGCTCCCATGCACCTGGCAGAGTGGGAGAGCCACCCACCTGCTCGAGGCCTGTGTGTACACAGCCTGGGGCTCCTTCCTGGGGTTGCTCTGGTCACCCTGCATTTGCCTGGAGGCCTAGGGGACGGTGCCTGGGCTCGGGGAGGGGGGGTCCCGAACTCAGTCCTGCTTTGCCATGTCTCCCAGTAAGGAACCTCCCTGACGTCCTCTCACTTCTCTGAGCCCAGGGCAATCATTGAGGAGTTACGTCCTGCTCGTAAATGTCACTGTGGGGTGGGGGGCTGCAAAATGGGTCCCAAAGTTGTCCTCTTCCCAGTCCCGAAACCATGACTGTCACCTTACATGGCAAAAGAGACTTCAGAGATGCAGCTAAGGACTTTGAAAGGTGGTCCTGGATCCTCTAGGTGAGCCCCTGTCATCACAGGGCGCACGCCAGAAGGAGGGAGGGGGCGGGGGTGGAGGCTGGGGATGGGGGAGGACACCTAAATGCTGGGAAAGGCCAGGAGAGTCTTCAGCCCTGGGGCCTCCAGATAGGACCGCAGGCTGCAGATGCCTCAGTTTTATGCTTCTGGCCTCCACTGTACGGATAAATTTCTGTTGTTTTAAGTTGCTTGGTTGCAGTGACTTGTTATGGTGGCTGCCAGAAGACATGCAACATCCGTTCTGAGGGTGGACTGGAGGGAGGCCAGCTTCCCCTCTCCCTCCATTGCCCTGCCCAGCCACACCCACTCTGGATGGAATCACCATCCTCGGCCCCCTTCCCATGGGCCCTCCTTCTAGGATTGGAAAGCCCAGTCACGGATGCAGGCAGGTCCCAGGCCTGTCCTGGGTCTGACCTCTCCCATGGCAGCACCCCTCGCCCCCCAACACACCTCAGGACTGAGCTGACCCTCCCTCTGGTGGGGATGAAGGTACTAATAGGCCCACTGAGGCACACACGAGCCCACAGGATGGGTGTCTGTCTCAGAGGCAGGCGGGGGCAGCAGTGAGGGCAGGTTTGTTCCTCTGGGCCTCGGGAGCTGGGCAGCAAGGGGTACCCAGCACAGCTGACTGGAAACACTGGGAACTGGAAGGAAGTCGGGGCACATGTGCCAGGCAGGAAGGCAGCCCGGAGACTGACTCCTCTACTTCTCTTGCTGGAGTGTCAGGCTGCGCCTGGGGCCACCTCCATAGCCCCCCAGCTCTGTGACCTTGCCAAGTCCTAAACCCTTTGCTCCCAGTTTCTCCTTGGTGGAAGGGGGGTAATAGTAGTATCTACACTGTCAGGTTGATGGGCTTAAATGAGGTGCTGCGTGTCAAGTGCTCTGAACATGGCCTGGCTTAAGTGAAGCCCCCACCTGTGTTCCTAGGACCACTGTCTTTCGAAATGCGGGAGGTCCTCTCCTTACCAACCACCAGAGATTGTGAGGAGGAGAGGTGGTTCTGGGGTGCTTCATACTCACATGGGGTGGCAGTTGTCAGCTGTGTCTGTTGGGGAACAAGAACCGGCCCAGAGAATGGGGGCCCTGTCAGGTGTCTGTGACAGGTGTCTGACCCAGGTGGCCGCAGGTCTGGGAGGTAGCCAGCAGAGGCCTGAGCTCTGAGCAGCAGGCTGCACCGCTTGGCAGGAGGACAGCCCTGGGCACTTATGTCCATCGTCCCTGCCTGTGTTCCCTGTCCTCACATGGGGTCATGCCAGCTGAGTGTGGAGTGCCTAAGTAGATACGTGGGAACTACTTAGATGGGGGCCGGGGATGCGGTGGTGCTGTGCCTCCTGGAGCTGCCCTGCAGGAGAGGGGCCTAGGTGGGGGCTCCATGGGATGTAGATTTGAATGCACTGAGAAGCAGAAAGCCCCAGTCACTGTCACAGCAAAGAGTGGTGTGGGGTCAGAGCATGTAGGGGACAGGGAATCCGCGGTGGCTTAAATAAATAAGATTTATTTATTTATGAGAGACACACAGAGAAGGGTAGAGACATAGGCAGAGGGACAAGCAGGCTCTCTGTAGGGACCTGATGCCAGACTCAATCCCAGGACCCCAGGATCCTGACCTGAGCCAAAGGCAGATGCTCAATCACTGAGCCCCTGAAGTTTGGTCTTCAAACTTCTGAAGGAGCATCTGAGCGAACAGGAGCGGCCCGTGCAGACCACTCGTACTCACCTCCATGTCCTCGGCTGGGCACAGTCCTGAGTGCTCAGCCAGGCCTCGGGAAATATGCCACGGGCTGGGCTGGAGATGGGGTGCTGCCCTTCGGGGAAAGAGATTTCTATTTCCTATGAGGTGTAATTGTCCTTCCATCGCTGTGCTATATTATTCATTCATTCATGGCTTCTTGATTCTTTAGCCATCCCACGGTGATTCTTCATGGTGTGCCAGGCTCTGGGCCAAAAACAGATGTCAGTCATATCCATTTATTTTTGGGGAGGTGGGGCACAACTTGGGGGTTTACGCCATCACCTGCACTACCCAGGTGAGAAAATAGGCTCGGGGCAGCTGGGGGATGTATCCAGACTCTCCCAACTGGTAGGTAGAAAAGTGTTTACTGTTCACCAAAGCAAGTGAGTGTTTGTGTCTCTGTGCCTGGGTCTGCTAGATGCTGGAGCACACTGTGTCTTACCCTGAGCTCACCAGGCACCCCACAGCAAAGTTCTGGGGAGTGCACGGGATTCCCCAGGTCCATGCAAGTGCAGTCCAGCCCACTTCTCTGGAGGGTGGAACAGGCCTTCCTTGACATGCCGGGGCTGGAGCGGGCCCAGTCTGAGCATGGCTGAGCTGGGCGACTCTGGGCAGGTCCTGTTTCTCCAAGGAGGTTGAACTCGAGATTCTCCAAAGCCCTTTCCAGCTTGGATGTTCTAGACTCCTCTGCTCCCATCCCAGCAGGAGAATGGTGGCTGGGGAAGGAGACACATGTGAGGAGAACCCCAGTTCTGCGTGGTTCATCCCGGGCCTCAGCTGGGCCCCCAAGCTCCCTCTCAACACCAGCGCGCACCCACTCAGCAGATGTGGGTTGAGGCCCTACGACGTGCCAGGCTGTGTGCTTGCTGCTGGGGCGGGAGGACCCTTCATCCAGTCTTATAGAAAACAAATCTGGATTACATATTTATTTCTTCAGAGTAGAAGCCCCTTGCTGGGCCCTGGGGTGCCGGGGTGAACTGGACAGACAGCTCGAACCTTCTAGAACCTTGAGGGTCTGGAAGAGGGCTGAGGAACTGAACCTCTCCTGCCATGGTTTGTGGGAGGAAAATCAAGAGGACTTGTTCTGGGGTGAGTCTGAGCTGAGAGAAGATCGGGCCCTAATTTGCAGGGGTGCCTGTGGATGCGTGCCTACCTCTTCGGTTAGGGTAATGGATAGACTTTGCAGGAAGATGTGAATCCTATTAGGAGTCCATTTAGCAATAATTACAGGCCAGGCAGCACTTTATAGCTTCTTAAGAGACCACTTTGCAACCTGTCTTATAAAATGAATTCCCTTTTATTTTTGCCTCTCCTGCAGTAAAACAGAGCTCCCTGGCCTCCCTGTGCATGGGTAGGGCCTTCGACTATTGTCATGGCATGACCTCTGGCCCCGGGGGCCCTGACGATCCCCAGACATCCCCTATGGGCCTTCTGTCTGCAATCCCCACCTTAGCTCCGGATAGCTGCCTATTTCTAACTTGGCCACAGATACCACAGTGCACAGGTCTAAGGTATGAAGACATGGCCCGCGGGAGCTGGCTGGGGCATGGGATGGCTTTCAAGCATCGTGGTTTATATTAAAAATTCATATGAATGTTCATTTTACTCCATGCTACATCAGCGGTGGTTTGAATACTAAAAAGACACACACATTTTCAACAAAAAAGTCTTTCTCAACCTGGTGACCCAGGAGAATGCTCCCACTTTAAACACCAGGACCCCCTGGCCCAGGCACCACCATGTCTCCCCATCCCAGGGGAGACACACAGGGTTGGGACAAGATGTCCATCAATACATCCATGTGTTCATTCTGTTCACTCACCTGAGATGTTCTGAGGAACTGCCACGTGCCACTCAGGATGGAGAGATGAATCAAAACAAAATCTTGCCTTCAAGAAGCTCAAAGTGTCTCAGAGAGCAAGAAATCCACTCAGCAGAGGCAGGACTGATAGTGATAAAAAACGCCCGAGTTTCTGAAAGCCCCTTCGCATGTCAGCTTTGGTATAAAGAGGTTCAGGTGTGTTGTCTCAAATCCTTGCAACGGCAGTGCCAGCTGAGGCTTTGCGCATCGCCCGGGTGAAGGAAGTGAGGACCAGAGGGAAGCCGTGACCTCCCAACCACCCTGCGGTGAGCAGCAGAGTCTGGATTTGCCCCAGGCCCAGGGACCCATGCTACTTTCCACTAATCCACCCCCCACACACACACAAATTCTCTGAGCAGCTGTGCTCGGATGCTGAGCAGCCCATCCTGGGGCGACAAGGGTGCCCCCCCAGTGGGAGGGAACCTAAGGTAGAGGGCGAAGGCGTGGGAGCCAAGTCCAACCCCGGTGCTGCCATTCAGCTAAGCTCTCTGCGCTCAGGGCTCTTGCCAGGATGACTGGGCAGCGCTGCCTCCGGGCCTCACGCCCACCTGGTGCACCTGCATCCTGTGCCCAAGGTGAGACCCAGGCTCCTTAGTTGTTCTACAGCCTGTGGCTTGTCTGCGTCCTCTGGCAGCTGCAGTGTGTCACAGGACAAAAGTCACACTTTGTTCTGCTCTTTGTACCTGGGTGTCTTTCTGGTCTACTTACGTAGGTCAGCCTTTCTTGTTTCCAGCTCACATTTGGCTCCTCGAGCTCTCTTCCGTCTGGGTCTGGGCCCTCTGCTCGGCTCCTTGGCCTGCTAGCCTGTAAACCTGGTCTCCAGCCGAGGGCCCGCAGGTGTGGAGGCCCCGCCCCTCCGTGGTGTGGAAGTGCCGCCCTCCTACTGCGGAGGCCCTGCCCTCCCCGTGTGGAGGCTCTGCCCCCTGGGGTGGGAGCCCCACCCTCCCTGGTGTAGGAGCCCCTCCTGATGTGGAGGCCCCACCCCCTCCCTGGTGTGGGAGGGCCTGCCCTGGTGGTGTGGAGGCTCCATACCCTCCCTGGTGGAGGCCCCGCCCTCCAGGTGTAGAGCCCACCCCCTCCCTGGTGGAGGCCCTGCAGCCCTTGTGTGGGAGCCCTGCCCCTCCCTGATGCGCAGGCCCTGCCCCCTGGCATGGAAGCCCCGCCCCTCCCCGTGGAGGCCCCGCCCCTCCCCACAGTGGTCCTCTTGCCTCACCCCTGCCTTGTTTCCTATCTGGGGCCGGTCGTGGTAGTCGGTAGTCGGCCTTCCAGATGGAGCCAGGACCTTCCAGATGGAGCCCAGGCCCTGTGGATGTGGCCACTGCAAACCCTTTTCTGCGTTCAGCAAGCACCCGAGTGGGTGATCTCTGGCTCATCAGGTCTGGGTTGGAGAGCACCAGCCCCGCCTCTGTGTCATTGTGGGCTGTATCCTGGGGGATCCTCAGGTGCAATGCAGGGGTCCTGGGAAGCCCGTGATCTTCGCACATGTTTACAGGTGTCCCGAGCAGCCAGCAGGTAGCTCTGCTCCTATGGCCAGCCAGCTCCCTGTTCCCAGGCCCAACAGTGAAGAATGTGTCAGGAGGAAGGGGCCCAGGTACAGAGTGGGGAGACCCACTACTGAGGTGGCTTGGATGCCAGTGTCTCCCCTCTGCTGCCCGCGTCTCTGTATGTGAGATGGGTACAGCATTACCCACCTCACGCAGTGGGTTGGAGGTTAGACGACATGGTGCATGACATGGTGCAGCAGCCGGCCTGGTGGCAGCAGAGATGAAGTGTTGGGGTTCTAGAGCACCGAGGAGGCCATGCCCCTGCCCCACTGAGCCAGGGCCAGTGCATGTGACATCCAGAGCACGGTACCAGCACACAACTGGGACCTCACCAGTACCAAATCTACGCCTTGTGTGCATCTTTCCCATGAGTCTGGCCCCATGCTCTGAAAATAAACCCATCCTGTGTTGGCTGCATGGCTCTGACACCTGTAGAGTCACACCCAGGTGAGAGATGGTGAATGTGCAGAGATCATGGCAGGGGGCAGGGACAGGGTGGGAAGACATTTTGCGATTTAGGTGCCCCCTACCTTCTGGTATGAGCACTGGGTGAATGGGGTGCCATTACCTAAGATGGTGGGCCCTGGAGGGCAGCCCAGAGCACCCCTGCTGTCCCCACGCCTCACCCCTGCCTTCAACTCAGCACTTAGAGTAAACCTGAGCTGGACCCTGCAAGGTCTGTGACTTAGGAGGGTGGGGGAGGAGCCCCTGCCTGACGGAGAGACAGACCAGAGAGCAGAGCCCTGCCAGGGGCTGAGAGGTGGGCACGGGGCTAAATGGGCCTTTTGTTCCAATCACCAGTGCTCTCCATCCCCTTGAGAGCCAGGCATCCTCCTCTGTCCGGAAGAAAATTGGCTCAATTGGGCCTGTTGATGTACAGAGGCTTTTGTCTCAGAAATAGAGTGAACCCCTGGCATGTTCAGCTAATGGGCGGAAGATGACTCTGTCTTCCAGCCCATAGCTGTTGTGGGAGAGCGGAGAGAAAGGGGCCTCGCCTCTCAGAGAGCGTGTCTCCTGGGCCTCAGGGCTCTGCAACTGATGAAACGCAGAGGGAGAGAGACTCTGGATTCACTCAGTCTTTGGAAGGTGGTATAGACCGAACACCCCGGAGACCACAGCCCTCAGTGAGCGCGTCACTGCTCACCGCAAAGGGGCCCAAGCGGTTGGAGTTCTACTGAGAACATGGATGTGGGGAACTGTCCTGGATTGTCCAGGGGGGCCCAAGGTAGTCAGGGCAGGCTAGTAAGACGAGGCAGGAAGGTCAGAGCGGGGATGGGCCCCTGGAAGCGAGGGTGGGGGTGCAGGCAGGAGAGGGAGGGAGACAGGAGGATACCCCACTGCTGGCTGTGATAGTGGAAGGTGCCAGGGTCCAAGGGATGCACATGGCCTCTAGACACTGGAAAACACAAGGGATGAATTCTCCCCTGGAACCTTCAGCTGTGCCAACACCTCGACTACAGCCCCAGTGAGACTGATTTTGGACTCAGACTCCATCACTATGGGAGGATGCATGTGTACTGTTTAAACTTGTGCATACCCAGGATCCCAGAGTCCCAGAGCTGGGGGACCTAAGAGACACCATGCTGTCTGTGGCCCCTGGAGAGCCGGCCACCACTGGGTTCCACGGCGCCAGGTCGCCTCTCCACTTCTTGGTTCTGTTACCATCCACAGCCAGAAAAACACACAGGGTTATAGGGCTTCTCTGGGGGAATGGAGGGAGCTTTGCAACATGGGGGACTGGAGGGGGACAGTGGGGCAGGCATGTGCTGGCAGGTAGGTAGGTGGTGGCCCTGTGCCGGCAGTAAGGCTGGGTGGAGTAGTGCTGGCTCGGGCAGCAGGCATCTCTGGTGGCCCCCGGGGTGTGGAAGGTGGGGCTCATAGCACAGCCCCAGACTCCGGCTCGCCTATATCACAGAGAAGATGCAGCTCCTGGAATGAGGCACAACTGGGAATCGGGAAATTTCCTGAGCCCCTCTGAGCCTTGCCCATAAAGGCTGAATGAGATGTGCTATCTGTGTGCTGTGTGTGGATTTGGACACCGAGCCACTGCTGACTTGTGACATTGTTGCTGAAGCCACAGAGCATCATCCCACCGAACCCGCAGACAGCTGGGTGCCACAGGTGTCCTCGTCCTGCAGCTCAGAGAGGTGACGTAGCTCCCAGGGTCAGGGTGGTATGGGCGGTGCGGCGGGGCTGGGCCCCCACGCAGGTGAGGGTTTTTACCCACCCTGTCACCTTGGCTCTTTGGAGGGTTCGGGGAAACACAGACCGCGGACAGCCACCCAAAGCCCTCTGTATGTATTTTCTTAGCATTTGCTTATCACCAAACGTTGGCAGTTGTGTTCTTTAATTTAAAAAACTGGGAAGAGATCGGAGAGGGAGACAAACCGTGAGAGACTCTTAATTCTGGGAAACAAACTGGCTCACTAGAGGGGAGGTTGGCGGGTATGGGGTCACTTGGCAATGGGCGTTAAGGAGGGCACGTGGTGGGATGGGCACTGGGTGTTATACCCAACTGATGAATTATGGAACTCTGCATCTGAAACTAGTGATGTATTATATGTTGGCTAACTGAATTTAACTTAAAAAAAAATAAAAGGTACTGATCATACCCCCTCCTCCTCTCTTATATGAATATCCTGATATCCAGGAATTTGGCAAGTCCTATGGCTTCTCCACGAGGTAGCGCTGCCCATTCCCATGCTAAGAGAAATCGTCAGATACTGCAGGAGGCTTAGGGACCGTGCCGTCTCGAGTGCTCCCGCGGGTTAGTGGGGAGGCTGGGACAAGCCACCTCCCCTCCCTTGGAGTTAGTCTGGTTGGCAGTAGGTTTATCACATCTATCTACTCCTACAGTTGGTCTTATTCCATGGAGGTCAAGGGAGGGACCTGGGGGTCGTGTTAGTTCAGTGGGAGGGAATGGCCTGATTGATCAGTGCTGTTGACCCTGGGTGCCAGAAGGACAGAGTGGCAGTGCCCATGTCACATAGCAGTTGTCCGTCCTCATGTGGCCTTCGTGGGGCCTTCCATTTCTAGTGTTCTCTGTTCTAGTTGTCTGCCTTTGATGAACCAGTCGTGGTGTAAATATGCACCCTAACACTGTGTGCTATGTTAGGACTCCTTGGATTACAAGTAACATATACCACTCAGACAAGAAGAGGAACATACTGGATTATGTCGCTGTGATGATCAAGGGTATCTTCCTTCAGCCGTGGCTTGATCCCAGGGCCTCTACTGGTGACTGGTGTCTCTGTCCCCCCATCTCTCAGCCAGCCTCTCCTAGGTCTTGGCTTCAGTCTTGGGCACATTTTTGCTGTTGGGCTGGAGTGATGATCTCTGGGAATCAGGCACACCTGATCCTTAGCACCTGGATTTTAGAAGGGGTGGGGTCCTTTCCCAATAGGTGCTGCACACAGACCCCAGGGAGGGCTCCAGATGTTGGGCTGGGTCAGGGGCCCCATTTCTTAAAGCAGTCAGTGTGACCAGAGGGAGCTGCTGTTTTGACTAGCCAGACCCAGGCCCATGTCCTCTGGGGGTGAGGTCAGCCCATCCTAGTGGAATGGAGTGAGGGGAGGCCGGTTCTCCAAACCAGGTAGACAGGGTTCCCTGAGCAAGGGTGGGTGGAAGCAAGAGCAGCCCATGTGCCCACATCCATGGGCATCTGGAGACTCGCCCCCAACTGATGTTGCTATTGCTGAGTTTTGTGAAAAAACAAATAAAATAAAATCATTCCTTATTTGAGGAATTTGTTTTGGATCTCAAACTCCCTCTTCCTGCTTCTTTCAACTCAGCAGCAAGTGCCTATTTTTAGGTTGAAGGAAGGACCTCACAGCTGGCCTGCTTTCCTGTGGAAGTGCCCTGCCTCGACAGGGGGAGTATGGGGAGCTCCCGGAGAGGGGTGCAGGGAGCTGAGGGTGCCTGTACCAGGAGGCCCTGACCCCTGCTGGAATCAGGCACTGAAAACCTACCAGTACTGGCCACCCCCTCTCAGCTGACACATGGTGGGGTGATATTTGCAGACCCTCCATCCCCACAGAGGCGGATGCTCTCTGCAATAGTGCTCACAAAGGCCAGCATCAGTGTGCTGTCGATTCATGCTGGTTCCTTTCTGTGCTCACACAGAGGGCTATAGCATGGGTCTATATTGCTTCATCGAGGCCCTCCTGAGCTCATGGGCTCCTGATGAGTGGGGCTCGAGCACTACATGGTATCGAGCTTTGTCCTCCAGGTGTACCCAGGCAGCTGGGAGTCGAGGAGCACAAGCCACATCAGCTCAGCACTGTAGGGCTTGTGGAAGCCATCCCTGGCTGGTGGGATGGATTCGGGGAGCTCTAGTCTTTGCTCCTGGAAACTGAAATGAATCCTATCTATGGAATCCACTGGTGGAGGGTTTGCCCTGCCCTGCCTTGCCCTGTCCTACTGGGACTGTCTGAAGATGGCAATTCTGTGGACCTCTGCTTATGCACCTGCCAGAGGACATGCAGGCTCCTGCAAGTCTAAGCTTCTCTAGCACCACTGCTTTATGTGGCTGTAGGTAAGGTATGATAGGCAGCAGCCTCAGGGCTTTGGTGGCCATCAACAGAAGCCACCGCAGGCCAGCAGCTGCAGAAAGGGTCTTCACTGGAAAGCCATCAGGTAGAGATGTGACCAGGAAGGTGGCTGGCAAAGGTCAGGAAGCAGGGACCTTGCTAGCAACCAGCTGCTTTTACAGGAACCCCAATGATACCCTCCTTTATATCTTCCTTAGATTATGAACTTGCCCTTTGAAATCAGGAAACTTTTTATTTTTATTTTTATTTTTTTGAGAGAGAAAGAGAGCATAAGTGGTAGGGAGGGGCAGAGGGAGAGGGAGAAAGAATCTTGAGCAGGTTCCATGCCTCAAGCAGAGCCGGATGTGGGGCTTGATCCCACGACTCTGAGATCACAACCTGAGCAGAAAGCAAAAGTAAGATGCTCACCTGACTGAGCCACCTGGGGCTCTGTGAAGGCAGGGACCTTAATGGGTATTTCCAATAGGACTGTCCACCAGGGGGATTGGATATTCTGCAAAAGGGAAGCAGGATAGTCTCACCAAATGGAAGGGGAATGGGTGCTAAGTGACCACACAGCCATTACCACAAGGGGGAAACACAATGCCCATGTGTCTGAGTGCCTCTGTCCATCTGTCTGATGGGACAGCAGGGTATGGTGAGTCAGACAAGGTTTGGGAGGCCTGGTGGTCCTAGGTTCAAATCCAGCACTCTGGTTTGTTGGCCAGGGTGTCCCCGCGCCTATTGTGTGACCTCTCTGGGCCTTTTGGTTCCCTCTGTGAACTGCGGTGGATATTAGCAGGTTTGGATGCTTGGTGGCTATGTTCGTTCTCATGCATGGTGGCGGGCTGAAGAACGCCTCCCCCCGCCCCAGGGGCATCCATACCTTGATCCCAGGAACCTCTGAGTATTACCCATGCAGAGGAGGTTAAGTTAGGGATCTGAGATGAGGAGCTTCTCCTGGGTTATCTGCGTGGGCCCAACCTAATCTCAAGGCTGCATTTAAGAGGGTGGCAGGAGAGTTCGTGGGACAGAGAATTTGAAGATGCTGCATTGCTGGCTTTGGAGACAGAGGAACAACCACAAGCCAAGGAATGTAGTTGCCTCTAGAAGCAGGAGAATGCAAGGGAACAGATTCTCCCCTGGAGCTTCTGGAAGGAACCAGCCCTGCCGACACTTTGGTTTCAGACTCCTGAGATTCATTTCAGACTTTGACTTCTAGGACTGCAAGATAGTACATTAGTGCTGTTTCCAGCCAGTAAATGTATGGTGATTCTGGTACAGCGGTAATAGGAAACTGACCCACGCTCCTGGCTCTTGTCACCTCCCTAGCACTTCAGTGACTGTCTAGCCCCCATGGTAGGGAGACGGTTCCAACCAATGTCACCTCCCTCCACCCCCTCTCCATGGGAGGTTTTGAGGGTCTGCGGCCACAGCAGGCTCCTCTGAGAAGCAGAGGCTATAAACCTGAGACCCCCAGGCTGAGGTCTGAGCTTTGCCATATTCCCTGCTGCTCCTGTCTCCAGGCCCTTCCCCCCAACCCCGAAGCCTGGCTGGGGGATGAGACACCTGGCCTGTGCTTCCCAGACTGCAGGCAGTCATCCCTTGTCCCCAGGCGGAGGCACTACTGCCATGGACATGTGGAGGCCCAGGGCCAGCAGGGGGAATGAGGCTGCTCCAGGCTGGGGGGATGAGGCTGCTCCAGGCCAGGGATGCGTGGGGGAGAAGGCTGCTCCAGGCTGGGTGGATGAGGCTGCTGCCAGCCGGAAGCTGCCTGCCCAGCTGGGGTCTCAATCTTTGTTTCCCACCCAGGGCCTTGACTGTGCTTTGCTTTCTCGCTGTGTCTTTTCTGTTTGGAGTGTCTTGCTGCAGGTCGTACTCTTTTGATTGCACTAACAGTTGCGCTGACTGCCAGTGACTTGGCTTTTGTTTCCGGCTACTTTGTTCCTGGAAGCTCTGGTGGCCCTGCTGATTGCTTTTAGCTTGCCTTGCAAGATATGCTGGATGGAGCTGCAAGAAATGCGATTACAGTTCTCAAGGGAAAGTAACTTTGATATCGCTGGCCTGGGTCATCCATCACATTCTCCTCCTCTTCCCACCCCAACTCTATAATAGGGATTCTCTGGTCAGATCTCCAGGCGGCCTGTCCTTCCAGACTAGTTTGGCAGGTTGCATAGGAGCCCCTACTCTGATTTGGGCATTCACCCCTTCGTGCTACCAATAGAAATAAGACCCTTGATGGTCCTGCCATGGCAAGGAGCAAAGTCCAGAAGGGGAGACAGACAAGAAAACAGGTGGTCCTGACACAGGGTGGGTCATGGTGCTGGGCTTACAGGTGGCTGAGGGCTGTGGTCTGCAGAGAGGCACTGGCTGGAGGCCACTGCCCACCAGACACGGCAGCAAAGAGCCCGCCACGTGGGGCAGTGTCCATGAGAGCTGTGGTGGTGTCTCGGGCCTCACAACCAGGCTGGGTGGGCTTGCCGTCACCACCTTGGTGTCAGGGGGTGATTTCCCAGCGCCCTCACCCATACTTTGGCCGATTCTCCATGTGGCGGTGAATGTAGGCAGCCTGGTACCTGAGCTTTTCATCAGATGACTTTTATGTTAGTTAAAAAAAAAAAAATGATGAGTGCCTCCTGGCCGGGTCCCAGTTTGTGAAAGGAGACCATGATTAGGTATATGAATAAATTGTAATACACAGATAATACTGCCATGTAATTACTCAGGTATAAGAGAATAATTACACGGGTAATTATGCTCTGTAATTGTCACTGTGCTTAATGGTTGCAGGCACAGCAACTGTGCTCCATGCAGCCCATAAACAGATACCTAAGGACAGGGCCATGATACACATTCTAATTGTCATGTAATTAGAGAGCAATTAAATAGTTATTTGTCCCATATAAATTAGCCATTATGTGTCCTCCAAAGTCCTGCTATACTTTTAATAAAATGTGGCCATCTCCCTTACTAGCAGGGGCATAAATACCTTTCCTCCCCGAGAACAAGGGCCCGCTTGAAACGGGGCAGGTGCTGTTCTAAGGGTCCCCTGCAACATAACATAACCTCTGGGATTTCTGAACTCAGATTTGACCAAGGTTTTTTTTTTTTTTTTTTTTTTTTAAGATTTTATTTATTTATACATGAGAGACACAGAGAGAGGCAGAGACACAGGCAAAGGGAGAAGCAGTTTCCCTGCAGGGAGCCCAATGCAGGACTCGATCCCAGGACAGGACCTGAGCCAAAGGTAGAGGCTCAACCACTGAGCCACTGAGGTGCTCCATGGGCCAGGGTTTTTATGTCAGTGCATGGAAGGAGAAGATCCCCAGGATAGGGACAGAAGATCCCTCTGCCCCCTGGGCACCGATGCTTTCCTGGAGGTGCAGGATGATCCAGCTCTGAGACCTGAACCAGAGAGTGAGGGCCATCTGGCAGGGCTTGTCTGTGGAACTCAGAGTGTCAGCCCTGGCCCCGGGCCTCCTGGAGTTCCTGTGACCCCGACTATGAAAACAGCACAGATAAGCTGCCAGAAGCAGAGCCCATGCTAGGAGCCAACACTTCTCGCTACTGGGAAGCTCATGAAGCAGAGCAGCCCTGCCTGCCTGCAAGAGGCTGGGAAACCCCCCATCGGATCTCCCAGTGGGTGAGCATCCAGTTCCCATCCAGGCACCCAGTTCCCAGGGACCCCGAGCTCACTTTTCCTTCGCACCTCCTTGCCTCCCCACTCCAGCCCTCAAACCCCTGCATCTTCACAGTCTGCAGGGTGAGAAGCGAGGTGTTGGCGGGCAGCACCATTGGTGTGGGTGAAGGTTGGAGACCATGAGGAAGGACAAGTCCCCGACAGAAAGGAAGAAGTGACGGGGCTGGTGGGACTGAAACTCTGATGTAAGACCCTGGCAATGTCAGTGGCAGGACCGAAGGCCACCGCAGAAGCAGTAGACAGCAGAGGAGCAAGAAAAGCATATCCATGGTGTGAGGCTGAACCCAGGGTGTTCTCACAAACAGAATGGGCGCTCCAGACGCGAGGATGACGGTAAGAAGGAAGGTGCTAGCCAGAGATGGAAGGAGAGAGCACACCTGAGGATCCAGGCATTTCCAAACCAGAACCCAGGGCTGAGCCAGAGCAGGTGTCAAGACGGGAGCTCCTGGGGTGGCAGAGGAGCCCCCGTGAAGCCGAACTCACATTCTGAATTTTTTTTCTCTATTTGTGATGAGAAAAGGAACTTGTAATGTTTCCCAGAAAAGAAAAATTATCTGTAAAAGGAGAAAAATCAGGCCAGGACGGACATGTTTTTGGTATTAAATTTCTAAATAATAAGGTGGACTCTGGTGTCTGCACACAAGTGTGGGAAAGATAGGACCTCTGGGTCTTACAGCCAATGCAGCTGTCATTTGTAGTTTCAGGGAAATACAGGGGCATCTTCGGAGAGCAGGACATCTTTAATTACACGACCAGATACGAAAGGAGAAGGCTTTGAAAAGATGTTGTGGCAGCAGAGAAATGGATTTTGCTCAGTGCTGGGGAGGCAGAGAAGGCCTGGCATAGGGACAGACAGGGAGGGCCACGGGCAGATGCACCTATTGTTGAAACATGAGTAGAAACCAAATGCATGTGTTGAAAAGAACTTTTTGAAAAGGAAAGCTTATCATGCAAATTTTGGGTAATGTTACTAAAGACTGCCATGTTAGGGGGTGGGGAGGAGACCGATAGAGGTGGGGAGGAGGCTTCTGGATACTCCTCTGGACATAGAGGGGAATCAAAAGATGCTACTTTGTTCCTTACTTTAGCAGTTGGAAAAATAGAAATTGAAGAATATTTTTAGGAAGCTTTGAATAATCTTTAGTTAAATCCAGTTAGGTTCACTGCTCATGTGCTGGGGAAGGTGAAATAGCCATATGGCCAAATGCACAAGCGCACAAAACAGCAAGGAAGTTTCTAGAACAGGGTGACAAATATTAGACACAAACCACACGTGACCTAAAGTTGAAGTTGCCTTCTTTCACTTGATGTCCTAAGGGGAGTGCTCGACATCCTGGTGAGGGAAGAAGCAGGGCAATGGGCGCTGAAAAGGAACTGCCCCTTTTAAAAAATATCCTGGAGGTTCTCCCCTGATATGCACCTGATGCTGGAGGGTTGAACATTGTGAACTCAAGGGTCTTTGCAAAAATGTAAAGTATGAAGGCTATTTGTTATTGTGAGTGGATAGGGCCACGCAGTGGTGTAGATCACATGAGTGAGTGACACAATGCTATATTTAAGGAGTTCAGAGAGGGGCCCCGTCCCCACATTATGCCCTTTCTACATTGACCACCCCGGCCCCACCCTACTCTCCGAGAATATTTTTCCTAGGAGGCAGCCTTGGTGTTGGATATTCCAGCATTAAGGTTTCAAGTCCCAAAGTAAATTTAGCGAACACCTTTGAAGTAGTTAGAGGTAGAGTATTTAAAATATGTAGACACAGGAAGATGAAAAAGATGTCTGTCTTATCCTCAGGGCACTTTTTAAAATAAAATGATTAAATGGTATTGAGATATTTAAGGAGATGCCAGTAAATGAAATGTCCTGTTAATGAGTGGAGGAGAAAACCAACTTAGCAAAGAAGGCAATTATTTTCAAATTTACCTGCAGACAATGTAATTCTGCATTAAATTCCAGTAGGTTTGGGGTTGTTTTGTTTGAACTTGATGAGCTAATTTAAAAGTATATATCAAAGAGCAGGGATAAAGGAGAGCTGAAACACTCCTCAAGAGCAAGTTGAGTATCTTGCTTTACCAGAAATGCATCAAGAATTACTACACTGATTAGCATCCTTTGGAAAGACTAATCGACCAAAGGAGCCAAATCAAGTGCCTGGAGACAGACCCAAGTACATGCAGGAGCTTTAGGCACCAGTGATCTGATTGTTGATCACCGGGAAGGTGATGGACTATTTAAAGTGGTGTCAGGGTTGGGACACCTGGGTGGCTCAGTGGTTGGGCATCTGCCTTCAGCTCAGGTCATGATCCCGGAGTCCCGGGCTGAGGTCTGTATCAGGTTCCCCGCAGGAAGCCTGCTTCTCCCTCCACCTATGTATCTGCCTCTCTCCGTGTGTGTCTCCTGAATAAATAAATAAAATATTTTATGAATGAATGAATGAATGAATGAATGAATAAATAAATAAATAAATGGTGTCAGGGTAAGTGGTGATTCACTTGAAAATAAATGAGATGGGACCCTGTCCCCCACCACATAGCAATCTATTCCAGGTGAATTAAACACTTATATGTGAAAGGCCAACCCACATAACTTTTAGAAGACAAAGCAGGAGAACATTTTTATGACCTTGTTATAAGGAAGGTTTTCTTCAACAAGACAAAGATCAAATTTTGATGAGAAGATGGAACAGCTTGAATTAATTACTTATATGTGGCTTATGGATACCTCAGGGCACTTTGGATACCTGGCAGAGACATGAGCATTTTAACTTAAATGCTGATGTAGAGATTTGCAGAGAATGTGGGAGCCCAGAGGAAGGACATCACATGGAGAGAAACACTGTGCGGGCTGAGCTGGCTGTGCAAAAGAGAGCAGGAGGGACGGGGGAGAGCAGGGGTGCTTGAGAAAGGCATGGTGGCATAAAACGCACTAGTGTGAGGACAGATGTCAAGGGACAGATGTGAAGGGACAAGTGTGAAGGGACTGGTGTGATGTACCGGTGTGAGAGACAGGTGTAAAGGGAGTGGTGTGAGAGGCAAGTGTGAGGGACTGGTGTGAAGGGACAGGTGTGTAAGGACAGATGTGAAGGAAAAGGTGTGAAGGGAGTGGTGTGAGGGACTGGGTGAGGGACTTTTTTTTTTTTAAATAAATTAATTTTTTATTGGTGTTCAATTTACCAACATACAGAATAACACCCAGTGCTCATCCCGTCAAGTGCCCCCTTCAGTGCCCGTCACCCATTCACCCCCTGGGTGAGGGACTTTTGTGTGAGGATAGATGTGAAGGGACTGATGTGAGGGACTGAGTGGGGGACCGGTGTGAAGGGACAGGGGTGAGGGACAGGTGTGAAGGGACAGGGGTGAGGGACAAGTGTGTAAGGGTTGGTGGAGGGACACGAACTGGGATCTTGGGGAGCTGCAACATGAGGTTCAGGTAAAAATGCCGGGAAGTCATCACTGCCATCGACCCCCTGGAATCAGTTACTCAGCCAGACCCTTTGGGTGGCTCAACACTCAGGGCTGCCGGGAGAAGCACCATCCAGGTGGGTGCGCTCGTGCAGGCCTCTCCTGGGAGCCGGCGTTCAGATCGCACATACGCAGATGACCTCTGAGGACCTCTTCAGGGTAAACACCCCCTGAGTATGAAAGTGATGGTAATTGCATGAGACGGATCATTCCAGAACCTCTGGCTGTGTGAGTGGGGTTGCTATTAAACTGTCTCGTTTTAACGGCCACGTTCCCCGGGAGCGGTTCAGTGCAATCCCCCTCGAAATTGTCTGCGAATAACTGACCGCAGGCAGCATCCCGATGGCACTTCCTCGCGGGGGGCCTTCCAAAGACCCCCAGCTGCAGCCCCCACCCGCCTGCGGGAGCCAGCAGGGCCCAGGACGATGCCCGGCTCCCCTGCCGGCCACGTTGGCAGGTGGTGAGGAGGGTCTGCAGCACTGGCTGTTCAGCGGCACCCAGGCTGATCACCACCTGGTGTCAACCAGGGGAGAAGCACCCAGTATTCTCTCACCCCAGCACCTATTTCATGTTGGAGACCAAGAGGGGAGGCAACAGATGCCATCCATGCCCTTATCCCCCTGAGGGAAAGCGGCCTTACATCAGACATGCTTGCCATGGTGGGTGGAGGAAAGGCACCCAGCGTTAGGAGAAGGCATGGCTACAGAAGTCACTCTGGGAGACAGTTGAGGGAGGTTTTCCCTGCAGAGGTGGCACTTGAGCCTAAGTCTGAACTTGGGAGTTGCATAGCTGAAGGAGTGGGGGGTGGGGGAACAGCAGGTGCAAAGGTCCAGGGGCTGGAGATGCTTGGGCGGAAAGCCAGTGTGGTGGCAGGCAGCTAAGGCAGAGGCCTCTGGGCAACTGCACTAAAGGAATCCATGAGCAATGTTTGCACCAGCATGGCAAGTGCCCACTAGTAAAGGGAGCATCTGAGATGGGTAAGGGGTCCTGGAAACAGCCTGTGTGTCACACACCCCACTAACATCTTCACTTTTGACTCCTGAGGGATATGGGAAGCTAGCAAAGGGCTTCCAACAGAAGATGAACACTGGGGTTGGATTTCAGAAGGTCTATCTGGTAGGGGAGGAGGAGGCCCAGCCAGGGGTCCCTGCCATCCAGGGGAGGGGTGACAGAGGTCTGGTAGGGTTTCAGCAATGGGGAAACTGGGGTTATCCCTCTGGAGGGGGGGATGATAAAAGCAGGGTGCATTTGTGGTACAGAGTGCCCTGAGATGTCCAGGTGGGGCGCAGACATGTGGGCTTGTGAGTGAGGAGCCAGGACAAGGGGCTGGGCTACACCCCTTCCTGCGGCCCTCGTCATCTAGAGCTGGGGCAGAGAGGACTTCTCCCTGAGGGCACATGGAAGCAGGGAGAGAAGGGGGCCTTGGTCCCATCACTGACGTGAGCTGAGCTAGACACTGCAAAGGCAGAAGGCAATGGCCCAGTCCTAGCTGGTGGGAATTCTGCACAAAGTCCAGTTCTCACAAGAAGTCTCTAGATATGATGTAGAACATGGAGTCAGCTAGGCTACAGAATGTGCTGTCTATCCATCCATCCATCCATCCATCCATCCACCCATCCATCTACTCATCCACCCCCATACACCAACCCATCCACTATCCACTCACCCACCCACCTACCCACCCATCCATCCACCCATCTACCTGTCCTTCCACCCACATGTCTATCTACCCACCCATCCATCCACCCACCCACCTGTCCACTCACCTGTCCATCCATCCATCCATCCATCCATCCATCCATCCATCCATTCATCTATCTGTCCATCCATTTACCCACCCTCATCCACCCACCCACCCATCCATCTACCCACCTGTTCATCCACCCATCCACCCATGCATCTATCTATCTATCTATCCATCCATCCATCCATCTGTCCTCCCTCCCTCCCTTCCTTCCATCTACCCTTTTTCCCCATTTCACCCATGCCAGGTACAACACCAAGGAACCCTCTGCTCATTGGGAAGACAAGTGTGCAAACTTTACAACCAAGGAGGGCAGTTGTCACAGAGCACATGCCTCCTGTGGGGACACAAAGGAGGGAGCAGTTTAGTCCACCTTGTCTGTCTGGAAAGGGATTGGATAAGAGGCTTCCCAGGAAAGGGACAACTCCTGAGGAATGTGAAGGATCAGTGGGAGGCTGAACAGAAGAAAAGGTGCTCAGTATCCCCTGGGGGAGGTGTGACGCTCAGCGCTCAGCTCAGCGTGGGTCTGGCTCACCATGAGCAGAGAAGAACAGTTTGGCATGAATATACCAATCTTTCATAAGTAAATTGGTGCTTCCAAAGTACTTGCAGGGACTTGAAACTGTTTATTAAACTTCTCATTTACATCCTTACAGCCATTCATTCATTTAACTAACCAACCAACCAATGAATCGATCATTAATTGATCATTCTTCTTAGAAAGTGCCTGAGGCCGTTCCATCTTCCTTCCTCTTATAAGGATCTTGGATTCATCACCCATCAGCAGGGGTGATGGTGGGGTGGGGTGTGTTTCAAATTGTTTCTGTCTCTGAGCCTCAATTATTTCATCTGTGAATTGGGGTTGGTGACACTGCTGTAGCTTCTGGCTGTTGTGAGCTCCCAGTGACAAAGATAGGAAAAGGCTGTGAAGACCATCTGTGCTTTAGAGGCTGCGCAAGGATTCATTGCTCTGTATCGCACTTATTAAGTAGATGGAGATTAATCACCGAGCATGGAGACTGTGAATTGGATTAACTGCTCTGGGCTAGATTCTATTATCATAAGGATAATCATTTGTTCATCCAATGAATATTTACCAAGTGTTTTTCCTGTGTCGAGCACCTTTTAAAAGGATCTGTCCTCCTCTGTATGAGCCACCGGAAGCACTTTGCTTTGCACACCGGGCACCGCAGAGCCCCTGTGGGACCTGGTGGTGGGGGCTGGCTGAGACAGCCTGTGTGATGCACCCTCCCTCCTTGCCGTAACCTCGCTGGGGAAGGGGTGCAGCTGGGAGAGAGGAGGCTGGAATCCAGGTGAAGAGCAGCCACCCTCTGCCTCCATCTAAGCTCTAAGTGCTTTGGATCCGCTGGCGCATTTCGCGGTATGGCACCTGTTTTGCAGGTGAGGAAAACGAGGCTCACAGAGATGGGGGGCCTTTCCTGTAGACTTGGAGCAGGTAAGAAATGGAGCCAGGGTCCAGCCAGACCAGGTCCACAGCAAAGCCTTGGAGGTCTCCTGAGTGTAGATATGCTTGGGAACATGCATCACATAACTAGGCTCCAGAATATTCCATCCTTGTAGGAGTGGGTGTAGGGGAAGGAGAGGTGCTGCCCACCACCTCCCCAGGGCTGTCCTGGGTGCTGTCATCCCTCCCTTTTCAGCCGGTCAGGGTGATAGAAACACTTGAACAGGAGAGGGATGGTCAAACAAGTGTATTTGGGAAATGTTTTTTCAGACCAGGCTTTTTCCACCATGGCATTGTGGATATTTGGGCTGGATAAATCTGGGCTGTGTGGAGGGGGCTGTGCTGTGCACTTGGGCGGCTAGTAGCATCCCCACTAGATGCCACCAGCAGCACCCCACTCCCTCATTGTGACAACCAAAAATGTGTCGACATTGCCAATGCCCCCTGGGAGCTAAACCACCTGGGTTAGAACCAGTGCTTTAGATTGAGGAAGACCCAGGTGACCTGTTCCCTCCTGGGCAACGGGGGAAGAACCCTCTGAGAGCCACGGAGAGACCCCAGCTCCCCTGGCCTGGCACTGTGACCTGGGGCCTTTGACAATGCTATGGGCGTGAACGATGTAAGGGTGGCGCCCAGCCTGCCCTCTACACTGCCAGCTGGCGTCTTGGCCGAGCAGTTTTGGGTCTGGCCCAGGAGGCTGACTTGCACACCCACTCAGATTCCCCAGCTCCATGCCTGTGCTGGGGCCTCTGGCTTCCTCGCTGAGCCCACCCCCTGAGACCCCCAGACTGGCTGTCCCAGGCCCTACCCCACCCCACCCACCCCACATGGCCTAATCCCAAGCACCCTTTCTGTGCACCCCGACCCACTTTGCCTGCAGCCTTGACCTACCAATGTCACTCCTCCGCAGCCATTTGCTGTCAGTTTTCCTGGCTCCTGTACATTTTGAACCACATTTCCCTCTGTGTCTTTCGCTTTTCTAGGAGTGCTGTGGGGAAGTGGGTCTCTAGGGTGCTCTGCCCTTGGACCTCTCTCCCAAGGGGCTCCATCTGTCTGGAAGGGCCTCTCCCCGTTTTCCCTTGCTAAACCGTACTCCACCCTCAAAACCCAGCTCTTATGAGGACTTATGGTCCAGGAGCCCACACAGTGTCCCCAGGCTCCTGTAGTCCTCATACAGGACCCCCTCCTCCTGCAGCCCTGTGAGCTCCACACAGACCTGGCTGTGCCTGGCTTATTTCTGGCCCCAGTGAGATATCCAGGGCCTAGCCTGGCTCTGGAGCTGGATTGAAGTGGAGTAAAGCTGTGGAGGGTCTGGAGGACACCATGCACCACTGTCTGGCCCAGTGATGACGTGGCTACCTTGAGAGGGACAGACAGAGGACAGGGCATGCTGGAACACTCACAGCTGGTAAACCCTGCGGGGCTTCATGGCAGCCAGGCCCCAGATGGTGGGGTAGGCACTCATGGATAGGTAGAGGCCCCGGTGATCACCACCTGCACCAGGCACTCTGGTGTGTGAGCAACCCTCCTGGCTGGGGTTGGGAGGCCAGAGAGGCGCCACAGGATGAAGGTCCTGGGTTCAAACCCACTGTGTAATCTTGGACAATTCCTATCTTTTCCTGGGCCTCAGCCTCCTCATGTATAAAATGGGGATGATAGTAGTACCCTCCCTTGAGTTGGTCATACGAGTTGGCTGAGCCGCCTCACCAGGGCTGAGCTCAGTGCCCACTGCCAAATATCCATCCCTCGCACCAGTCCGGGGGTCCGAGCCACGGCCGTGCTGCAGAGGGCCAGGGGTAGATGCTATGGAGGCCAGACTTAATTCCCAGGCATTCTATTTGGGAAGCAGGTACAAGACCAGCTGGAACTGTCCTTTCAATGTATGTTGGTGACATGCCTGCTGGGCTGAAGGCAGGGAGGCTGCTGTGGAGGCCGTGGCAGGAATCCCAGGGATGTGAACGTCTGACAAATGCTCCCATCCTTGCAGCTTTGAGCAGGAGAAATGCCGGCCACTGAGCCACCAGAATGGCTTGCAATTACCTACATTGATCTGTTTGTTCTGTTTCACTCATCCCTGTCCGTGGTGGCCAGAGCTGGGGTGCTTCAGGCAGACTGTCTGGGGTTTGGCAGTCTTTATTTACTTCCCTTGTTTGCGGAGCCTCAAAGAACATGCCATAATCAGGGAGTGGGGGTGGAGAGAGCGACAAATTGATTTTCTCCTGAAAGGTAATTTCTGGGGAATTCTTCAGCTGGAGGCAGGGTGGTGGGTGAGAGGCCAGAAGACAGACTCTGCTGTTGTCAGACGGGGCTGTCTCCTCTCCCTGGTGGCCTGGCTGGGCGGCTGGACTTCCCACCTTTCAGCCCATCGCAGTGCTTATTCCATGTGCCATCCGGAAGAGCAAGGGAGAGCAAGCTTGCAGAGACAGGGCTCTCCCCCACCCTGCCCCGGCACAGCCAGGTGCACAGGAAGGTGAGGAGGCCGTGGGGGCTCTGGCCATGTGCTGACTGGCTGCCACAGCGCTCCAGCCCTGAGACCCTCCCATCGTCTTTCTCAAGCCTGCAAACCCGTGTCACTCTTCTTTGGAGCTTGGTCCTTTTAAGCCTGCATAATGGGGTCCATTAGCATGTTGATAATCTCCGGGAGTTAGGCCATATCTCCCCACCCACAGGGGCTGGCGTGCTGCCTCGATACGTACAGAAATTGAGATTTGCCAAGCAAGACGCAAGTGCAGAATTCTTGTTAGAGGCTTCAAAAAGCAAGACGGAGTTAGCTTTGGGGACGGTAATTAATGGGCAGTGGCAGTTGGTGGGGAGGGTACCTGGACTTGAACATGGACTCTTTCTGCAGCTAGTCTTCTTCCCTGCCCACCCCATGAGTGATTTGAATGTCACCTTGTCCCCAAAACCTTCCTTGATGGCCTCAGGCAGTTCCAGCTGCATTCCTCAGACCTGGCCCAGGTGTCTCCCAAGCCCACAGCCGGTATCCAGTAACACTTCCTCTGGGTTCCCACGGCAGTTTCTCCTTATGGGGCCCTGGGCCGGACTGGGGGGCTCATGCTGCTTTGTGCAAACCCACTTGTTGTTGATATGGTCATATAGGGCCACCCGGGCCTGGAGCTGGGGCATCACATGAATCTGAGGCCAGGCGGGTCTCCAGTCCAGGTAGGAACCCAAGACTAGAATGACACACAGAGAGCTGTTGAAATTAGGTTCATTCATTCACTCATTCATCCAACCACTGTTTCTACAGGACTTTATTGAGCTGCATAAGGCACTGTGGTGGGTATTGGGACTTAGCCCCTGCCCCTTGGAATCAACAACCCAGGGTGAGAGCAGGCATTGAGGCAATAATCACTCGATTAACTACTGATAACTATTCATTCTAATCAATTATCACTAGCTGTTAATGGTACCCTGTGATGGTGTTGGAGAGGTCAGGCGTCTGGAATCAGGCTGATGGCAGGGCCATGCTCTCTTGTTGAAGGCTCTACAGGGGTGAGTTTCCCCACCTCTTCCAACATCTGGTGGTGTCAGCAAGCCTTGGCTTGTGGCCACATCTCTCTAGTCTCTGCCTCTGCCATCATACGGCCTTCTCCTCTGTGTGTGTCTGTGTCCAAATTTGCCTGTTCACCTAAGGACACAGCCATTGGAGTAGGGCCACCCTGTTCCCATGTGACCACATCTTAACTCATCACGTCTGCAGAGACCCTGCTTCCAAACAAGGTCACATCCTGAGGTTGCAAAAAGGACGTGAATTTTAGGGTGCATTGTTGAACCCAATACACGATTCTTTAACAATGTAGAAAGAGTTGTTAACTCCCAAGCCAAAACAGGCCACGGGCAAGATTCATCCTGCAGATGGCAGATTGCCAGCCTCTGGTCTAGAGTAACAGGGTGCCATGAATGGATGCGCTTCCTTCTGCATTGGTGGGGGGAGTCAGTGAGGGATGAAACTGTGGGGTAGGAAGGAGAGAGAGGGGGACCCACACAGGGCAGGCTTGGACGTGCAGGGCTCCTCCTCAGCCCTCTCTTCAGGGATGATGCAAACAGTTGTCCTGCCCCATAGGTCAGAACTTGGGCCCTTCCCTTCCTACCAGATGGGCGTTACTGCCAACTGAAAGGAGAAGCATGTCCCCAGAACTCCAGCGTTTGGGAGACTTGAATACAGAGCTTGGCTTGGGAAGTTCAGTGCCATGAGTTCTAGTTGATGCAGAGCACATTTGTTCCCTCCCCCACACGAGCACACCCCAAAGATAAGCAGTGCTTATTTACCAATGTGCACTTATGTGTTCTGGGAACCCAAATGGTCTAGTCATTTAGGGAACTTTGTCAATACAGAAAGCCTTCT
The DNA here is from genome assembly GCF_018345385.1 of Vulpes lagopus. Lineage (NCBI taxonomy): Eukaryota > Metazoa > Chordata > Mammalia > Carnivora > Canidae > Vulpes > Vulpes lagopus. The sequence goes on from NC_054827.1 coordinate 119,781,572, forward strand.
TGCTTTTGACGATCGCTAAGCAACGCAAGTGGGAACAATTTGGCTAAAATGTAAACAACCTAATTCTGGTGAAATAGTACTTGTTGGAAATTACTTTATGAAACATAAAATGTCAGGTTAATTTATTTGATAACATGTTTCTTTTTTTTTTTTTTTTTTTCATTTTTTCCTCAAGTTGGGTGTTGTTGCAGTAAGCACGAAGTAACCTGCCAGGGAGAACACGTAGGCTGTTTCTTAGTGAGAGAATGAAAGAGACTGTTGTCCTCTGCTTCTTGGACACCTTTGTCGCTGGGCTGTGTCCAGGGCTGTGTGGGCCGTGGGGGCTGCAGGCCAGGCCTCTGTCTCTGCCCTTTGAGTGTCTGGCTGCGGCCGGGGCATTGGCCAGTCACTCGGCTGAGCCCGTTTGCCCACCAGAGATGGAGATTGTTCTATCTACTGCTCTGGATGGCTTGAGGCTGAAAGGAGACAAGACTACGTAAAATCACACAGCATAGTTCCTTAAACGGAGCTGGTGCTCAGCAAATGCTTTCCTTAATTTTTTTTTTTTTTTTTTTGGTTTTGTGTTAGTGGATTATTAGCTTTCGAATGGTAGGAGAAATGATTTTTTTTTCATTGCTGTGCCTGGGGGACGCGGAGCTCTCTTCAGCATGAAGGGGGTCTCCAGTAAGAATCTGGTGAATGAATGGATGCATCCTTCATCGGAGCGGTGTGGGAAAACCAGGGCCACCACAACCACAGCATTGCCTCGGTGATCCAACCAAATCCCTGCTGCATCCCAGGCCTGGCACGAGCAGGAGCCTGGGAGGTAAGCACAGATGGCATTGCCTCCTGGGGAAGCCCCGACCCCTCCTCACCTGCCTGCCTCTGAGCTGATGGCCCGTGACAATGAGCCAGGTGCCGCACACAGAGCAGAGCCCTCACTGGGGTCCTCCTGGATGCGGCCCCGTGCCATCCACAATTCGTCTCCCTGTGATGTGTGTGTCCCCACTGTTCAGAGAAGGAAGCCAAGGCTCAGAGAGTGAAGTTCTCTCAAGGGGACTCAGTGGATCCCTGGAGGTTAGACTCGAGAAGGCCTTGTTGGTCACCAAGAGAAGTGGGGATGTCCCTGAATGGCAGCTGTGTGAGGGCTCCCGTCGGTAATGGAGCAGGGGCGCGAGAGGAGCTGTGTCCGTACAAGGGTCAGAGGAGGAAGCCCAGGAGAAGTATGGAGGAAAGCCCGCTGGGCAGAGCTACGTGGGGAGTGTGCAGGAAGGAGCAGGTGTGGGACCAGCGGGGCAGCAGCCAGCAGCCTGGGCGAGACAGGCGTGTTCAGGGATGGCCTTGTGCAGGGGAGGAATTTGCAGTCCTGTCCCCCACGGGACGGACCGCTCCTCCTGGCTCCCGCCCAGCCCACCCCCTCTTGCCCCAACAGGCCTCTGGCCTCCTACCTCTGCCTGGCCCCATCCCACAGGGCAGGGCTCAGGGACCTGGGGCTCAGACTCCTGAACTCCATCACCTTCAGCCCCATTTCAAGACAGTCTTCCTTTTCATCTCTTCCTTGAGACTGAGACTGCCCACCCTTCCAACAAAGGCCCTGTTTTCAGTTCCCAGATCCCTCCCTGTCTTTCTCATCTACCTCCCCTTGGGGGACATACTATCCGTGGGGGCAGAGCTACCTCCTGCCTACGTGTCCCTGCCAGCAGCTGCCTCTCCTACCTCCCAGCCGCTGCCACACAGGGGGTGTCACCCCTTCTGTCCTGAGTGGTCTCATTCCCTGGGCTCCTGGGGCTCAGAGAGGGGCTTTGCTCTGCAGGAGGACTGTTCTCCACCAGGGCTGGAGGAGGATGAATCTGGAGACTCTGCCTGGGCCTTCTGCTTTCTGTTACCACCCTCCAGTCTGGCGCTGGTCCTGGGAACCTTCCTCTGGTTCTCTGCTGGTCAGCAGAAGATGACCAAGACCAAGACCGGCCCCAGGGAATCCTCCATCACCTCCTCCAGGAAGCCTCTCTCTGCCAGAGTTCTTGGGACTCCAAGGCATTCCATCTGTCTGCAGGGATGCCCTTCTACTTCTGTGCCTCAAGGAAAGGGTGCTCCCTTCCCAGGGGAGGTGGGTGGGAGTTTTAAATGCACCACTAGACAATCAAGCATTTCTTATGTCCCTGTCTGTTGTATTCCCTGGTGCCTTGGCCCTGCAGCCCTGCCTGCATATAGCAGAGCTCAAGAAATATTCCTGGTAGGGAATAAAAAAGAGAGAAAGGAGGTAGAAGCAGTAGGAGGGAGGGCAGGACGGAAGGAAGGTGGCAGACCCGGCTGGTGGTCTGCTGCTACAAATCTGACCTGGGGCCTGGGGCTGCTGTAACAAACCACCACCTACTAGGGGTTAAGCAGCAGAAATTGGCACCTAAAGTTCTGAGATCAAGGTGTCAGTGGGACTGCTCCCTCTGAAGCTGTTGGGGAGGGTCCTTCCCTGCATCTCCCCCAGCTTCTGGACTTTACTGTCGTCCTTGGAGCTCCCTGGCCTGTGGACATGTCACCCAATCTATGCCTTCACCTCACATGGTCTGTGTCTGTGTCCATATGTGCCCTCTTCAGAAGGACATTGTCCTAGTGGATCAGGGCCCACCCTAATGACCCCATTTTAACCTGATCACCTCTGCAAAGACCCTCTCCATATAAGGTCATCAGGCTGCTTTCTGAGGTAGCGAGGGGGTAGGACTGCATGTGAATTTGGGCACATCATTTACGGTGTCGTACGTCCTGGGTGGCAGCTCTCACTTCATGTCTAAGGACCTCGGAGGACCTCGGGGGACCTCAGGGAGATGAGGACACTTGTCTGCGTGCACAGGAGAAGGCGCTGCTGAGCCAGGGTGTGAACCAGCCCCTACCATGCCTTTACCCTGCACTTGTTCCCACAGAGCAGGCTCCATGAAGCTCTTTGTAGAAGGAAACCCTGGAGCACGGTTCCCTTTATAGTGAGTATTCCAAATAATTGGATCTAGAAAAAAAGCAGCAAATGATCCCAACAGTTTAGAGAAAATACCCCAATTTCCCAGCAGTTGTCTGGCTTGTACCAGGCAGGTGCTGCTTGCTTGCTTCCCGGCGTCAACAGGCTGTGTGTCCCTGCACTTCATCACAGGGCTGACCTTCTGGGGAGCCATGGGGCTCCATCCGACAAGGGAAGGTGCACTGGCCAGCTTCTGAAATTCATTTCCCCTCCTCTGCTGCTCCTCCTCATGTCACTCTGATCGCTTGCTTGTTAGCGGCCGTGAGCTCAGGGGGAGGGAGAGCCGGGCCGCCTGGCATCTCTGGATTCTGTGGGGACGCCCACTTGCTCAGGCACATTTGTTTCCCCTGACTGAAGATCAATGAGACATGATTTTAAAAATGAATAACCAGTCCTGAAGAAGAACTGTTTCATGTTATTTATTTTTGAGAGAGCGGGAGAGCACATGCAAGCAGGGGTGGGGAGGCCAAGGGAGACGGAGAGCAAGAATCCCAAGCAGACTCCATGCCGAGCACAGAGCCCAATGTGGGGCTCGATCCCACGACCCTGAGATCATGACCTGAGCTGACATCAAGAATCAGATGCTCAGCTGACTGAGCCCCCCAGGCGCCCCAGAAGAATTGTTTCAAACCAGCTTCCTGGACTACCCTGGGTGGGATGAGCCACCCTCCTCCTGGGCTGATGGGCGGGGGAGAGGCTTGCCCTGCCCTTGGGGTGCAGGCTGTGGGCCCCATCTCATCAGAAGGTGATGGTAGTGGTGATGACAGAGAGGACATGGTAGGGATGGTGATGATGATGATGAAGATAATGGCTTGTTCATCACACCACAAGGTCATTTCTCCCTCAGGGTCCAGGGGCTGTCAGTGTTCCCCTCCGTCTTGGGGGAGGCACTTGATTTTTTGCTCTTTGGGTCAGGAGGTGACACGCCACTGTCACTTGATCATGGGGCTACAGCTAGTCTCACAGGAGACTGGGAGCTGGGGACACACGGATGCTTGGTAGGCACTGAATTCTCTGCCACCTGAGCTTCAATTTGGATACAGATCTGCTGCCTTAACATCCACATTTATTTCCCAAGTGTATTGTTAGAGTTCTAAATTTTGTAGCAGTTTGAGATTTGCAGAAAAATTGTAAAGATAATGCAGAGAGCCCCTACATGTCTCATGCCCAGGTCGCCTATTATTAATTTGGGACCTTGGTCACAAATAAGGAACTGATACTGATGCATTATTATCATCAACGCTCTATTCTGTATTTAGTTTTCCTTGGTATTTCCCCAATGCCCATGTTCTGTTCCAAGACCGCATCCAGGACACCCCAGTACACTTAGCAGTCATGTGTCCCTGGGCCCCCCTAGAGCGCAGCAGTTCTTGTGCTTTCCTGGCTGTCAATGACCTTGACCTGTCTGAAGAGCGCTGGTCAGATGTTTTTTAGAGTATTTCTCGGTTAGGATTTGTCTGATGTTTTCCCTGTGATTAGACTGAGGTCATGGTTTTGGGGGAGGAAGACCACAGAGGTGAAGTGCCCGTCTCATCACATCATTTGAGTTTTATTTCCCCTTCCCATGCTGTGCCCTCTGGCGGAAGGTCATTCGGGCAGCCCCCAGCTCAGGGACTGGGGAGCTGTAGTTCCCTTCCTGGAGGGCAGAGTGTCTACATCAATTATTTAGAATTCTTCTCCATAAGAGGTTTGTGTCGTCCCCCTTGCCTCCGTTTATTTATTCAATCGTTTCTTTATATGAGGATGGATGCATGAATATTTATTTTATGCTTTGGGTTATAATCCAGTCCTTCTGTATTTATTCTGTGGCTCAGATGGTTCCAGCATTGGCCCCTGGGAGCTCATTCATTTGGATCCTGTCCCGTTGACACACTCCCCTCATTGTGATTTTTATTTTGTTTTAGCACTTCCTCACTCTCTGGTATCCCCAGACATTAAAGGCTCACCATCCACGTTTCCCACCCAGTCCCAGAATCGGCGCCTTCCCCACTGAGCCTTGGCTCCTCTGTTGAAGGCTGACCATAGAAGCCAAGGTCGGAGTGCCCTCTCCACCAGCACGGGCTCCCAGAGCTCCGCAGCTCACGGGGCCCCTGGCATCTCAGTGGATTCTGCAAAGCACACAAACATAACAAAACAAAGTCTAAAAAGTCTATTTTTTCGGCAGTTAGGTCCAACAATGTATTAAGTGCATATGTCCTGACAATATCACAATCATCTTTAAAGATACATATAACCTGAAGGTAATATTTTCATTCCATGACTTGTTGATGGGATGCATGTACCCGTTGGACTCCAAGCTCCTTCTGGAACCCTGGGGTCACAGCCCCGTCACACGTCAGCACCCTCATCTCCTTTTCCACATGGGCTTCCCTTTCTGTCATAGCACCCGCCAGAAACCTGACTTGGCAAAGGTAGGGTGTCATCGAGAGGGATGTGGTGTGCTGTCATGTTGAAATTATGAACAACACAAGCTGGAAGTTGGTGCGAATCAAGAAGATGTTGAACCCAATTGTGTTTTTCTCAAGAACAACAAAATCCCACTGTGTCCCTGTCAGCTCACTATGGCGCCCGAGGGTGCCTTGGCCCACAATTTGGGAACCATGCACTGTGTGGTAGCTGTCTACTGCTATGACAAGGTGGCAGGGGGACGTTTTCCTAGAATAGCTGAGGTAGCTCCTCCGTGCTCGTAGGGGTCAAGAAGGAGCATGCAACAGGTGTTGCAAACCTTTGCTAGGCACATTTGGAATGCTCCCTGGGGGTCACATGGGAATGGCTCAGAGCTCCCCCATGTCTCGAATCTGCAGGGACCATGGCACCCCTCCGTCCTGCAAGGGTCTTATGTTCCCTATCAGTATCAGTATCAGTATCAGTATCAGTATCAGTATCAGTATCAGTATGTCTGTGGTGAGCCCAGCTCCCAGTATGTGCAAGGACAACACTATCCCCTGCTTCCCACCTCTATAGACCACCTGCCCAGTGGCACTGGTTATGAGAAGAGAACAAAGGTCAGGAGGTGCGTGTCCCGGGCTATGCGTAGGCTCCATGTGAGTATGCCATGCTGACCCCTTGGATCAGCCACCTGGGCATCCATCTGGGAGAGAAGCAGGCTGGGGTACAGGCGAGGGACATAGCTTGGCGTGGTCTTTCACCATGTGTGTGCGGTGCGCCAGGCTAGCAGCCAGCCTGGGTGAAGGCTAGCATCCAGGTGATTCTTTGGTGTCCCTGGAACTGGGCTCTGGGAGAAGCAGCAGTAGGACAAAGACACGTGAAGACTGGCCTCCTGGGCCCTTTCCAGCCTGAGTTTCCCCCTGCCTACTCTCTAGCAGGTGTGACTCTGCCCTCTGGGACAGGGGGCAGCATCCGGGTTCTCTTGCCTAGGAAGAGGCTTCTTGTCATCTTGGCCCTGGGGGTTGCCGCCTCCAAATCTTTGTAGGCGGAAGAGACTGAGTAAGAGACGGCTGATGCTGAGGTCAGCCTGCAGCGCTGCCCACTCCACTAAACACCCAGGTGGAGGAGCTCATGCCCCTAGCTGTCCCCTCCTCAGAGGCCCGAGTACCCCGAGCCAACCTGTGCACCTGCACCACATCCTCCCCACCCCCCGACCCTGGGCGGCGTCTTCTTTCACCCTCACCACCTACCTGGACATGTCTCTGCCTCTTCCCCCTCTGCCTGTCACTCATTGTCCCCAAGATCCCCCTCTTTCCTTCCCCTCCACAGCCTTGACCCCACCGACCCCTCCCCAGCTACCTCTGCGCTAGCTCTACACGACCTCTGCTGGGGAGCTTCTCCTTGGGTAAGGGGTGTCCCACAAAGCCCGCTGTCCCCACCTCTAAGGGGTGCTGGGGAGGGGGACCAGAGTGCCCTCTTCTCCATCAGGCCTCCTCTTAGAACGTAGCATTACCACCCATCCACTCACCTGAGCTGCCATCCTTGACCTCAGTCTACACACCCCCAATGCCCACTCTATGGTTGATGGACCATATGCAGCATGTCCCCAGGCTCCCAGGCTCTGTCCCCCACTGGCCAAGTCTCTGAGCTGCCCTCCTGCTCTCCTGCTTCCACCTGCTCACATCTCCATGTGGTAGCTGGGGCTCTGTCCTCAACGCAACTGGGACCACATCCTGCCGGCCCCTCCCAGCCCTGCCTTGCCCAGCCTCTCCCCGGTGGCCACTGTCCTAGCCATTCCCTGGCCCCCAGGCCACCGCTTTGCTGCGAGCATGGCCTGCAGTGTGTGCCAGACCTCTGCGTTTTTCCTCAGCTCCCAGGACGCTGCCTGATGGACATGGATGGACAGCATGCAGCTTTGCTCCCATGCAAATGAGTCAATAGCAAGTGGTCTTGATGCTGAGTCCCACCTGTTCCCTTCATTCAGTGGTTCCAGATCCAGCCCTGTGGCGGCAGCAGAACCCAAGGCCACTGAGGGAAGTGAGCGGCCATGGGAAAGGCCCGGGAGCTGGGTGAGGGGCAAGCTGGGTTAGGGCTGGGCTGTGTCACGTTCTGACTGTAGGATCTTGGCAGTGGGTCCCTCTGAGCCTCAGCTTACTGTTCTGCTAAATGGGTAGCATTGTGGCAGCAAGGGAGACATTATATGCATATTCCATCCATAGGGACTCATGTGTGTGCCCGTGGGGGCCAGGAGTGTGACAGCAAGCGTGGGACAGAGGAGTTCTGCTCACCCTCCCAGTGGGTGACAGATGCTGCGGGGTGTGGATGGTGGGACACCCCAAGTCTGCACTCAGAGCCCCCCACTGAGTGTGAGGCTGGAGCTTGGAGAACCCATGTTGTATGGTTCTGTCTCACAAAAGTGTTTCTATTTTATACTGTCCACCCCTGCCCACATTACCCACGTGTATGCATGTAGACATAGACGCGGTGTTATATCACGCATGGACAAGTGTGCTAGATATAACACACCATTTGCAAAATGCACGTGTCTTGCACACACAACATGATTCTCCTCATTTTGTGGATATTTTAAAGGCTCTCCAAGGTCTTTCTGATTTTCTCAAGCTCACCCTGTGTGTGTGTGTTTGGGGGGGGCGGCGGGCAAAGGGCTCAAATGCCTCTGGGCTACAGCGGGGGGGGGGTGCCTCTGGGCTACCAGCAGGTGATACATGAGGGAGGGGGTATTGAAAATCGTGAGGTGTCCTTTAACTACTCTTGGCCCCAGTAAATGGTCCTTTTGGAGCTGCGGGATGGATGCGGCCCGCTAGAACATCCTGCTCCCCTCTGACAGATGCGGCCTTTAAAGATAACTGGGGTGATCTGTTATCGGGGGACAAGGTGCTTTGTCTCCAGGCTGGCGGGCAGGGACAAGGCCAAACAGTCTGTTCGTGCTGCTGCAGAAGATGAGACCAGGGAGCCCCAAATCCGGCCCTGGCTCTAAATGCTAATTGCCTGGCCTATGGTGCTATTGATAAAGGCGGCCAGAGGGAGAGGGTGATTCGTTATTTTGGGTCGTGATGTCTGTGGAGGGGGTGGCAGTGAGTAATGGATTGGAAAGCAGCCTGCCTTCCACGGAGTCTGGATTTACCGGCCCATGAAGCGCGGCTAGGGGAGCCTGGCTGACAGGCAGGCGCCGAACGCGCGTCTCCAGGATGGGCAGGAGCCCTGGGCCATCTCCAGGCGCTGCAGGTGTGTTCTGAGACTGCAGCCTTCAACATCCACTGCTGGATGCTGCTTTGGGGCCCTGCTTGCCACAAGCCAATGCCCACGCATGCATCCACCCTCCTGTGCAGGCCGGGCAGCTCCGCCAGAGACCCTTTGGGCCCCTCCACGTCCCCCACCTTTCACTGTTTTCAGAGGGAAGTGAATTTGTTCCTGCTGTGGGGAGGTTGGAGCCCCCGGGGACTCAGGGGGGAGGTTGGGCCCCCCTGGAGGTGGGGTTGGAGCCCCCAGGGACCCAGGGGGGAGGTTGGGCCCCCCTGGAGGTGTGGGATGGATGTGGCACTCAGGCACCCAACTTGGAATGTGTTTCCTGGCACAGACTGAGTGCCTTCCTCCATGCCAGATCGCATCTGCCATGCCTTGGTGCCAAACCTCCTGGTCTCCAGCTTTCTTCCAGAAGGGAGGTCTTCATGGGTGTGGGAAGCCACACTCAATCCAGCATTCAGATATGGGCAGGAGGTTGCAGGGGGCAGGTGGGGAGTGTGCGGCTCGGTGCTCTGGAAGCAAAATTCCTGGCGGGTATTATTCTGAGAAAATAATTCGGTGAGTTTATCTGCAGTGAGTTTATCTGCACTGCCGGGAGGAGGGGTGGCGTCCCCATCTGCTGGCCACCCCGCTTTCTGTCCTGAGTCAGCCCAGAGAGGTTTCAGAGGCAAGGTGGGGCCCTGCTCTCCATGGAAATCTGTGTTTGCAGCTTGAATGAGAATCTTGCCACACTGACCTCATCTTCCCGCCTGGAGCATCCTGTATTTATTAAAATAATGAATCCGGGGGCTCCTGGGTGGCTCAGTCAGTTGAGCATCTGACTCTTGATTTCAGCTCAGGTTGTGATCTCATAGGTCATGACATTCAGCTCTGCTCAGCGGAGAGTCTGCTTGGGATTATTCTCTCTCCCTCTCCCTCTGTACCTGCCCCCTGCCCCCCGCACAATGCTCTCTCTCGTGTGCTCTCAAACGAATAAATCTTTTAAAAAAATAAAAAATAAAATAAAATGATGAATCCTGATAGGCAGCCCCCAGCCCCAAACACCCCTTCATGCTAGTTTCTGTTCCAGAAGCTGATAGAATGGCAAGGAGCCTCTGCAGTATTTGCTTGCTCAGTGTTTCAGCAGAGGCTCTCCTTGTGTCATCCCTGGGCCTTGGGCTGGGGCTGCAGATTCCCACAGGCGGGAGAAGCAGTCATCTTTGCTGGCTGGAGAAGCCTGAAGCTGGTCCCTGAGGCGGGAGTCTCTCTTCTCCGAGGGGGAGGGGCCAGGCGGAGACTAAGGGAAAGGCATTCCCGGAGGCCAGCCTGGCAGAGGCAGAGCCACAGCAGTGGGAAACCAAGGGGCAGGTCCTGACCTATGAGGTGAGAGACACTGGGGCCCAGCAGGGAGTCCAGTGTGACCTGGAAGGAGAAAAGAAGGTGACAGGGACTGGGAAGGACTGGTCCATGTGAGGAAGGGAGGCTGAGAAGAGGAGGAGCCCTGTGGCTGGGGGTCCCTGTCCGCGGGACACGTCAGGAGGAAGAGGGCCCCTGAGGCGAGCTGCTTCAGAGCCTCGGCCCCAGAGTGTCACAGCACTAAATGATGAACATTACTGAGTGTTAATAATGGTGATTATCACCAGCAGTGGAAAGGGACAGATGTATCCTGTTCACGAGACCAGCTAGTTGGCTTCCTGGGACCCACCGGCCCCCGCGTGGAGATGAAGTCTGCACTTAATTGTTCTTTGGAGAGAGATGGTTTCTGGGCTCAGGGACCACATGGGCACCAGCGGGAGGGTCTCACAGCATCTCACATGTTCAGATCTGATGACGAGTCACCCGGGGCTGGAAGCGCTGCAAAGCTCCCACCACCGCCCAGAACCAGCCACGGGCCCCTCCGCATCAGAGCCTCGTCCTGTCCCCCAGCCCCATCACCACCCTCAGCACTCCTGACCTGCCCGGTGGGCCTTGCAGGGGCCAGGAGCACTGTCCCTCCCCTTTCTTAGCTCCTCCCCATGCATTCTCATCTTGCAGAACCAGCTGCCTCCTCCAGGCAGCCTTCCAGGCCCAACCAAGCCTAGTCTCCTTTCAGGGCCCTACATACTCCTTCATGGGCCGACATGGCCTTTCATCTCTTCATAGGACACAGAGACTTTTTTTGCGTGTCCTTCTCTGGCCTGTTTGTTCCCAAAGAGTAGGACTTATGTTGCCCTGGTTCATGGATGGCCCCTGGTGCTTGCCAGTGCCTGGAACCTAGGTGGTTCCATACTTATCTGTCTGGTGACTGCTGCCTGGGAGAGTGGATGGCAGAGGGGACAGGGCATCCTCCCTCATGGCTGGCACACGGAAGCCGCCCGAAGGGGCAGTGGTCCCTCCAGCGAGGGACAGGCTGAGCAGGGCTCCCCTGGAGCTGGGGGCAGGCATTCTGGCATCCTGCTGCACAGCAAACTCACTGAGGGCTGTTGCATTAGCAAATGGGCTGAAAAAACTACTGAACCCCTTTAGAAGATTTTAAAAACAAGCTAGAAGTTTTTGTTTTCCAGAATTCGAGGTCTGCACGTTTGAGAGAATTTGTAAGCGACGCACATTTCGTAACACTGGAAACACTGCCAAACATCCATTTTCAGAGTACTCCCTCCAGAACCAACATCTCTTTGGAAAGGAAGGGTTTTCTCACTTATTATTAAAACAGCTCTTGATCAGAAGGGACAAGTTGCATGTGTTGATTCTTTGTGAAAATATAAACTGAGTAGCATACGAGTGATAACAGCCTGCCTTCGGTTCCCACTTGGAACTTGTGTCTTTTGGTAAAAGAGAGATGCATAATTCATCCTCAAGTTCAGCAACTACTGAAAGCGCCTTGTTTGGGAGATGCTTACCTTCGGCAGGTTAGAGAGGTCTTCGTGGCCATACCCCCTCTTGTGACAGAAGGCTCTTAAGGGAGGGTGTTGTCTTTATAAGGGCAGCCACTCCAGGGACACCCCCCGCCTCCGTTCCCTGGGCAAGTGAATGTCAACAGGTCAAGGTGGCCGGACCTTGGTTGCATCTGTGTAGGTGAAGTAGGGGTGCCAGCGTCAATCTCACTGGTAGGTAGGTGAGGCCAGTTTGCTACCTGTTTTTCGGATCAAATAGAACCACAAATTGAATTCTACTAGTTACCTGTTGCACATCGTGCCCCTGCTCAGCTTCAGGGAATTTGAGAGACAAAAGAAAGCCTCATGCAGAGCATCCACATGAGGCCCTTGGCCTCTGCCAGGCTGCAAGGTTCTCGGCCTCTTTATGGTAACATACACGTTGGATGGATTTCAAACTGCTGTCTTGGCCTCCGAGGCTGTGCTCTGTAAGCTCACTGCATCCCACCGGCCCCCTGGCTGTTCCTGGGAGGCACCCGGGTTGCTCTTGCTGCCCCGGCCTGCCCTCCCAGGGTGCTCTGTCCCAGAGATCCCCCAGGCCTCCCCGCCATGGCCAAGCTGTTCAAAGTGGCATGCCTCTTCTCCCCCAGGGCTTCTCCTTTCTCTTGCTTACCTTTCTTCAAAGCATCATCACTTTTGGAAATCATCTTCCTTGCATGAGAGCCTCGTGGGGCAGGGTCTGTCCCATGTTCTTCCTCAGTGCCAGGAGCCCCCTGTATGATCTCCCCTCTTCTGCTTACAGTGACCTGGATGACCTGCCTCACCATCCTCAGAGATGGGCTGGGAGGAGGCCCCCCACCCCCGGCCCCCGGAAAGGAGAGCATGAACTTGCATGTTTAGAGCCAAATGCATGTCTTCACTTAGAGAACAGTGAGTTCTTTGTTTTGGGGTCATTAAGAGTGAGATGAAATTCTACTCCCCATACCCCTGACCCCATAATTGCTCCTCTGACAGTTCTGCTGACTTCCGATGCATGTATGTTATGCAGAATGCCAGGGTAGGCAGCAGATGGAGCTGTTCTTATTGGCGGGGTTGGGGGGTAGGGAACAGGGTTGGGGGAGGGCAGGGGGCAAGGAAGCCAGCCACTCACCTCACGGAGGAAGCAGAGTGATCCTTCTCCCCCAGAGCAGGACTTTTATTTTTTTTTAATTGTTATTATTTTTTAAGATTTTATTTATTTATTCATGAGACACACACACACACACACACACACAGAGGCAGAGACACAGGCAGAGGGAGAAGCAGGCTCCATGCAGGGAGCCCAACGTGGGACTCGATCCCAGGTCTCCAGGATCACACCCTGGGCTGAAGGCAGCACTAAACCGCTGAGCCACCCGGGCTGCCCAGAGCAGGAGTTTTAAAGGTCAGCCCACTCAGCAGCAGAACCTGTAGCTTCCTCGGCTGAATCCACAGAGATGGCCATGTTGGTGTGAAAGACACAGGGGGCCATGCTGTCCTCAGCGACACTGTGAGCCAAGATACCAGTCCTGAAGGGGTTCTCTCATCTCACTATTGCCCCCTTCTCCAGTGGAGAAACTGCCACCTGCTGACCTGTGGGTAGCTCTTTTCCTATCATGGACCTACTACCTTGGACATTCCAGAAGCTTCAGATCCTGGGGTCTGACCTTCAAGTGAAGGTGACAATGAGACAGAAGATGAAGGCTCTTGTTGTGATGTCACACAGTAAAGGTTCTGGGGCTGGAGGCAGGAGACCATAGCAGGGTGTGGCTGTGGGAGAGGGTGACCACAGGAGAGAGTGACCATGGGAGAGGGCAGCGGTCCCTGGAGACTGACACAGTCACCCTCTTGTGACATGAAGAATCTATGAGCAGATCTCATGCAGCTTTCCCCTGAAGTTCTAGGCCAGTTCAGTGCATAGAAATGCCATGTGAGCACATCCGGAATTTCAAGGTTCTTGAAAGGAACATACTCAAAAATTAAAGAGAAATAATACAGTTGCTTTCGATAGTATATTTTATTTAATGCACTATGACATTATGGAGAGGAGAAGTTTTCCTCTGCAGATTCTTCAGCTGATCTAAGATTTGAATTGACATGAGACAGATTAACAGAAGAAAATCAAATTTATTTTCATGTATTTGGGAGCCCACCCCCCAACATGAGAGACTACAAGTCAGAAAGGCACAATGAATGCAATACCTGTGCCATCCTCAGCTCAGGAATGGGATGGGGCCTGGGGCTTCGGGGGGAAGGAGGACCATTCACAGGGCAGGAAGGAGCAGGTGTCTGGAGACTCCATGTTCGCCCCACCCCACAGATGGCTCTCTCAGATCAATCTATCTCTGTGCTAGCTCTCATCCTAGGGAAGATCCTTAATATAGGCTCTTCTAGGTAGTTAAGGCAGGGGCCAGAAGTTTCTCTGGAGCCCACAGGGTCTCTATTACCTTCAGCTGAAAAGAGTCCATGTGCTAAGGTGGCACGTATTGGGGAGACTTGCCCTAAACCTCTTCGGCTGAGCCTCGAAACTTGAAAGAAGTTTCATGGTCCAGGAGCTGAGTGGCTGGATTGCTCTCTGCCCTGTTAAAAGCCCCAGTCCTGAGAATGGTCAGGCCAGTTAAACTGGTGTGATCAGTTTCAGGAAACGGTCTTGCATGTGGGCTCCCAAAGTTAGGCCTAGATGGTGCCAGCAGTCAGATAATTAATAAGAGGCATTTCTATGGAAATAAAAGAAAACCTCCGGTTAATGGAGCAAGCTCCAAACCCAGTGTCTGAGCGCTATCAGTGGGATTTCGGGACGTCAGGCTTCTTCGTGAGGGCAGGCGGGGCAGCCTGATAGAGCTTTGTGGTTTGCGGTTTGGCTGTTGCTGATGATCCTTCTGAGTGGCCCACAAGGCTGCAGGCAGGAAGGCTGTCGAAACATGGCTGTTGCAATGATTCCTGTCAAGTTGACATCAAGCTGCCTAGCATGCAGGGCCTCAGGGAGAAGGGGTTGTTCTCATTCTCTAGAGACTCTGAGTCAAAAGGATGGGAGAGAATTGGAAATGTTGGTTTGGAGCATCACCGGCAGATATTTGAGGACATCGGAAGTATTCAGGGTCTCGTCCAGCTTATAGGCGAATAGCAAACCCTCAAAGACCATTCAGCAGACCCAGGATCATCTAATACCCAAAACTCTGTGTTGTGGAGACATATAAAATCTATAAAATCACCCTCATTTCCACCAAAGAGAGCCAGATGAAGACTAATTTGTTTGCAAAGTATGTCTGGTTTCAAGCAGATGTGGCCTGATGACTTGCATTAAGTGCAGGAAGAATGGTGATGGACCACATAGGCTCTTCTTAAATCTGCGTTGCTGGAACTTTCCGTAAGGAATCTTAAGACTGAACATTTAACAGCCTCTCAAGAGAAAACCCAACTGTGACCTTGCGCCAAGTGTACTTTTGGTATTAAAGCTCACTGACTTGATTAAATTCATCCCTATCTTAGCCATTCCGGACCATGCGTGAAATCCCCATCCAAGGAGTCCTTTCCCACAAGCCTTCTACAACTTTCTTTTTTTAACATTCAGACTCTGTTCTGTGTCCTCCCTTTTTAAATAACCAGATTCACTTGAGGACAAAATTAACTTTCTTTTTCCTCAACCACACACACAAAAATTGCATCTCCATTCCTCATACCATTTCCTACCAGAAGCACACATCTCATTCTCTTTACAAACAGAGATATTTCCCTTATTATTTCTAGTAGTTTGAATTCTTCTTTAGCAATTAATGTTTCGATATTTTCTCTTATTTGGAATCAATCTGCATATTCAATGAATTTAACTTAACCTATCACTTACAAGCAAAATTTGAGGTTTCAGCTTATTACCAAAAGAATTTGGGGAAACGGTTTTAGAAATTTGCCTAGTTTTTTTTTTAAATCTTATTTGTATCTATTCAACTTGTTCTTAACAATCGTGTTTTTATCAGTCATGAAAACATTACAAAGCGTTAAACAGCTAACCGGTATGCTTACGCTGTCTTTCCTGCTGACAAGTCCTGTAACGGAGATGACAGGAGCTTATTTTACTTTTGGTAAAGCTAAGTAGCATAAAAGGATTATGGCTAATGCTGAGGGCTCTAAAGGCATGCCGATTTCATTACACCAGCACCTTCACCTAGCTTTTATTTATTAGAGATTAATCCTAGATCACGTGAACTTGAAGAACATTTGGGTTTGTTTCTATAATTTCTGAGAGTTTTAGAACAGCCAAGCCTTAGAAGCTCGTGTCTCAAGACAACTCTGTAGAGTCTTTTACAAATTAAGTCTCCTCCATCCAGAGTGAGGAGACTAACCCACACCTATGACACGTGGGGGTAGGCATATACGAACAGGTACCAATAGAGATCTTTTTTAAGATTTTATTTATTTATTCATGAGAGAGAGAGAGAGAGAGAGAGAGAGAGAGGCAGAGACACAGGCAGAGGGAGAAACAGACTCCATGCAGGGAGCCCGATGTGGGACTCAATCCTGGGTCTCCAGGATCATGCTCTGGACCGAAGGTGGTGCTAAACCGCTGAGCCACCAGGGCTGCCCACCAATAGAGATCTTATATTTTCTAACATATGTGTTCATTTGCCCAATTTCCAAAGACTTCCACTTTCCCTCTAATGATCTCTCATTTCTGATGAGAAATCTCTCCCTAAAGTTTGTATTTCAAAGAACGGCTCTTGGGTCCTAGAGAAGATATGGATAGAAAGTCTGTATCACAAAGGCACTAAGTTTCTCTAAGAAGGACTTTGGATTCCTGAGAACAAATACTTACAAGGCTTTTGAGATAAATAGGACAGGTTTGGGGATTGATAAAAAGGATTTTGAATTTATTGCTGAGGCTGTATTTCTAGTTTTGCCAAGATTTGTAAGATAAGGAAGGTTGCCTTCAATCTCTTAAGAAATCCCTTCAGTTACATCCCTTAAATGACATCGTAGGATCATCTCCCTACCCCAGTTATCTTCATTTTGCTTCTTTCCCTTTAGGCACATAGCTCTAATTTTAACTTACGAGAGAAGGCCTTAAATCATTCCAATCGAGTTCTGAATATCAGCTTCCAGTCTGGCTAACTTTTAGCTTCAGGGCTACTTAAAAACAAACAAACAAAACAAAACAAAAACAAACAAACAAAAAAAAACTATTCTAAATATCTTGCCAGTTTTCAGCCGGGACAAGCAGCAAATATTCTGGCAGTGTCGAATAACCTCTCCCTCCCCCTTGGATATATGAGGAGTCCCCAAAGAAGGTGCAGAGGATACCACCTTCCCAAGATCCAGAGTCACTGCCAAAGGTAGCCAAAAGAAAGAGCCAGCAACCTCCATGTCCAAGGCAGGCAGAGACCAAGCCAGGTTCTCAGGATTCAAAGTGAGACCATCAACAGGGCAATAGCTATCCCTGGGAGAGAAAGGATCAGTGACCGATGAGTCTGGATTTGGAAAGCAAGGGGCATCATGAAATTTTATTTTCCTCTTCTGCCAGATTCTGAGCATCACCTGGTCATATAAGAGGACCTAGGATAAATTTTGGTCATGTATTTCATCTGGCCGGGGTGGGGGTGGGGGGTGGGGGGAGAACGGATTTTTCTTTTCTTCTTTTTTTTTCCTTTTAGTTTCAGAGGTAGAGGTCAGGGATTCATCAGTTGCATAACATGCAGTACTCATCACATAACGTGCCCTCCTTACTGTCCATCACCGAGTTACCCTGTCCCCCTACCCACCTCCCCTCCAGCAAAACCCTCAGTTTGTTTCCTTGAGGGAAGAGTCTCTTATGGTTTGTCTCCCTCTCTGATTTCACCTCATTTTATTCTTCCCTCCCTTTCCCTATGATCCTCTGTCTTGTTTCTTAACTTCCATATATGAGTGAGATCATAGGATAATTGTCTTTCTCTGACTTATTTTGCTGAGCATAATACCCTCTAGTTCTATCTACATTGTTGCAAATGACAAGATTTCATTATTTTTGATGGCTGAGTAATATTCCATTGTTTATATATACCTCATCTTCTTTATCCATTCATCTGTTGAAGGACATCTGGGCTCTTTCCATGGTTTGGCTATTGTGGACATTGCTGCTAGAATCATTGGGGTGCAGGTGCCCCTTCAGATCACTACATTTGTATTTTGGCTAAATACCAAGTAGTGCAGTTGCTACCGATCTTTCTAATTCTTCTCCAAATTTGGTAGAACCTCCTAATAAAGATCTGCTGCTATCCAGGGGACATTTATTCTTCTGGTGAGTGTCCAGGATATATCTGCAAAGGGCCTTGCATAGGAATTCCAGAAGCTGGCGGAGCCTGATTATAGAGCCCAGCACAGTGAGCCCTATGCCTGGCTCCCTGCCTCTGCTAAGCCCACCTCCTGACTTTCAGCTCATGCATGATAATCCATATACATGAGGCCTGGAGATTAGGCTGCTGTGCTCTTTAAATAGTGTAAGAAAAAAAAAAAGGAAGTTGAAACAGGCAGATGGGACGAGATTTTGAGAAGGGGACCTTATGTTGAATTTAATTTTTGTTCAATGTCTAATTTCTCTTCTTCCACCATGTTAAGGGTAGTCATTCTATTTCCTTGTGTCATCTTTTAAATCTGGTCTCTCCACAGCTGCCAATAAATTGTTTAGGATGAAAGACCTCTAAAATTCTTTTCTTCGTTCAAATACAGCCAATTCAGAAGATCTGTCATCTGGCCATTGATGAACAGGATTTGTCAATAGTGACTCAACCAATAAGCTTTTTTCATGAAATGACCCGGAGATAACTTTCCAGGCTCAGAATAAAGGTTTCCTGTGGATGTAAGCGGCATCCCTGGAGTGGGTGCAGATGATGCAGCCCCTGTGATCCTAAAAGTTCCTTCTCAAGGAAACTGTGTTTCCAGTCTCCCATGAACATGTGATGCCTGCAGTCTCAGACCTACTAATCTGTGACAATGGGCAGGTGCTCCTGGAATGGGACTTTTCTAGCAACTAAAATGAAGAGTAACACAACAACAGCTTCTTATGGACCAGGATCTCTGACAACAAACTCTCTGAGAGCTGGCACAGTCAGGCAAAGACTGTCAGACCCACTGAAAGACCCAGTCTGTCAAATCCAGACTGGCATCCTACTGGGCTGCCCATCAGCTGCATGCCAGTGTGCATCCTCTGACCGACAAGCTCTCAGGACATAGAGCAACACAGCAGACAGAAATAACAGCCACTTCTGGGAGGAAAAGGATGGATAAAGACCTTGAGTCACCAAGCCTAAGGAGCTAGTTCTCCTAATATTTTATGCTTCTCTAAATTTTAGGAAAGGGTCAAAAGGGCCCTTACCACTCTGCTTCCTCTGGACTCTGCAGGTAGAGATGCAGGATCTGCTCTAGGAGTTCTGGAATTTTGCCAGCTGTCATAAGTTCAAGATATTTCTACTGTAGCAGCTGTAGGATGAGTTGTGCCCAGAAAGAGAAAAAAAATTTTATGTGACCCCCTCAAAGTTCTTCTGGATGGTCTAAAAATTAAATCAACATGAGACAGATTAAGGGGGCACCTTAATCTTTTTTTTTTAAAGATTTTATCTATTTATTTATGAGAGACACAGAAAGAGAGAGAAAGAGAGGCAGATACACAGGCAGAGGAAGAAGCAGGCTCCATGCAGGGAACCTGACATGGGACTTGATCCCGGGTCTCCAGGATCACACCCTAGGCCGAAGGTGGCACTAAACCGCTGAGCCACTGGGGCTGCCCAGGGCATCTTAATCTTAATAAGTTGCTTGAGCATCCGACTCTTGATCTCGGCTCAGATCTTGATCTCAGGGTTGTGAGCTCAAGCCCCACATTGGGCTCCACGCTGGGTGTGGAACCCTCCTTGAAAACAAAACAAAACAAAACAACAAAAATAAATTGACATTGAACAGGTTAACAGAAGAACATCAAATTTAATTTTATATATTCAGGACCCCCCCCCCCCCCACCCAACAAGAGGCTCCAAGTCAGAAAGGCACCATGAATGCAATTCCTGTGCCATCCTGAGCTCAGGAATGGGATGGAGGCCTGGGACTTTGGGGGAAGGAGGACCATTCACAGGGCAGGCAGGAGCAGGTGTCTGGAGACTCCATGTTTGCCCCACCCCACAGATGGCTCTCTCAGATCAATCTATCTCTGTGCTAGCTCTCATCCTAGGGAAGATCCTTAATATAGGTTCTTCCAGGTAGTTAAGGCGGGGGCCAGAAGTTTCTCTGGAGCCCACAGGGTCTCTATTACCTTCAGCTGAAAAGAGTCCATGTGCTAAGGTGGCTCGTGTTGGGGAGACTTGCCCTCAACCCCTTTAATGTCGATAAATAATTGATGTAAAGTTACAGATGAGATCCTTTACACTCTATTTTCCTACTAAGTCTTTGACATCTCGGTTATATTTTGGTCTCACAGCGCATCTCAATTTATTTAGCCACTGACATTTCTTTGGAAGTACTCGATCGGTATTTAGAATTACAAAATTCACAGTTGGAAAAATGGAGCTACATGCCCAGGTGGTTCCAAAGATAGTTAAGTTTTCCAATAAGCAGATCAAAATAGTTCTTAAAATTAAAATTAACTTAATTATAATTAAGCTAAATTAAAATTACGGTTCCCCAGCCACATGAGTGCATTTGAAGTGCTCAGCTAGCCACCCCCAGATAGGACAGTGCTCTTCTCACCCCTCAGTCATCCAGGGCTTTGGAATTAACCCCTGTGTTTATACCTTGTGATTGGGAAGGTGAATCCGTGCTGCCCTGTGTCTCCTTCTCTAAGTGGAATCAAGCAGAAGTCCGTGTTTGACTGGGGAGGTGTTTATTGTGGGATGAGGAACATAAATTATTTAATGTTTCTGTTTCTGTTTGGTAATTTGACAAATGAATGATCTGAGTTCATAATTAAGAAATTAGTTTTTTGAAAAGCTCCACTGACTTGTGAACTGATGAAGTTAAGACTGTCACATTTCTGGGTGGGGGCAGGGGGAGTCACATCTCAATGAACAAACAAGATTTTAATGATTGGACTACAGCCGTGTGTGTTAGGATGTGGCAAGTTAAAATCCAGCATCAGAATATTCTCCCAGAAAGCACGATTAGTGGCACTGGAGAGTTCCACACCAGCAGCATTCTGCTCTGACCAACCACCCACTCAGCCAAAATGCCGTTGTAGCTAAGAAAAACCTTGTCTCTTGGCCCCGTGGGTCATGAGGAGGAATTGGTTGCTTACAGTCTATAATAAGCCAGTAGGGACCTATTAGTGAGTAATTTCATTATAAAAATATGAGCTTACTTTCAGTAATCATTTTTTAAAGACCTTTTTAAGAGACAAGTTGGCATCTCTTTGGATTTAGCAAAAGAAAGCAGTAGGAAAGGGCCAGTCAGATAAGAACAGCTGCTGAGCGCCTACTGGGTGCCAAGCACTATGTAACTGAGAAGGGGGTGTACTCAGCCCTGTGTGTGTCTTACTACAGAGGTGATATTTGTGCTTTGCACTGAGGGATGAATAGGAGTTGGCTGGAAAAAGAGATTTGAAGCACCTATGTTCAAAGACTTGCTTATTTGGGAATTGGTGAGAGGCACACCTGTAAGGTGTGGAGGTGGAGGGTGGAGAGAAAGAGCAGAATCTGGAAAATGCAGCTACTATCAGAGAGGAAGGTCCCAGAGTACCAAGGCAAGGCATGGAGACTGTCATGGAGAGCTAGAGGCTGTGAACCCCAGAGGCTATAGGGGTGGGGTAGGGGATGTAGGGACATGGAGCTGGCCCTGCTGCAGTGTGGGCTGGGATGGTGGCAGGGGAGCATGTGCCCCACCCAGGGGCTGGCAGCTTCTCAACTCTGTGGATGGGGCTTGTCGCCCATCTTTTGAGGATTGTGGGTATTCCTGTGAAATGTCACAATTGTCAAAATTGTGTGAGGACAAATGTGGTCTTCTGGTAGCCCGTTTGCCATGTCTGTTAGAGTCCAGCAAGGAGAGGCCGAGGCAGGGTCCCCGCAGAGGTGGGCTTTAGCTCTGGAGAGACCCCACCACTGTGGCAAGAAGACTAAGTGGAAGGCTTGGACTTTAGGTGGCTCTAGGTGGGAGATTGTGGTGTTTGTCCAGAGCAGGAAAAGGAGAGAGGAGGTGACAGGTACAAGTAAGGAAGACAGGGTGCCTCAAAGACAGCACCTTACAATCTCTGGCATCGGCTTTCTGGTGGGGAAACAGGTGAAGGCAGATAGGAAGACTGGTGAAGGCAGGTGGATGGATAGGTGAAGGCAGGCAGACAGGTGAAGACAGGTAGGCAGACAGGTAAGGCAGGGGGATGGACAGGCGAAAGCAGGTAGACAAACAGGTCAGGCAGATGGTCAGACCAGTGAAGGCAGGCAGGCAAACAGACAGGAAAGGCAGGTGGACAGACAGGTGGAGACAGGCAGACAGGTAAGGCAGGTGGATGGACAGGTGAAGGCAGGGGGGAGACACATGGAGTCAGGTGATCAGACAAGGTAAGAGCTAAAGTACCAAAGTACTTTGGAAACTACTGTGATCTGCAGTACTTTCAAAGTTTTTCCACTAAACTGCAACTCATGTCTGCCCCTGTGAATTATGACCAAATTATCCATCATGATTACTTCCAGTTAATTTCTCCTGCTGAGTCTGAGCCGGTTGATGAGTTTTCTTAATTTTGATCACACGCTCAAGGGAGTGTTTAGTTCCTGCACATCTGAAGTGTGTCTGAAGGCAAACAAAGCTGACAGTGAGTGCTGGGCACCTCAGAAGCCACCTGGGTTCCATTTCCAACTACATGGCTAATGACCTTGATTAAGACATGTAAGCTCTCTGGGACTCAGTTTCCCCATCTATAAAATGGAACCAGTGGAGTATCTAGTCTCAAAGTTTCTCCCAGTCCTGGAATCCTATTCAATTTTACGCCTTCTGTGAAATATTGATGATTTAACCCCACCCTCTCTGTTTACTGGATACAAGCCGACCTCAGCCCTAAGTTAACTCTTCGATGACTCTCAAGTCTGGCTGAGGATGATGTCAGGGTTCTTTGGAATTGACTTGCTGCCATTCCATCTACCAGCAAGTCTCTGTGTCTCTCCCACAGTGAAATGAATGAATGAATGAATCAATAGTTGTGATTTCAGCATGCATGGAGCCTGAGTAGGCCCACATGTCCTGCCAGCACCTCCAGTCTCCATCCTAGACTCTATTACATCGGTTTACGTCCCACAGTGAGGAGCACCCTTGATCTTTACTTTTCCCGTCCACGAGTAATGGCATGTGGGTGGTTTTAATGTTACTTGTATTATGACTTTTTTTAAAAAAAAGGTTTTATTTATTTCTTTGAGGGAGAGAAAGAGTATGTGAGAGAGAGAGAGAGAGAGAGGGAGGGAGAGAGAATATGAGCAAGGCAAGGAGCAGAGGAAGAGGGAGAAGCAGACGCCCTGCTGATCAGGGAGCCTGACATGGGACTCGATCCTGGGACTCCAGGATCATTACCTGAGCCAAAGGCAGACACTTCACCTACTGAGCCATCCAGATGCCCCCTTGTATTATGATTTTTAAAATAATTTATAATAGTGGCCATCTGCTAAGGAAATTCCATGCACTTGGCTTGGCTACCTCCACCCCTACATGCATACATGGATGCAAATCCATGACATTCTCACATTTGGAAGTGAGTATTGTGGTCTCCATGGTATAGCTGGGGAAACTTAGGCCCATAGAACTTATTTTGCCTACATAACTAATCTGTGGAGGAGCCAGAATTAGGACACTGACCTTGATTCTTTTTTTTTTTTAAATTGACAACTTTTTTTTAATTTTTTTATTTATTTATGATAGTCACAGAGAGAGAAAGAGGCAGAGACACAGGCAGAGGGAGAAGCAGGCTCCATGCACCGGGAGTCCGACGTGGGACTCGATCCCGGGTCTCCAGGATTGCTCCCTGAGCCAAAGATAGGCGCTAAGCCGCTGCGCCACCCAGGGATCCCCTGACCTTGATTCTTTTGACCTACCCAGGCTGCCCCCTTGGATCCCACTTGTCTTTTAGGACTGCCTCGAGTGTCCCCAAGGTCCCAGGACCAGTAAGATCTGGACCATGTCTTCTACATCGTATTGACTCTCAGTGGAATGCATTGATGAGCACTTGTTCTGCCCTGAGAAGCACTGAGTATGCAGAGGAGAATGAGGTCTGGCATGTCTTTGGGAGCTCATCTAGTGGAGGAGACAAACCAAGGCATATCTGGGGCTCCCAGAACACAGAGACACAAATTGCCAAGAGATTGTAGATAAAGATCCCTTTTACCTCTAGGGATCCAAGAGGGCTTCCTGGAAGAGAAGGCAGCTGTGCTTCTAGTTAATATCTAGATGCGATTTGTTCATGCAAGAGTAGAGTGGCATGATTCCAGACAGAGGGGAGAGGGTGAGCAGAGACAAGGAGGAGGGAACATGCAGTTAGATGTGTGTGTTCATGATGTGTATGTAAATGGGTGTTTGGTTAAACCAGTTCACCTGGTCAGCTGCAGCCACAAACAGGCTTAATGCAAACCCTTCCAATTCATGGCACATTACCTTATCATTTTCCACCCATTGAAGGAAATATTATTTTTAGCTGGTATAAATTGCTTCGCATAGTAACCTTCTTTACAAAATTATTTCTTGATCTTTAAAATTGTTCCCATAGAAAGTCTCAAGGAGGAACTGATGATCTTTACTGTCTATGTGTTTAGGAGCTATTTGGGGCAACAGCAGATGCCCTCGCATAGCAGTGGGCCTTGGGGAGATGTGGGGAGAGTTAGGACAGCATCTGGAGCAGGGAGCCAAGCATGCCAAGAGTATGAATCCTGAATCCTGAGTAGGGAGGACTTCTTGCTTAATGCAGAAAAGTTAGAGACCTGTGTGCCATAATGTAGATCTCAATTTGAGGAGGTACAGAACAATGGGAGGCCACTCCCAAATGACAATAATAACTATATGCTGGGTTGTGTATTCTTTGTTTTATACTAAAATCCTTCCAGTAGCCTTACAAGGAAGACACATCACCATTTCACGGATGAGCAACCTGTGTCTCAGAGAAATAAGTCATTGCCCAAGTATATCCAGTTAGAGAGGGAAGACTTGAGAATCCAACTCAGATCTAACACAAAAGCCTTCATATACCCTTAAAGAAAAAGAAAAAGTTACAAGAAGAATTTTTTAAGGAAAAAAGGAAAAAGACATTTAAGAGGCAACATACAGGAAACATAGCAAATTCTAATACAAATTTTAATAAGCATATGAAAAGATGTTCCACCTCTTGGTGAAAAGAATTCATTTACTCCTTATATTGTTGAAAAACTAAGATAACAACAATAATGACCCAGTTTCACAAGGATGGGAGGCAGTAAGAATTCTGGCAGCTGGAGTTCTGGCTGCGGTTCACCTGACTGCCCTGTTACTTAGTTTGTTAGAACAAAGTCAGAGCCCTTTCAGTGAAACACTGTAGCAGGTTCTATCCTAAAGAAACAAAAAGGTATCTGCCATCTTCTTGGCCAGCTGACATCTGGTGCTGGGAGAGTGCAGAAACCTGCCTAATAACAGCAACAGCTGGGCCTGGTCTTTTGCCACCCCCCAAACCCTACAGGACAGAAGCCACCATGCAGACTAGACTTTGGCCAACCCCAAGCGCTGTCCATGGTGCTGACCATGCTGAACCTCTCTGGCCACTTGGTGGGTGCCCTTGGGAGCTCCAGCCAGGCCCCCCTGTGCCCAGCATGGACTCCTGCTGCCAGGGACTTGCCCAAAATCTGAGTTCTGGACCCCCTCTACAGTAATGCTTGCTCACTGTAGAGAGCCTAAACACTGAAAAATACTGCTCCCTGTAAATCCACCAGCTATAGACTGTCTCTTGTGCAGTTCTGATGTGTTTCCTTCTTGTCTTTTTTCTACGAATCTTTATTATATAGATGAGACACTTTTATACTCTTAATTTTCTTTTTAAAAATATTTTATGTATTTATTCATGAGAGACACACACACACAGAGGCAGAGACACAGGCAGACAGAGAAGCAGGCTCCATGCAGGGAGCCCGATATGGGACTCGATCCCAGGACTCTGGGATAACGCCCTGAGCTGAAGGCAGATGCTTAACCGCTGAGCCACCCAGGCATCCCTACTCTTGATTTTCATCATGGAAGTAATCTCCCACATTATTCAGAGTGCTTTGTGAGCATCATTTTAATGGTTTCAAATAGCCTGAGATTTAGTTAATGATAATGTAGCCACTTTTGTAATTAGCTGCCATTTATTAGAGACATATTACGTTCTTAGCACAATACTAAGGTATTTACAGAAATTGCATCTCATGTGCAAAAGGACTTCAAGATGAAGGTGTTATCCTCAATTTTGCAGATGTTGAAACTGAAATTCAGAGAGGCGAAGTAACTTGCCCAAGATTACGCAGCTCAGGAAGAGGCAGACATGGTTTTGAATCGATGACTGTCTGATGACAAAGGCCATGATCTTGCCATTGCACCACACTGCTTCCCACAGTTTTTATGTAAAATGGTTAAATAAACCATGCATCTGTCACAATTTACATATCCATCCCCAGGTAGTTGGACATCTAGATGGCTTTGCACTGTCAAATAGAAGGTTTTAAAGATGAAAGGATCACAGAAGATTGAGATTGGGATATCCTCAGGCAGGGTCGATGCCTTCCAGCCCCCCCTCCTTGGGCATACCACATGCTGCAAGAAAGTGTACAGCCTTTACTTGAATGACCCCTTGCACTGAAAACTCACTACCTGGGCCAGACAGTTGTATTAACAATGACAGCCATGGTTTTAGCCAAGAAGCAATCTGAGTGGCCCAGCTCATCCTGGCCTTTCCACTGTCCCTGGCCCCCCCCCCCAACTGATGGCAGGTCCCCATCCACTCTGGGATCATTGTTGAGCATGGATGAGCTGTGGCTTCAGGACCTGTCACATAGCAGGTGCTTGATACACATTTGTTGATCTGAAGATGATTGGCTCCAGGTTCCTGAGGACCTTGGCAAACTTACCAACTCCAGCATTTGTCCAGAAATGGCTCTACTCAGATCAGCCTTGGGGGCAGCTGCCTCTGTGGGAAGGTACAGGGGTTATAGAAGGACCTAGTACACTTGCCCGTCATCATTCTGACCCCACCTTAGGTGCTTTCTTTTTATGACCTGAGGGGTACTGCCAGAGAGGATGCCTTGGAGAGAGGACAAGCATCACAGGTGGCTGGCTCTGGATAACATGCTGAGGGCCATGCATCCTAGTGCTCCTCCATTCTTTGATGCTCAGTCTACGCAAGCCACCTAGCCATGTAACACAAAGTGGGGCTACAACCCAGGCCTCATTCTCAGGCCAGGGCTCTTTGCGCCCAGAAACTTCAGTGTAGATTTCACTGTGGGCCTCAGCATGGCATGGAGAGCCTGGGCTCTGGGGCCGGAGGACCTGGATTCAGCCTCTGTGTGCTGTGTCTCCTGCGCATTCCTTACTCTCATTGTCTTAGCTTCTTCATCCATAAATAGGATTCAGAAGACCTTCCCAAAGGCTAGATGCTTAGGACTGAGATAGTATATGTGGCCGTGCTCTGCAGACACAAACCTAAGAATGTTTTGTGTCCTCATCGCCTCCCATGAACTGCCTCCTATCATCCCATCTGTCACTTGGCAGGTGTCCCATAAATTCCAGCCAAATCAACTAGTTATTAACAGTAACCAGTAAGTTTCACTGATAAGAAGGAAGGGGAATTCCTTCTTCCAGTGAATAAAGAATGGTTGAGAATGGGAATGCCACTGATCTCTGAGTCCAGGACCCTGGAGCGCAGTCTCTGGGCACTGCAGCTGTGTCTGTGTCCAGCGGGGCTTGCACTTTGGAAGCAGACAGAGTGCATGGAGACCGAGGTGCTTCAGTGCCATGGTGGGCTGAAGGAGCTAGTGAGGAGTTCAGACACTCGCTGGTGTCACCCCTCATCTACAGGGGACACAGCCAGAGCCTGAGAACATAAGGACTTGTTCATGGTTATCCAGAGACAGAAGTGGGAGCAGTTGAAGCTCTTCCAGATGACAGGTCAGTCCCTCTGCCACTCCTGCTCCGGGGAATGCGGCTGCCTTCATGGTAGATACCACAGGTGCCAATAAGGTCGTGCCCCTGACTTGCCCCGCCCCCCACACCCCCAGCCCCGGGAGAAACCGGAGTGGGCTCGGCTATGGGGAGTGACTCTGAGTCGGGATAGGTTTGCAGGCAGAGTTCCAAGAGCATCATAATTCTGCAGCCTGCAACAGACTGTGTGAGATTTCCAAAGTGGAATAAATGCTGCCATTACCCGGTTGAACCGACAAAATTGATGTCATTAGCCTAATTATGTGGGCTCTGTTTATAGACTCTGATGCTAGGCGCCAGGGGGTGTCAAAATCAGGACAGCACGTTGCAAAACACAGAGGGAGGTGGCTGTAAATATCCTGTTGTGATTCTTGATGCCACTTGGTTTTCTCAGTGTGCCCACACTGGCAGGGGAGGGGATGACATTATTCTGGACTGACATGCAATAGTCTTCAACACCGCTTCGTTGGACAGACGAGAAGAAGAGAGAGGGAGGAAGAAAAGGAGAGACCTGAGACAACCGTATAAAACTAAAGAATGTAATTTCCTCCTTGGGACTGTGTGATCTTCAGGAGGAAATGGACATAATGGGCATGAAGGCTCTTGCATCTCCCCAAAGCGCCTCCTGATGGGGGGGCCCAGGCTCCCTCAGGAAGAATGGAGTTGGGCTGAATCATCACCCCTAATGTTGCCTGCAAATTCTGCCTCAGAGCCACAGGACTTCAAAGGAACGGTCTGGACTGGAGGAGGAATGTTGCCCTGGCCACCCCTCCAGTCCCTGGGGACAAAGTCGAGGTGGGGGCCTCCCCCTCTGCATCAGGGGCTCATTTCTCCAGGCTTCTCTGCATTGCCATCCCGGGGCTGCTGACCTCCGGAGCCAACAGCAGGAATGTTAGCCGACCAGGGCCCCATGTGTCCTACCTCCTCCGGGTTGTATAGACACAGTAAACGGACTGTGGTCGTTACATGACTACCTCCTGACCCGAGATCTCTGTGCTTGAGAGAGAGCTGCGGCGTGTTCAGTGTTTAGAATCACATTTGCTGGGACGGTGAGCCTCACATGTGAGTGGCCTCTTGCTGCTGTTTGATGTGTCCATCCCCCCTGGGTTGGTAACTGTGTGTCCTCTGTCAGTTGGCTAGTGCACATCTTCAGATGCTGCTGTGGAGGATGCGTGAGAGTAGCGCAATGAACGTTTCAGTGGTGGAAATGGGGACAGGGTCAGGTTTTTCTGACCGGGTTGTTGGTGTTACATTCTGGGATCCTTGTTTGACCCCAGCGTGGTCGGATCACACCCTGACCATATGTATAAGGAATTTCTCTGTCACCCTCCCTCCTCTCAAACATCTGGATGGGGTCCTCTAGTTGCCTAATATTTAACATTAGAGTGGTGTCCTCTGACAATCTAATTGTTCATTCACTTTGCCTGATTTTCTCTCTCCCTGTAGTTAAATATCTTCCCCAGGTGGGTCTGATGGCCGATGTCCCTTCAGGGACCTTGTCTGGGACGTGCTGAGCTGCTTTGTTTGCAGACTTCGCTCCGTGTCTCTGACCATCGCTCTGTTACACCTGTGGTTTCTTCCTTGGGAACATTTACAATTTTGAGGATGGATCCTTGTGCTCTAATCTTTGAGGATACTTTTTTCCTTCCTGTTAATTGTATTCATTTGTCTTCTTCTTCTACTTCTGGAAAAGTTCCATGAGGATTTCTGCACTATCCCTGATGCCTTTCCTATATGGAAACTGCTTTTAACTGCCCCTCATTCTGGCAATTTTAGTTCTGCTCTTACCCTGAGATTTTCCTTTCATCTCTCTCTCTCTCTTGCCCGCATATTCTTGCATCCTCCTGTGGGTGCCAGACACAGGTTTCCTTACATTTTCTTCAAGTTTCGAGGGTACGTCCTTTTCAGGGAGAATGCCTTTCTCTGGGTCTTTTAGGGTAACGTTCCTTTCAACTTGGCTGCTGTGTCCCTTCACAAGCACCATGCTGGCTTTTTCTTCTTTCTATTTGCCCGTCTTTGACAAAGAATGTCACCCACAGCAGAAGGACGTGTGGATCTTCTTAGCAACCCCGCTGTCTGCTTGGGTTCTGACGCTCTCCCCTCCTCGTGGCCCTGGCAGGATGGTCCTCACATTTGAGCTCTGTCACGGCATGTCCACAGCTCTGCTGCACCAGGTCAGGTCTTTCCTTGATGAGTCCCTCTCTCTCTCTGGCCTTAGAGAAGTAGAGAGAAATCACAAACCCAGCATACCCCGCCCCTAGGGTACCATCCGCCTAGGCCAGGATGCGACAGTCCATTCAGGTTACTTGGGAGCTGCCCTACTGGCTCCTTAATCCAACTCTCCTGGCATTGCGATCCGTGGGCATTTCTCTGGTGTTTGGGCAGTGGGAGGGCAGTCTTCAGTATTCCTGTGCAGGTTTTCAGTGTTTCGGTGAAATTCATCATCTTCTGTGCCGGCATGAGGGCACCTGAGGGGTGCGGATTCATGGGTCAGGTGCGGCTTTAACTCAGGAGGCTGGGGCAGAGGTCTGGACAGACTACTTTGTACACATCAGGTCAGCATGCCCGGATCACCACAAGGCCCCTGGCGGGCTGCCTCTGGGATGAGCCCACACACAGAGGCTGCTGGAATAGGGAGAAACCAGCTCCCTGCTGCTGGAAGAGGTGGAGCCGAGGCCCAGTGCCCAGATGCTTCAGGGATAGTGGGCTTCCCGGTGGGAGGCTCCCCACCCACATCAGCCCTGGGCCTGGGGTGTGAAAGTGAAGGAGAATAAGGTTGCTCCCTCCAGGAGTTAATAATCCAATCAGGACTGCTTATCCTCAAAGACAAAATCCCTGAATATGAAAAGGTCTTGGGGTGTTCTGAGAGCTGGTGCATGTGCAGGATCTGGGAGCTACCCTCAGAGCCTGGTAGCCAAGCCTGGGATGCTGGTAATGATGCCAGAGTGTCCCGGTCCAATGCCGCGTCCAGCGTGTCACCATGGGAAGTGGTGTATTCAGTATTCATGGCTGTGATGGCCCTCGGAGCAGGGCAGGGCAGGGTGTCTTCTGGTTTCTGTTTCTCCAAGAAGAGACAGAGACTCAGAGACGGTCACAGGTAGGTAAGTGGCCAACCAGGGGCTCAGTCAAAAGTGCCCCATTCTTAGTTCTCACTCCTTTCCCTGCAAAAAAAAAAAAAAAAAAAAAAAGGAGGAAAAATCAGACCAGCATCTCTCCTGTTGGCCCAGCTGTGCTCATTGTTTTATGCAGTTCTGGATAATTGCAGGTAATCAGAAAGTCCCCAGGCCCTTCCATCACACGTAACGTCACCCTCCCCATCACAAACTGAGGCCAATGAAGACTGTGGAAGGAGCCATAGAGCTTATCTCTCAGTATTTGAGGGCAAGCATTTTTCAAAATGCAACTATGGGCTCATTTTATGTGAATTTATGCTATTGTTCCCCACAGTGAGGACACTGCACTGCAGCCACGTGGCCTCGTATGAACTTACCGCTGTGTGACCTTGGGCAGGTCCCTTCACCTCAATGTGCCTGTTCCCTCATCTGTAAAATGAGCATGACAGTTCCTACTTCCCAGGGCCATGGTGGGGATTAAATAAGCTAATTCGGTAGAACAAAGCTGGAACACCTCCGAGTACAAAACCAGTACAGTATCATCGGAAGAAATTACTCCTTATAACCCAACCCAGCCCTCCATATAGTAGGGCCTCCTTCACACCCCCATATGCCCCACATCTCACGCTGGAAAAGCTGCAATACACACCCAACCCCACCCTATCCTGGCTGCTCTGCTAATGTCCCCAAAGCCGGCCAAGGCATCCTTGAGCTAAAATAACCAAAATGGCAAGTGAAACTCAGCAGGTCCATTTCAGCCCTGGGAAACCATAGGTGCTCAGCAAGAGGTTTTCAGAGATTCAGACCTCACTCCTTCCCCCAGATCTCGGAGGGACAGGAGATCCGATAAAAGGCAGGTGAGTGGCTTGCCTGGAGTCCCTAGTACCTAGATTTTAGGTCCCTTCCTCAAAAAAGTGTCCTTAACTGTGAAGAGGGACCCAGCTGGCTCAGCGCACTCAGGTTGACACTGCCTGCTTCTGCTTCTGGTGAAACAGCCTCTTAGTGCTTCCCCACCATGGGGAGGAGTTCATGTTTGGGGGGAAGCAGAACACAGAGCAGAGGGACTGACTTCAGGGGGGCTTATATCCTCTCCCTGACCGACCACCTGGCTGACCATCCCTTCCACTGGCCTCCATCCCCCCAGACTCACCACACCCTCTTCTTGGACCCTGCCAGACCCCTGGACCTCCTACCCTTTGTTCCTGAGATTCTTGTGGCCAGCACTTTGTCCACTCCTTGCTTTGTAGGTCACCGTGTGGGTGACAAAGTGGCCTGTGGCCTGTGCAGGCAGAGAGGGCGTGGGTGCTGGGGACACCAGCACGGAATGGCCTTTGTCAGGTTCTGGTCACAAAGCAGCTATGGAGATGAATACAGGCCGTGTTAAATCGTTTGTGGTGCATCCACTGAGGGCAAAGTAGTCAAATGCTTGAAAGCATGACTTCAGAGAATATTTAAGACTACAGGAATTCACTTATGCGAGGAGCTGGTCACCAAAAATATGCATGTCAATCTCCTAACTTTCTGTAAGTAAAATGTACGTGCTAAGAATACATCCCTTTTTAATTTTCTTTTTGACATTTTTCCTATACTGTCACTAACTAACATGTATTTCTTTTGCTTGGAGAGAAATAACTAGACTTATATCAATATCACCCTCCCTATGCAGTAGCCTTATTAAAAAAATTTGAGGTGAAACTCACATAACATAAACCATTTAAATTTCATTTTTTTCAAAGATTTTTATCTATTTGACAGAGAGAGAGAGAGCACACAAGCAGGGGGGAGAGCTGGATGGAGAGGGAGAAGCAGACTCCCCGAGGGAGCCCGACATGGGGCTTGATCCCAGAACTCTGAGATCATACCTGAGCTGAAGGCAGACACTTCATCCACTGAGCCACCCAGATGCCCCTAAAATTAACCATTTTGTTTTTTTAATTAAGATTTTATTTATTTATTCACAAGAGACATGGAGAGAGAGAGGGGCAGAGACACATGCAGAGGGAGAAGCAGGCTCCCTGCAGGGAACCTGTTGTGAGACTCGATCCCAGGACCCTGGGATCACGCGCTGAGCCGAAGGGAGACGCTCAATCGCTGAACCATCCAGGCATCCTGGGCTGAGGGTTTTTAGGTAACATTTGGGTCACAGCCTTTCCACCACCTGCTCAGTAGCTCTGAGAGCCTGGGCTGAGCTTGGGTCTCCCTGTCTGACAAGTGGAGACCCTGGCATCGACATAGCTGGGTTAGCTTACCATTCACCCTACACACATGTGCCAGCCCCATCCTGGGGAACGTAGTGAGACAAGCCAGACAGGAGTGCACACGTAGGAATTTCGTTCTATTGGGGTATCATGGTCAGGATTAGAGATGAGGCCGACAAGCGGCTGGCTCTGAGTAGGTGTTTAGTTAATGGGGTTGATGAGGGCCCAGGGGGTTGCCCGTGGGGTTTCCATAGAGACCCACCCTGCCTGGAGTCACCTGTACCGGGTGCCCCATGCAGGTGCTCACAGCAGGGGCGGGGGCAGAGATGCAGCTACAGGCCGGGGCTCTGTCGTGTTTGCCTGCCTCCCCATCACCTGGAGCTGAGGAGTTGGGGAGAATCTGCCCTGCCGCCCCCCTTCCTGCAGAGGAGCCTGTCCCCACGGCATTGGCTTTGCAGGAGGGATCCCCTGGAGCAGAGCCAGCCTGTGCCGAGCGCACTTCCGGCACCCCTCCCTGGAGCACCGGGTTCTCACTAGCAGGACTATCCTCAGAGAGTCGGCGCTGGCATATTTTTTTTATAAAGAATCAATTTGTCATCTCAGTAGCAACAACGAAGTAAAGATGGATTGCTTTTCTGGAACAACAGAACACTTTATCGGACCTTTAAAACCAATTTCTGTAACTGTAAACCACGGCCCCACAGGACTTGTCAGAGCGCCTGGGGATAGAGTTTTCCTGTCTGCCTGACAGCCCGCAGCGTCCTTTGTCTTCAGTCCCCAGAAAGGGGCAGAGCGGGCGTTACAGCGGGAACTGCCGCCCAGCCCCTGGTGGCGTCCCCCTGCCTTGCTGGTGAGAACGTCGTCTATGGCCTGAAAACCCTTTCTTCTTGGTCAGCGGCTGACCCATGTGGGGGCCCCATAGTGTAAGTGGCAGATGTTGCCGGCTTGGGCTGTGAGATGTCCTGCACCAAGCTGGCCTTGGGTATCATCAGGTCGACTGAACGTGTGGCCTTTCTGCTGTTTTTGGATGATGATGATTGATGATGATGATTATTATCATTGGCAGGAAAGGCCATATTTTAACTTAGGCTCTGAGCATGTTGAAATCTCTACATGTCTCCTGGGTTGTTGGGCTCCAGGCGTGGGGTCCACTCCGGCCCCTGCGCATTATAGGTGCCTCTGAAGAACCAGCTGTCCAGAACATTTAGGGTCAGTTTGGTGCCAAGGGAGCTACTGCTGGAAACCCAGTTTGGAATCCGCTGAGTGGCACTGGGAATCGAGGCTTCGAGGACACGTTTCAGGGGATTTGCAGGGGCTTGCCTGGTCCACAGACTTACGACAGTCACTCAGGTACAAAAGTGCTTGTGAAGGCACTTTGTTTTCCATCTTGGAAAATTGGGGTTGGCTGTGCCTCCAGTGAAGAACCAGTCTAAGTTCCCACTGTGGAAAAGGGGGGTAGCTGGCAGAGAAGATTGGTTTTTGTTGGTTCATTCATTCATTCATTCATTGTGCAGCAAATGCTCAGACAGCAGTGTGACCAAGACTTCTGTTGTTCTGCTTTTTTTTTTTTTCCGCCTCCAAGCACAGAGCACATGGCTACTAACTCAGCCCAGGTCAGGACACTTCACAGAGGATATGGAAATTGAGTTGGTTCTCTCTCTCTGTTCCTTCTCCCTGGCTTATGCTGGCTCTCTCTCTCTCTCTCTCTCTCTCTCTCTCTCTCTCCTCCTCCTCCTCCTCCCTCTCTCAAATAAATAAATAAATGCATCTTAAAAAAAATGAAGTTGATTCTCTAGGGGCCATTGGCAATTCAGAGCAAAGAGGATAAGCATTGTGTGTTCAGGGAACAGCATGTACAAAGACACAGAGGGCTACACATGTGGCCTGTTTGGGAGAGGGTGAGCGTCTGAGTGTGCCTGGTACATGGGGGTTATGGGAAGGAGCTGCCGGCCAGGGTAGGCGGGGTCACGGGGGCCCCCCTGAGCACCCTGGCACAGAGGCTGGGCTCCCCCTGGCAGGAGCCTGTGCTTTCCATCTGGGGGACCGGTGAGGAGGTCACTGCAGTAGCAGGTGGTGAAGTACACCCTGGGGAGGATGGTGCAGGAGGCTGTCCGTGTTGGTAATGAGAATGGCAGCGGCGCTCCTGGTAGTCACGGTGTGCACGGGGGGGCACCCCTGTCATTAGCACACTTCTGAGTACCGTGCATGTCGTGCTACGCACAGTGACCCTGCAGTAGGAACTACTATACCCCTCTACAGACGAGGGAACCAAGGCTCAGGGAGCTTAAGTGAGGTCACACACCTGGGAAGTGGTAGAGTGAGATTCGAACTCAGGCCATCTAGACCCCCCAC
This sequence comes from Vulpes lagopus, assembly GCF_018345385.1. Lineage (NCBI taxonomy): Eukaryota > Metazoa > Chordata > Mammalia > Carnivora > Canidae > Vulpes > Vulpes lagopus. Next base: position 119,816,835 of record NC_054827.1, read on the forward strand.
AGCTGTGCCGATTGGGCAGATCTGTGCATAAACCAGGCGGAGGGATGATGTCACCGCAGGGACCTGGGGGGCCACGGAGGAAGAAGGTGGTGGTGGCGGGGGGGGTGGCAGCATTTGTCCGAGAAAGCGGGACTGGGAATGGTGTTCACTGCTGCCTCCAGGGGCATGCCTTCAGCATGAGTAGAAAAACAGAAAGAAACGTGTTATCAGAGCATGTGTACCCCGCCAGGGAGTCAGCCTCACTTATTAAGAAAAAAACATTAAACCGAAAACATGACCTTCTCCAACGATTTGTCCCAACATTAAATAATGACTAATTTGAATTTAAATATGTGGCAGAGAATTATGCTCAGATCCCTTCTTCTGGAAAGGATTCGGGGTGTTTGATTGCTGAATGAGTCATGCATATTCATAGCTGCGCTTTAATCTTGCCAGTTGGATCCCCTGTGTTATTTGCTAACTTGGACGGAAAGGCCCATGGTAGCTGGGTGCAGAGAGGCGTGGATGGGAGGGGAGCGAGCAGGAGACCCTGCAGGACAAGCAGGAGCACTGGCCTGGGAGTCTGGGGAGGGGCCTCCCCCATCGGGAGCTGGGTGGAGCGTGCTGGGTACCATGTGGTACGCGGTGGGTCACATACAGGCTTGGCCACATTCATCTGCACAACATCCTGTGGATGAGGGAGATGGATAAATGTACACATTCTTGAGACGTGGAGACTGAGGCACAGAGGAAGACTGACAAGGTCGAACCTCTAATAGGGAACAGAGCTGGGATACTTCACTGTCCCTGAAGACCTCCATTCATTCCTCAGATTCATAGAGATCACTGAGCTCCTACCAGGTGCTCAGCACAGGACGGTGGTTTCCTGTGTCCCTGGTGCACTGGAGGCCTCAGCCTACAGTGGAGATGGGCTGGGTGGCTTTTTTTTGGGGGGGGGGGCTAGGTGGCTTTTAATTATTTTCTACGTCTCATTTTCCCATTGATGGGGAGAGGGTGGCCCAGATGAGCTGCATCCCACACCCCTTAGTCAGCCTAAGGAGGAGCCAGGGCTGCTTGGCATGTGGCTTCATGTTTGTATACTGTGTGTAGAGCCCCTCACGGAGGAACATGCCCCTCAGGGGGGTCCAGGGCCTGATCCTGGAACCTGCGCATGTGTTCCCCAACATGGCAGAAGGATGATCCCAGGTGATCTGGGTGACTCAAACCAACCTGGGGCTCCTGTGAGGGAGCTGAGGCTATGCAGAGACATGCAGCTTGGCTGGCTCTGAAGGTGGGTGAGGGGCTGAGGTCAGCCTGGACCATTAGGTGGGATCTCGAGCTCCTGGGCCTGGGGGCCCGCTGTGGGGCTGACCAGTGCCCGAGGGACCCTCTCCCTCTCTCAGACTCACCAGCAGCCCCTTTGGAAAGTCTGGCTCTTGAGGATTAAAGGTGACACTGGGTGGGGGCCTGCTTTGGAGAGTGCCTTTTCCCACCCTGTGGGGCTCTCTGGAGCAGCCTTGTGGCACCAGTGGATGCCTACGGAAGCCTCTGAGCTGGCAGGTCTGTCGTGGGGGGTGCCTGCCCCCAGGGATGGATGGCCCATGTTCTTCCTCGGCCCATCTGTTTATCTGGGGCACTTGTGAGCAGCAATGATGCTTCTCTGTGCTTGTGTGTCAGCCTCCATATGAGGTGCCTCAAAGGATTATATGGGGCCATTTCAGAAAAACTCAGTGGGCCCCAGGTGCGGGCTAAAAAGGTCCCTTGAAATGGGCAGAGCAGCCAGGAACTGGTGTGGCTTTCATGCAGCAGGCTTCAGGCACTGCATGCAGCCTTGAGCTTCTTCCCTTTATACTTTAAAAAGATCAGCCTCTGGTTTAGACCACACGACAAAGCTCCTTTCATTTTCTCCAGGGCTCTGCTGTTTACAGAGCCCCTTCCTCTTCATTACTTTTGTGGGCTTTATCAACAGGCCACTTGCATCACGCTGTGGCTACTCTCATTATTATTATTAAAAAAAAAAAAAAGGCAAAGGCTGTCCCAGGGTTACGCAGGTATATTTGGAGCCAAATGGGTCAGTTCCTTAGCTGACTTACCAGCCCTGTGACTGCAGCAGTAGAGCTGGGGCTCCTCCAGCCAGGGCATCCTCACTCTCCAAGTGAGAGACGATGGTGCTCACCCACGTCCAGCTCCTCTTTCCTCATGGCTACATGGATGAATGCACTCCTTGCCCCCTTACAGCAGGCATGGCCACATGGAAGGGGGTGGGATGAGGGTCACTTCTAGGCTGGGACCATGAGAAGCTTTACTCTCTCTCCCCATCTCAACCGACAGCTGAGAAGGCCAAGGGTGGCAGGATCCTCTGTGAGCCTGGATCCTGAGGGGCCACGTGGAGCTGAGCCTTTGTCGGCCTGCCACAGACACACAGTGTGAGTGAGTCAGGATCCACTGATGTGTCTGGGTGCCAGGGCAGCAGCTGAATTTGCACATGACCTAGCTTATCCTTCCTAAAATAGAATCCCTATTTCATACTATTGTGAGGATTTGTTGAATGAATGAATGAATGAATGAATGAATGAATGACATATATTAGCAGATAAAATGCCTGGCTCCTGGTAGGTATACAACAAATGCTAGTATATTTCTGCACTTGAAAGGAAGATCAGTGGGAGGATGTTCTGGTTATGTACGGCTGCAAAATGAAGCACCCAAACCTTAAACCACCCAATCCAGCATTGTCCCCATGGATGTCTGGGTTGACTGGGCTCAGCTTTGGGGGGATCTCAGGCATGGTTGCAGTCAGGTACGGGCTGAGTTTGACTTGACGGGGCTGAACATCTAGGTTGGTCACTTGGGTCATGCTGGCAGCTGGCTGAGGCCTCAGCTGGGGCTTTACTGGAGCACCTCTACACCTCTGTGTGACCTCTGCAAGTGACTTGGGAGTCCTAGCAGCTGGGTTCCAAGGGGGAGCATTTCCTGGGAGGCCCGAGGAGAAGTGTAAGGCTTCTTACAATCAAGCCTCCGAAGTTCTGGAACATCATTTTTGCTATATTAGTTTGGCCAAGGAAGCCACCAAGACCGGCCCCAAATCAGGGCAGAGGAGATGGGATCTGCCACCCGGGGGAGCAGCCAGGTGACACAGGGCAGGTTGGATGAGAGAACTGCTACAGTCCTGGCTGGAGAACACAGTCTGCGGCAGGTGCCTATAATCAGGGTGCAGAAACACCCATTAGGTCATAGCAAAAGGACTCTTCATCTTGTGGGGAGGGCACAGAGGACCTGGGAGTCCTGATCCCCTTCTGCAGAGCCCTCCAAGTGTTGGGTCTGCCATCATCCACCTGGCCAGGCCTCAGCAGCCCTAAGGGCTGGGTCAGTTCCTGGTGATGGTGCTGCTGCTCAGAGTCACAGCCAAACCGTGGGCCCCTTGGGTGGGGGGGCAGCCCCAGGACAGTGACAGCAAGAGCAGTGACCCGAAGGGCCGCCCTTGCCAATTAGTTCTGGAGCGCTGGAGCGGGGAAGTTGTAACTTACTGTGCAGAAACTGCCTAAATTTAAGTGAGTGGGGTTGTGGTTATGGTGGGACTCCCCCCCGTGTCCCCGCCCCTCCTGGGAGCCTGCACGGAAAGGGGGCCGCTCGGGGCTCGCTGCTCGTAAATCAAAGCGCTCGTGTTGCGGGAAGCGAGTGGGCATATATTGAAATCCTTCCCGACATTCTCCACTTGGAGGCAGTTTTTCGTTCATTTTTCCAGCATCACTTGAGCACATTTGTCTGCCTGGAGCCGAGCAAGATCCAGTGATCAAATAAAGACACTCAGTTCCTACCTTCCAAGCGTCCCCGGTCTCTAGGGAAATAAAGCAGGAGAGAGACAGGCTGGATGGTCAAGAACGAGGGTGCTGGACCCCATCCCGGTGCTGCCCTACCGCCTGTGTGTGGCAGCGTCTGAGTCTCAGTTTCCCTCCCAGGTTTAAAATAAGGACACTTGTGTACCTTGGTGACTGTAGGGCTCACAAGGTTACATGCTTGTCTCCTGACACACTGTCTGCACGTGGCCTTGAGGGGGACTAAACACGGTGCGTTTTCAGAAATGACAGAAGGAGTGAGTCCTGCCTTCCTTTCTGCTCACACATACTGGCTGAGTGGCTGCCCCAGGGAGGGCAGATTTCGTGGATGACTTGGAGCCCCAGACCAGGCCTTTTCCCCTCGTGGGGTCCTGCCCTGCCCCCAGGATGGGCTTCGGCGGGGGGTGGGCAGGAGATCAGAGACCAGCGGGGCGGGGTAGAGCGGACCTCCGCCTGCAGGAAACACACCTGCCTGGGGTGGCATGCTGGGTCTGCCCTTTTGAGGCTGTGCAACTTCGGGCAGGCTCCTCTCCCTCCTCCCCTCCCTCCTCCTCCCCCCTCCTTTCCCTCCTCCTCTCCCTCCTCCTCCTCCCTCCCTCTCCCTCCTTTCCCTCCTCCTCTCTCTCCTCTCTCTTCTTCTCCCTCCTCTCTCTTACCCTCCTCCCCTTCCTCTCCCTTCTCCCACTCCCTCCTCTCCCTCCTACCACCCCCTCCCCTCCCTCCTTCCCTTCTCTTCCTCCCCTCCCTTCCTCTCTTCCTCCTCCCCCCCTCCCTCCTCCTCCCTCTTCTTCTCCCTCTCCTCCTCCCACCCCTCCCTCCTCTTTTCCATGCCTTACTGTCAGTGTACAAAGTACTTGCTGTATGTCAGATGCCAAAGCTACCGAGGTGAGGAAGGTAAGACAATATCCGGCCCCTGAAGCTTATGTCACACAGAGAAAGATGGGCCCCTGGAGCTCAAGAATGGCCACAAGAGGCCAGGGACTCACCCCATGGGACACAGTAGGGGCCCCTGATTTGGGGTTGCGGGGGGCTTTTCTCCTCACCATGGGCCCTGTGTGGGGGCCTGAGGTGGAGTTCTGAGTGTCTGAGATGTGTGCCTGCAGCCTGTCGCTCACTCACTAGCTGCGTGTCCCTGGGCAGGGGATGCACCAGCCCTGCCTGTGTTCTCATCTGCAAAATCAGGACGATAACCATAGTGGCTTTGCTGAGCTGTTTGGGGGATGAAAGGAGACAGTACCAGATCGACACTTGTGACACCACATCCGTGCCTCTTCTCCAGCCCCGCCTCTCAACTCTGACCCTGGTGGACACCTGGACATTCAGTTCCGTCTTCCCAGAGTCAGCGTCAGACCCCGCAGGTTAAGGGCTCAGGCCTATGAGACTGCCCCCTTGAGGAGCCAGTCACAAATTATCACCTGTGCTTCTGACAGATGGACTATGAATTGGTAGGGGGGGTCCCACAACCCCTCCTCCGGGTTTGGTAATTTGCTAGAAGGATGCACAGAATGCAAATAGACAGTTTTACTTATTGTTACTAGCTTCGTATATACAGGATTCAACTCCGGGCACACCACTTCTAGCACCTTGGTGTGTTCACCCATCAAAGGGCCCTGGAGCCCCATTGTTTCGGGGGTCTTACGGAAGTTTCATTGCATCGATGTGAGTGATGGGATCATTGGCCACTGATGATGGAAATGAGGCTCCAGCCCCCTCCCCTCCCAGAGGTCAGGGTGTGGGGCACACAGCCCAGGCCTCCCTGCCTTGGTCTTGGGACCACCAGCCCCATAGTGAAGCTCCAGGGCCCCCAGCCCTCAGTCCTCCCATTAACACATTAACACACAAAAGACATTTCCATCCCCCCAGAGAGTATAAGGGTCTTAGTTGCAGTGTGCCAGGAACAAGGGGTAAAGACCAGATGGATACATCCTATTTTGCCAAGGTACACGGATGCCTTGGCTCAAGGCTGGCTCTCGCTAAGTGTCCAGTCCTGAATTGCTGCCATGATTCTGTGATGTCCTATCTGTTGGTCATTCTAAATGGGGTGAAGTATGGTTCTGTTTATTCTAGGATTCATGCACCCTTGTGTGTTTATTGAGCACCTACTAGGTGCCAGGCACTGTGACTTACCTGGCTGCTGCAAGATGGAGCAACCAGCCAGTCTCTGCCCTGGGAGGGGTCATGGCCTGGCATCTGCATACTCTGGGCCTGTGAGGGAACCTGGAAATACCCCAAGCTGCCCCCGCCCCATCATGTGGTATGCTGCAGAAACTGGCGGATATTCACTAGGGCCCCACAATTGTGAATGAGGTTTTAATTGGCATGAGGTAGCGTTCCCCTTGCAAATGGGACTCAGCAACACACACTGCAGTTTTAATGGGGTATCAGCTGCTATCGGAAGAACAAAACAAATCCACTTTGCAATAAAGCAGAAATAAGACTATAAAAGAGTGGGTTTGTAGCCTCGCACGGATGGGCGCCTACAGGACGGCTTCCTGCTAGGGAAGAGGATTCTGGAGGGTTCCTTGGAGGTGTCTACCCGCCAGCGGAGTCTGGTTACCGTGTCCTCTCCCAGGGGGAGCGCCTTGCCTGCTGGTTGGTGTGCAGACAAGGTGCTAGCGACTCAGGCTGCTTTTTATAGGGACTCGCCAGACCTGTGTGTCACACTCTGTCTGCAGAGTGCCCTTCGGGTGCCAAGACTCAGCTCTTTGACTCAGGGAAAATGCTGTTTAATTAGGCAGCTCAAAAAGACACCCAATTATGAGGGAAATTGGGCTGGAAGAACCTGTTTTTTCAAATTTTCTCTCCTTCTGTGCTGAAACCCATTCCATCCCTCTAAGACCAGCTTGCTAATTATTTAATGTAATTTTAAGTGGATGTTCTAGGAGGAATCCACAGTCTCTTGGAAATTGGCTGAGAGCCGTGTGCTTGCTTCAGCACCTCCTGGCTCACCGGGGACAGTGGTGTCTCCATCGGGGTCTCTCTGGCTCTGCTAGCATTTGCAGAGCGCCTGCCATGACCCTGTGCTGGGAGAGGGTCTTAGCCACCAACACCTACACGGGCCAGCGTTCCAGAAAACCATCTAATGTGACTAGGGCACCTCCCTGGCACCACCTGCCTCCACTGAGCAATCACTGGTGTAGGAAAGGCTGACAGAGGGATCCCTTGGGCTAGAGCAGGTGGGCAGGGCGGTCACCTTCTCAGAAGATACCCAGGGAGAGGACTACTGCCTCCACCCTCATGGCCACCCTCCCTCTGGCTACCAGTTACAACCTGCTGGTACCAGTTACCCCAGGCAGCTGAGTAGACAGGTATGGGTGGCCTGAGATGCTAGTCCAGCCCCTGCACATGGTGGATTGGTGGGGACTCGCCCCCTAAGTGAAGAGACCCTTTAGGCCACCATACTCAGGTGGCGAGGGACTCACAGAACACCCTGGCTGGGGGTTTTAGAAGAGGGGAGGCTCAGCACTTTAACTCTGGTAAAATCCCATCAGGAAAGCCCAAGGAGCCGTGACACGGTGTCACATAGAGAAAGAGGCACTGCTTGCTCTGTACCTGGGGCCAATTCCTCTGTCAAATACAAAGTAAGTCTGCACTTGGGGTGCCTGAGTGGTTGAGCATCCAACTCTTAATTTCAGCTCATGTCATGATCTCAGGCTCGTGAGATCAAGCCCCAGGTAGGGCTCCACGCTGAGCCTGGATGTCTGCTTAAGACTCTCTCTTTCTCTCTCAAAATAAAAATAGAATTAAGTCTGGACGAGGGAAGGAGAAACTTGATTGGAAGACGATTGCAATGGGAGAAGGGCTCTCACAACAGGGGGAGGGGTTATTTCAATAGAGAGGGCCTCTGCTGTGAGATCTAGAGTGTCTCAAAGATAAGGAGAAAGGTGTTTCCTTTGGGGGAAGAGCAGGGGCCACTGGTTCTTGGGTGGGCTTTGCACTGGGTCATCCTGTGCCCAGGGGCTGGCCCACTGTGGGGCCAGGCATGGTTGGGCCTGTTTTTGGGGGAGAGAGGCCTGACTTAAGTCTGCCTGGCTCACTACCAGTGTTTTGTCCAGCTTGCTCAGTGGGGCCCCAGTTTGGCTAATCTTTTATGAGCAGAGAATAGGAACTTGTGGGTCCATGTGTGGCCCTGTCACGGGTACACAGGGGGCACCTGCACGACTTGCCTGAGTCCACAGGGCAGGGGCTTCCCGCAGTAGCCCTTATGGAGCACGCAGTGGGGGGGACCTACCCGCTGGCATTTCTGAGAGTGAGGGGCTCAAGGAAGGTTCCATATTGCTGTCAACTCAGAACAGGCCATAGCCACTGGTGTCCTGACTCGGATCAGAAGGGTTCCAAGGGATCCAGAGGGAGAGCTGTGCGTCCTTCCTGGAGGCCACTGCGGTGTGGTGTGGGCTCCACTGGGTTCATCTGCAGCCTGGAGGAGTGCTATGTGGCTGTGCAGGCAGCTTCTAAGGGGCTCACCTTGCAGCCAGCACAGCAGACCATAGTGGGGACACCATATTGAGCCCCCCTCTGCATCGGCAACTCCCCAGATCATTCTGGGGATCAGTTAGCTCTCCACATTCTGTTGTGATCACGTCTCAGGCTGAGTTGAACCAGGCCTGGTGCAAACCAGGTAAGCAGGAGATGTCGGGGGCCGGTTAGGTCTGCCAGGGAGCCTTGCTGCATGCAAGCGCAGGTCGGCTGTTGGCGGGGTGGGGAGCTGCGCGGTGGAAGGCGAGATACAGCCAGAATGCTAATTTCCCTCATTTCTGCTTTCTGGCACAGAAACATTCTTCCTGCCAAGCCTGCTTAAGCTTTCTTCCTGAAAACCTCACGCAGTGGTTTCTTCTACTATAAGCGATATTCTTAAACTTCTCAGAAGCAACGTGTGGGAGCCATAGTGAGTCCACCCAGACCGTGACTGTTGGGAGGGGGCGGTGGCTGTGTCCTCCCCAAGCTGAGCTAACGTTGAGCTGCACCGTGTCCTACAGTTTAGAGTCGTTGCCGTGGCCCGTGGAGCTCCTGCCATGTGGGGTGGGAGGGGCTGGCCTTCTTGTTGGTTTGGATGTGCTCGGCATCGGTGCTCTTGCAGGCAGCGAGACTAAAGCGAGGATCCCCCAGGAAGGCTGCAGAGAAGCGGGCCAAGGAGAGGCTGGTTACGCAAATGGGCCTTAGGGAGACCTGTCCACCAGGAGCACAGTCTGCTACCTTCTGCAGAGTAATGCTCCCAGTGGCCTGGAGACAGGGAGCCTGGCTCACCTCAGGGCCTCACAGCTCTGGGGTCCCCGAGCAGTGTCAGCTCACTCCAGAGGGCGACACAGGGGATCTAAGCAAGGCAACTGGCACAGATGGCTCCCTGGCAGCCTCAGAAATGACCCCAACCTCACGCCAGCCTCCCAGCCCCTGCTTGGAAGTGGATCTTGGGAGGTGGGTCTATATGGAGGGGGTGCTGTGAGGCAGCAGGGAGACAGTGTGCTGTTGCGGCCTTCAGATGGGAAACTGGATAACCCAGGCCCCACACTGTGCACATGAAGCTCCCCTCCGACCATGGATTCCTTTGCTGCTCTTGCTGCTGCCCCCAGGCTGCCCCCTGCCCAGATTGCACACATCTCCTCCATACATGGTTCCATTTGGCACCTCTGGCCGTGGTTGGGGTACAACCCAGGAGCAGAGCATCCCTGGGGAGAGATGGGAGGGTGGGCATGGGCCAGGTCATGGAGGGAGGGTGGTCTTTGCTCTAGGGCTCAGAAGTCAATCTCAAAACCCCAGTGAAGGGAAGGGAGAAGAAATGTGTGGGAAATATCAGAAAGGGAGACAGAACATAAAGACTCCTAACTCTGGGAAACGAACTAGGGGTGGTGGAAGGGGAGGAGGGTGGGGGGTGGGGGTGAATGGGTGACGGGCACTGAGGGGGGCACTTGACGGGATGAGCACTGGGTGTTATTCTGTATGTTAGTAAATTGAACACCAATAAAAAATTAATTTATTAAAAAAAAAACCCAGTGAGAGCCAGGGAAAGTATCCCCAGTGTTTAAATGTAGGAGGGTTTCTGTGCGACCTTTCTTTAATTAGTTTGTGACCTGATTGCATATTATACTAGTTTCCAGTTGCTGCTGTGACAAATTAATACAAAGTTGGTGGCTTAAAACAACAGGAATCTGTTTGCTTCCAATTCTGGGGTCAACAATCTGAAATGGGTTTCACTGGGCTGAAATCAAGGTGTCCATGGGGCTGTACACGTCCTACAGGTTCTAGGGGAGAGCGTGCTGTGGCTTGTGGCTCCTTCTGCATCTGCACACAGCCTGTGTGTGTGATTCGGCCCCTCTGCTTGCCTTGCCACCCCCATGCCCCCCCAACCTCACTCTGACCTTCCTGCCTCTGTCTCCTAAGGACCCTGTGATCCATGAGGCCCACCAGATAATTTCCCATCCCAAGATCTTCCTTTTCTCTCTAAAGATATTATTTATTTATTTATTCATGAGAGACACAGAGAGAGAGAGAGAGGCAGAAACACAGGCAGAGGGAGAAGCAGGCTCCACACAGGGAGCCCAATGTGGGACTTGAACCTGGACCCTGGGATCACGCCCTGGGCTGAAGGCAGGCGCTCAATGGCTGAGCCATCCAGGTGCGCCCAAGATCTTTCATTAATCACATCTGCCAAGTCCCTTTGGCCATGTCAGGTAAGATATTTGCAGGCACTGAGGATTAGTGCTTGGATATCTTAGGGGGACATTATTCTGTCCACTACACAGGTGCTCAACAAACGTGGACGGCGTGAGTGTTTTAAATCAGTAGAAATGGGCTTTTTGACACAGCGCACGGTGTAGTTATCCTGAGTGCTCCCTAAGCACCTGGAAAAGCTCCATGTTCTCCGTCCTCTGTTGGTTAGACTGCCACGGGTATGTCCCCGGACCCAGCTTGTTAAAACCGTGGCTCCCATCTTCTATATTCTTACTGACTTTTGTCTATGTAACTGGTGTTGACAAAGGTGTGTTAGGATTTCTACACTGAGTGCGGATTTGTGAATTTTTTTGCTTGAAGTTCTGCCAACTTTTGGTTTATTTGTTTTGAGGCTTATTCTCTTACAAGATAAGAACATTACAGTATCGTTGTATCTTTCTTGTAAATTGAACCTTTTATCATCAAATCAGTGAACTTTCATCCATCTGGCCATGATTCTGCTTGTGTGTGTGTGTGTACCTTTCTCTTCTTCCCAGGGGCAAGGTAATGATGGGCAGGTTTCCTTCTACATTGTGGATTTTTCCCCAGTTCACACTTAGACCAAACATGTAGCTCTCCAGGTCCCAGCTTCAGGCGGAAGTCTTTATTTATTTATTTATTTATTTATTTATTTATTTATTATTTATTATTTATTTATTTATATTTAGTTTTTTTATTGGAGTTCAATTTGCCAACATACAGCATAACACCCAGTGCTCATCCCGTCAAGTGCCCCCCTCAGTGCCCATCACCCAGTCACCCCCACCCCCCACCCACCTCCCTTTCTACCACCCCTTGTTCGTTTCCCAGAGTTAGGAGGCTCTCATGTTCTGTCTCCCTCTCTGATATTTTCCACTCATTTTCTCTCCTTTCCCCTTTATTCCCTTTCACTATTTTTTATATTCCCCAAATGAATAAGACCATGTAATGTTTGTCCTTCTCTGTCAGGCAGCAGTCTTATTATAAGCTTCCTTTCTTGGCTTTGTCCCTGACCCCCAGCCCTAATGCAGCCATCAAAACAGAGATCCGAGACCGCCTGTTGTGTTAAGGTCCACTTCAGCCACAACTAACATGGAAACCCAAACCACACTGGCTTAGTTAAGACAGAAGGTTATTAGCGTCTTTCTCTCTAATGGCCAACAAACCTGAGGTGGTCGGTGCAGGGCTGAGGGGTCTTCTTTATGCTTCTGTCTGCATGGCTTGCATTTCCAGGGGCCTGACATTCCAGAATGGCTTCTGCAGTCCCAGGCATTGTGTACATATTCCAGTTATTGGGAAGGATAAAACTGGCAAAGAACAGCGTGCTGTCATTTTAAGGACACTTCCCTGGTGCTTCACTCAGTACTTCTGCTCACATTCTTGGGCCAGACTTAGCTACACAGTCACCCCAAGTTTTAGGGGAGCAGGGATCCAGAGAGAGAGCCATGCTGGGAAGTATAGGCTGTATTCTGTACGGTCACATGTCCAGCTGAAAAACTGAAGGTTCTATTATTAGGAAGGAGAGGGGGATGGCCTGTGGGGGACCCCGGGGAGCCTGCCGCTGCAGGGTGTGGTGGATGTGCTGAGGGAAGCTGGCTCGAAGCTAGCTCCCTGCTCTCCAACTCCATGACCACTTTGGGTTTTGACCCCAAAAGTTTCCTGTTTCCTTAACAGCTCAACAATGCACTTTCAAATACTTTAAGATACATTCAATCAAGCTTTATTCTTATTTCCGCAGGAAGGATTTTAATGCCATTTAGTGTGCCGTGTTGGCGGTAAATGGGAGTCTCCCCAGGTGGACTTTTCTCGATAGCTTGCTGTTCCCCACCTGCCTCCATTCTGTTCAGCTTCATTTCTGTTCACTCGTGCATTTGGCAAGCACATGTGCCTCTGGGTGTTGGTCCTGGTCAGGGGCAGGGTGGGCGGGGGCAGGGGGGTACCCTCTCCTGGGTCACACGGGCCCACCTGGGTCAGGGAGGAGGAGGGGAGGCTGCTAGTGGAAGATCACGCAGTGGAACAGCCCCAGGAAAGCCCAAGAACAATTCTCCAGGCGGTGGCCTTGGTGGGCATGGTCTGGGGACACGTGTGGGGCACCCAGGCTGGATAGAAAGACCCGAGCTCCTTCACATCATAGAACACGTTGCTCTTTATGAGCTGTGAGGCTCAGGTCTTTTTAGCCAGGGGGTAATACCTTTCAAACCCATTTGACTATGGATTGCATTTTTTAAAAAAGATTTTATTTATTGATTGATGAGAGACACACACAGAGAGGCAGAGACACAGGCAGAGGGAGAAGCAGGCTCCCTGCAGGGACCGTGATGTGGGACTCATCCCAGGACCCCAGGATCACGCCCTGACTCGAAGGCAGACGCTCAACCGCTGAGCCACCCAGGCGCCCCTGTAGATTGCATTAAAAAAAAATTATTGAGTGATTATCTCTGTGGCCTTGAGACTCCCAGTGACTGTGATTCAAGCGCTGAAAGGGTCCCCTAGCATTCTGGCATCTTGCTCTGACTCCTTGCTCTTGGCTTTTCGCTGGGGCTGGGTGCTGCTCAACCTGTAAGATTCATTTGCCCCCAGGGTAGAACTTTCCAGAGCACCTCTTTCCAGCAGCAGCTTTCCTTCGAAGGAGGGGGCAGCTTCTGCATTTTCTCCAGAACAGGCTGCTGTGTCCCTTAGCTTTGGGATACCTCCTGGGGTTCTGCGGGACCTGCCCCCTCCACGCCCTCCCCAGCCGGCCTTCTGCACGGTGCACGGCACAGGACATGGCAGTGTCACCAGGAAGGCAAGGGCAAAGCTGCTGGTGACGGCCCCACATGTGGCATTCACTGGCTCATGGCCAGTGTCTGCAGTCACACTGTCCGTTAGATGTTCTGGGGACCCCTAGGGCTGTTGGGGTCCCTCCATTGCACTCCTGAACAAACGGAGTGGGGCCGGGCTGCTGCTGCTCCTGCCGGTTGGCCATGCGTGAGTCACACACGTCCTACCGCATTTTCCTTTGGAAGAGTGTCGAGCTTAGAGCCCAGGACCCCCGAGACCAGAATCAGTCTTCCTGCCACCTGCTCACTGACAGAACAGCCTGCCGATAGCTTCTGACTTTGGGGATTCTTAATTGACTGCGCAGCGCAGCTGCAGATCTGCACTTGGGAAGACGTGCTTTGCCATCCTCAAAACTGATCTCTTTGTGTTTCTGGTCTCATTATGTGTCTTCTGTTGACTTTTCACGAATGGAAAGAAACATTGAGTCCAGCGTTTAAACGTTTGGTTATGAGGCCAATACTCCTTGCGTGCAGCTTACGGGGATGTGCTCAGAGCTGGAGCGGGGCTGCCCATGGTGGAGTGGAGAAGTCACCTGGAGGCATTCCTGTCCCTCCTCCCTGCTCAGCCCGTGTCCTCCACGAAGCCCTCTGTGAACCACGCCTCCGGCCTCCAGCCCCTCTGGCCTTGGTGCCAAGCACTTCCTGGGCGCCTGGAATTACAGAGGCGGGCGGGTGTCATCCTTAACGACAACTCTGTGTGCCAAGGGTTCCTAGAGCCCCATCTCACAGACAGATTTGGGACTGGAAGGAGGATGTGACTTTTCCCTGAGTCAACAACATCACGGGTGGATGTGACATTTCCACGAAGTCTCTTTGGCTCTGCTCTGGGCCACCCTGTGTCACCTGGATTTTGGAGCAGATGGGATTTCGAGGCAGTGCAGGCTCAATTAGGGGTCAAGGCTCAAGCCTGCCACTCCTGGGTGCAGACAATAAACCAGGCAGGAGCTCGTGCTCCCGAGGCCAGCAGCCCAGGCCCTAATCCAGCTTGTAGGTGTCGGCTCTGCTCCAGGACGAGAGCTGACCGTGTCCCTACCCTCCCCAAGCCCAGTGCACTTACCCTTCTCAGCTTCCCCTTTGGCCCACAGCCAGGTGGGAACTGGCCCCTCCAGGACAATCTGTCCTGTATCTGAAGGTGGCTCCTGTCTACTTTGGGGGTACTAAAGTGTCCTTTCCTGGGGCGCCCGGGGCGCTCAGTGAAGCATCTAACCTTTGGTTTTAGCTCAGGTCATGATTTCAGGGTTGTGAGATCGAGTCCTGCACTGGGCTCCAAATCAGTGGGCAGTCGATTTGAGATTCTTTCTCTTCCTTTCCCTCTGCCTCTCCCCTGCTCGTGCATGTATATGCTCCCCCCTCCTCAAATAAATAAAATAAAATATCCTCTCTTCTATGCACTGGTGGTTGAGGGTAGTAGTTTTCTTTTACTAACATCCCTTGGGAAAATAAAAGGCTATAGCCTAGTGGACCCCACTTTGATATTCCTGTAAATTCTGATGGTTGGCCTGCGGAGGCTGGAAGCCTGGAAACAGGGCTCCTCCAGGCCTCCATGCCTGCAGGTGCACCTTCACCCTGACAGGCCACCGGTCACACCTGTGGGGACTGCCCATGCCAGCCTCTCCCCTGCTCCCCCGGAGAAGTCTTCCACTTTCGGCTCAGCTGTTACCACCTCCAGAGAGCCTTTCTCACAGCGCCCTGCAGACTAGATGCTCCTCCTCTGGGCTCTACCCTACAATCTCTGTGGCTTCTTCTTCATATTGTTTCCCCACTTTGTCATCACGGGCTTTTCCTCTTCTATACTCTGAGCTTCTGGATCGCAGGGACCATGTCCTACTGTGCGTCCTTGTTCCAGCGGAGCATATGAATGACCAGCGTGGAGGGTTCAGGACCAGAGTAGCCCTGAGAATGGACCTAGGCTCCAGGGCATGGGCTGGGAGCTGGTTAAGTCACCCCCTACCCTTGTCTACTTGGGACAAGCTTTGGGAGATAGATGGGGCCAAGCCAGCATCAGGGGCTCTGCAGGTCATGCTCTTCCTGACCTTGTCTCTTATGCATCACTGGCTAGCGCCCCCCAGCAGCCTGTTTGAGCAGATGCCACCAGCTCTGAACACAAATGCTATCTGCCTCTCACTTTGTATTTCATTTTTGGCTAATGCAACTTGGCATCTTATTTTCCTTCATTATTTGGCAATTGTGCTCAAGGCGAACGGCTCCAGTAAATTTGTGACCATAATCATCTGCGGGCCTGTTTTTCAATCTGAGGCTGTGATTAGCCCACTAATGCCCTCTCCCCGGACAGCCTCCTTGGGCCCCAGACTAATTATTGCTAGACGTGCTAAGTGAACTTCAGTGCTGGAGACTGTTCTGGAAATCTTTCCAGCTCTGAAATTGCAGAACATCAGATGTGTTCAGAAGATGCAGTTAGCTGTGGTTGGTGGTGATTGCTGGAGAAAGGGCCTCAGAGGTGAAGGACACTCCCCCACCCCACCACCTCAGCCCGGCAAGCACATGTGTGTGTCTGTGTGGTGTGTGTGTCAGTCAGATAGTGTGTGTGGGTTGGTGTGTATATGGCATGTGTGTATGCGTATGTGTTAAGTGTGTGCAGTGTGTGTGTGCTGTGTGTGGTGTGGTGTGTGTAGCGGTGTATCCGGTGCTTACTTTTCTCAGGCCGCCGATCCGTTGCTCCCATGAACTTGTGCAAGTGTTCAGAACCTAACGGACCCAGCATTACTGGTCTAACAGAGGCCCCCTGGGAAGAGAGGCTAAGTGTTGGGATGTGGTTGATGCTGGGATGGGTAAGGCTCCGGAAGAGAGCACCTGCCTGGTCCTGAGGGAGGCGTGTGGGGAGCAGGGAGGCAGGGAGGGGTATGAGCAGCCAGCCCCAGGTGCACAGGTCTTGGTGCTGGGGGGTTTCAGGTGTGTTATTTTACTTCTGCTACCAGTGTTCATAAAGGTTTCTAGCCATCTGCCCCCAGCCCCCGCCCCCCGCACCTGTGCACACACCTGGATGGAGAAACAGGGGTGATGAGCCCACTGGCACCCAGAATCTGGTGAGACACTCCGTCCAGCACCCAGCAGCTATAAGGGCCCCCTGCAGGCAGCTGCTGGTGCCATGAAAAATGTACACTCCACGGGGCTGTCAGTTCTTTCCAAAGGACCAAGCATCTTGAGATAGAGACTGTGAGCTCCTGGGCACCTGTGTGGCACTTGCTGTGGCACCTACCGTGGAACTAGTGCTCCCTGGCATTTGCTGGAATGTTGGATGAGGCCAGAAGCCCGAAGTCAGCAAATCCCAGAGGAACTTGGGCTTCAGAACTGTCGACCTGCATGGGTGGGGGTGGTGCCCTTGGCGGTCCTGGGACCTGCCTGCATGGACGTCCTGCTGTCCCGTCCCTTCGGAAATCCTACACGAGTGCCCCACTGTACCTGCCCAGGGGCATGCAGGACGCTTTCTCGCTTGCTCTCCATCATTCCCTGACCTCTGTTCACATACACGTTTGGATCAGAGATGCCGCTGCACTGCCCACCAGCGGCCCAGCAGAAGGCCAGCACATGCACGGGGTCTCTCCAGATGCCTGGGCAAAAATGTCAATATTAAAAAAAAATGTTAAAAGGATAATAATACTTTACTGACACACGAACTGATGTGAATTCTGTTGGCGTGCATCCGCGAGGCTTCCTCCGCGAGGCTTCACCTGCATGTGCCACAGCCGTTTGTCTACAAGCTGCCCGTGGCTGCTCCTGGCTCCATGGCAGAGCAGAGCAGTTGGGACTAGGGCCCTGTGGCCTGCAGGCTCGGAGGTTGACTCCGGGCACCAGACTCGGAGGTTGCTCTGAAAGGTTGGCAACCTTTCAGAGCAAGGTTGCCAAGCCTGGTGCCCGGAGGGGGCAAGGGAGGTGGGAGCAGGCGTCCCTGCTTGGCACAGGCTCTGAGCTCTGCTACTTTTTTTTTCTTTTTAAGATTTATTCATTTATTTGAGAATGAGAGAGAGAGAGAGACAGAGAGAGAGGGAGGAGAGGGAGGGGCAGAGGGGGAGAGAGAATCTCAAGCAGACTCCCTGCTGAGTGCAGAGCCCAATGCAGGGATTGATCCTAGGACCCTGAGATCACAACCCGAGCCAAAATCAAGAGTCGGACAGTTAATGAATTGAGCCCCCCAGTGCCCTTGGGCTCTGCTCTTCGTTTTGTTCTTCATTTGTCACTTCGGGAGCACATGCAGAACAGAAGGGGACATGGGAATGGGATGTGCTTAGCTTTGCACTGGCGTTTGGAGGAGTCTAGGTGTGGGGGAGCATGGGGTGCCGGCGCTGGAGGGCTGCCAGGCTGCTGTCCAGAGCCCAGCAGAAACCTGGCTGGAGGAGGAGCAGTGGCTGGATTCTTGGAGTTTTGTTATAACACCGTGAGGTTACCCAGACAGGACTGAACAGGGACCCAGGATGGTTTCGTAGGAGTCTTAGGGTGAGGGTGGGTGGCTCCGGCCTGGGAGGGAGGAGAGGGCGTGGAGACAGGGATGGGGCAGTTCTCGCAGGCAGGGGTGAGACACCCCTCCTCCTGAACGTCCCTAGTGCCCCAAAGTGATGTCTTCCTGCTGCCCTGTCCCCCGTCCGAGGCCAGTGTGGGGACAGGGGGAGCAGGCTGGCCCATGTCCATCTCCCCACAGACAGACCCCTGTCTGAGCCTCTCAGCATCCCCAGCAGGTGCAGGCAGGTGGGGAGGAGGTTGTCATCTGCAGCCCATGGGAGCTCCTAAGAGCCAGTCCTGCTGTGCTGTCCTCGTGCCCCGCTCCTTCCCTCCTGTGACCGGGCAGAGTATTCAGGTCCCTGCAGGACCCGCCTGCCACTGGCCCACACCTCAATTCTCCATCAAGGGCCTGGTGTGCTGGAAGAAAGCTCAATCAGTAATAACCCTTCACATCGCTACAGCGATTTCCAATTTGCCATGTACTTTCACATCCATTATACCATTTAATCCCGCCCCATGGGTAGCTGCCGGGACGAGGGAGATAATACAAGCTAAGCTCTGGTACAGGGCCTGCCCCACAGCAGGCACCTGCAAAAAACATAGTTATAACTCTAGGGCTGGGGAGAGGGGGGAGGGAAGGAAGGAGGAAGAGAAGGGGGGGGCGGGTAGCTGTTCTCCAAGCTGGGCTAGGACTGAGGCCAGCAGCAGGGCTCTCAGGCCAGTGCTCCCTCTGCCTGAAGGCAGGGCTCATCCTCCGCACCCCTCCCTCCTGGAGAGGAGCCACAGGGTCCATCAGCCAGGAGGACTGGTCCTGGGGTCAGCCAGGCCTGGAGACACTGAGGTCACTGCACTCTGAGGGGGAGCCTAGCATTC
This sequence comes from Vulpes lagopus, assembly GCF_018345385.1. Classification (NCBI taxonomy): domain Eukaryota; kingdom Metazoa; phylum Chordata; class Mammalia; order Carnivora; family Canidae; genus Vulpes; species Vulpes lagopus. Next base: position 119,835,481 of record NC_054827.1, read on the forward strand.
TGGGCAGAGTGTTTGCCGAATGAATGAACAAGCACTAGGGATCCTAGACATGGTCAGCTGCCTGAAAAATAGATCTTTATTCCATGTGAAGGATTAAAATGTATTAATTGATGCCTCATCTCTGCACACAGACACACACGTACACAATGCAAAGGGACTTCTAAGATGACCTAAATAACCCGATGAATAAGACAGCAGAAAGGATGAGGACAAAAGAGTGGACAGCTGCTCAATGGGGCTACTGAGTCTACTTCTGTGCTGTCTCTTGGGGACAATGTGTTCCCACTCACAGGAGGGTGGGGCATCACGTCCACCAACTAAGGGACAGGCTAGCCCCAATATACATATAACTCTGAGGTTAGCCTCAGAGAAGGGGGCCCACTACAGACCAAAGGAGTGCGTGCATCCCACACAATTTGCCAGATATGACCCTTAGAAAAATTGCTTGTGGAAATACCTCAGGACCTGGAAAATGGGAACCCCTCCAATTCCACACCCGTTCCTTGATTTCTGAGTGCAAGCTGCTGCTCAGCGCCCGGATGTGAGTTCCTGGATGGTGGGTGTGGACCCTGCCATCCTTAAGCTTGCAATTCATCCACCCATTCAACCAGTCGTCCCTTTCTCCATCCATCCATCCATCCATCCATCCATCCATCCATCCACCACCCACTGAGCCCTCTCTCCATCCATCCATCCATGTATCCATCATCCATCCAATCTATCCGTCCATCTCTCTATCATCCATCCATGTATACGTCCAGCCACCTATCCATTCATGCGTCCATCATCCAACCATCCATGTATCCATCTATCCATCATCCATCCATGTATTATCTATCCATCCATCCATCCTCCCCTATTTGATACTGATTTATCAGAGATTTATCTGACATTGCTATAGGCTCTGGAGATATAGCAGTGAGCAAGAGAGACAAATACCACGTGGGGCTTCAAATCAGGGCCATTACACACCATTGGGCAGGTTGTGCACTGCATAAGGACACTTCACTGTGAGTGAATGGGGCTGAAATCTACTTTCCAGGCTATGAATTCTGAAGTGGCTGCCTTGGCCTACAAAAAGGGGAATCTTTTTCCTGATATAAAAAGGCCAATCATTCCTCAAGGAACATGCCTGGGGACACTTCCACCTTTTAAAATGTGCCTAAAGTCCTTGGTCAGGCAACAGCAGCCCTATTGCATCCTGGGCAATCTCAGAGGGCAATCTCTGCCTCCTAACATATTGATGAAGTGTCCTCACGCCCCCTCATGTTGCTTTTCCAGTACCTGAAATGGTTTTCTCCTAAGATAACATTCCTTAAACTAACTCATTCATCTTTCAAGGACACCTCTTCCAGGAAGCTCTTCTTAACTATCCTAGGGAGGCTCAATGACTGCTCTGAGCTGCTACAGATCCAAAGAATTATCCCCCATCATGGTGCTTACAACTCATTGTAGGGAAAGAAGGGCCACTGCTGGCCTCAGGGCTGGCCAGAGGTGAGCAGCTGGCCTGTATCATCTACTCCAGTTGCTCAAGTCTTCCACAAGGTTGCCAGATTGAGAAAAAAAAAAAAAAAAAAAACGAAAATAAAAGCAAAAACAAAAACGAAAATACACTTAGTTAAATTTAAATTTCATATAAACAAATTATTTTTAGCATATCACAAAAATTGCATACTTTTGGCAAAAATGTGCAACATTGGGGAAATACTTATACTAAAATCTTACTTATTTACCAGAAATTCAAATGTAAACAGGCATCCTGTGTTTTCTGTCAGCCTTCACTTAGCTGGACTCCAGCCTCTTGGAGCAGCCCTCCAGAATGAGGTCCAATGTGTGTAATGACCCCAGGACCACTGTAGCTGAAGCCACGTCACTGCCCCATGATGACAGCCCCAGCTAGAGAACAGCCTTCATCCAGGGGCTTCCTTGACTCTCCCCGTCCAGGCTGGGTCAGATGCCTCCTCTGAATGCCCCCATGAACACCTTCTTGCACACCACAGGTACGCACACACACATGCACACACAGCCCATGTCCCTGGCTGTCCCTCTATCCCAGCGGGGCTGCCCTATGTGCTGTTCGTCACCCTCCACACCATGAACCCCAGCAAGGCTCCTGTTTGGGCCAGGTCCCGAGGAAGCCCCATCTCTGGATGTTGGTTGGGTCCCACCAGGCCAAGAAATGAGTTTGAAAAAGTGGCTTCAGCCCTGGATAGATTTTTTTCCTGCCTAATTATAAAATCCATTGCAATAGAAATCACAAAACAGAACAACTTGGCTATTATAGGGACATGCTTTATACTCATAACTTAAAGAGCTTGTTTTAAAAACTGACTGTAAAACCACTTAATTACTTGGTTTTAAAGCCAGCCATGTGGAAATTATGTCTCCTCGATGTACATTTTGGAGGTGATTTCTGGCAAAGAGAACTCTACGGTGCTGCGTATTTGTGCCAGGCTCCCTGGAGCTGCCTTCCATGTACACAGCCCCATGTGCAACCTGAGCTGCTCTCTGAGCCTCACCAAGTCCCAGTGGGTAGAAATTGGGCACACCTAAAGGTGAGGAGCCCAGGGCCCAGCAATAGGGACCTTGTGGTGCTTGCCAGGCAGCTCAGAAGAGAGGCCAGGACCAAGTTCTGAATATTTTGATACAAATCTTATTGTCTTTCTACCATTGTCTACCTGCAATCCATCTATCCAACCACCCACCCAAGTGCCAGTTATCTGTATATTTAGCTGTCTATTGATTGCCCCATACTTATGTGTACCTGCCTACCATCCCATATATCCATACATACATATATCCATCCATCCATCCATATATTAATCTATCCATCCATCCATCCATCCATCCATCCATCCATCATCTATTGTTCCATTCAACAAGCCTTATAGAGCTCCTCATATGCCAAGTTCCTGGGCAAGCATGGGGGTGGGGTAGGAATAGAAGACCTTCCCTGACTTCAAGGACCTCACAACCTAGTTAGATCACAAACCACTCTCCTGAAGAGAATAAATTCTAAAGTGGAGGTGTATATAAGCTTCAGTGGAGCTACAATGGGGGCTTGGTCACCGTGACGGAGCAGGGAGTGTTTCACAGAAGAGGAGATATTGGGTTGGTCTTTGAAAGATGTACAAGTGTTGAGCAAGTATAAGAGGGAAGGATATTCCAAGCAATACTTCTCATGTTGAAGTTCAAGTTCAAGAACCTTGAACTCAAAATCTGGCCCCAACCTCCCTGGCCGTGTTTCTGGGGATGAGTCTTTTGAAGTCAGTTTCCTCACCTGTAAGAGGGGGAGAATCATGCTTACTCTATGTCACCCACTGTCCTTCTGCTCTGCCTCACCTCAGCTCAGACTTCCCCTCTGGGGTTCACAGCCATGAGGATGAGATGTTCCCCAATCCCCCAGGTCTCCCCTGTCTTCATGACTCTACCCAGCCCCATGGCTTCACATACCACAGACACACCCCAGTTAACCTACCAGCCCTGCTGTCTCCCTCAACTCCACAGTCAGGTCTCCTGCTGTCCCTGTGACACCTTGATGTCAGTACCAATGGGCATCTCAGATGCATTATGCTGCACTCAGAACTTTCCAAAGAGAGGCACCACCCCGAGTCAGGCTGAAAGCCTAGGGTCACTCTTGACCCCACATCAAGTGCACCAACAAGTTCTGTGCTGCTGTGTCCCATCCACACCACCTTTGTATCTGATCAGCACCCTGGTCCAGCCACTCCACATCTTTATGCCGTTCCAGCAGGTGCTTCTCTTAAAATAGCCTGGAAGCCTTCTGGCCAGCAAAACATCACTTGGACTGGCCACCTCGTTGGTCCCTGCCCAGGGACAGGGGGAAAGTCTCCTACAGGGAGGGCCTCCTATCCTGGCATCAGTGTTAGGCATCCGGGGTCCCCTTGGCCCTTAGGAGCTGTGGACTGTGGAGAGATGACTCTCTGTCCTTGGACACTAGCGTCCCTGACAGTAGAGTCAGGCGTTTGGACCAGGTAATAGCCTTCCCTGCTCTATGTCCTGATGGTGAACCATCTGGTGCTGTTTCCCTGCCTGTTCTCCTAAGGGTGGGGTGGGGAGGCTCTGCCAAGAACAAGTGTTGGGCTGCTACTCATATCTCATAACGCACTTGTGGAAAGGGCTGCTTTTAGGAATGTACTTGTGTGTGTGCATCTGTGTGTACATGTGTGATTTAAAGCACATCGGGATATTTCACCATGAGAGTGGTCCTGGCATAGGTTTTGTCAGCTCTCCCCCCACCACCCTCATACACTCAACTTCCTTCTGCTTTGGAAGCAGAGCTGCACCTATAGGAGCCTCTCGCCAGGTCCTGCCCCTCTTCCTCCTCTTCTGTGTGCCGGGCTGGGGACCACTGGTCATTTCTCAACCATGTACCTCTTTTGCTGCTGAAGGTGTTGATCCTGCTGGAGGAGAACAATACAGGGTCAACTGCTTGCCCAGATCAGCCCCCTCGCACATCATTATTCATTGTTTTCCTTGGTCTTAAAAATATGAGACACATGGCCTTCGCTTTTGCTGAAGACAGAGTTTTGCTCTATTACATGACATAGCTCATTGCGTGGCTGCTGATCTCCAGTGGACCCAGGTGTTCATGGTGGATCCTCATCCATTCCCATAGCACACACCATGGACTCCTCCTTGCCATGTACCAGACCCTGGGGACACAGAGTGGCTAAGACCTCCAAAGCCCTTGCTCTTTAGGGGCTTCCTGCTACATGGGGAGATGACTGCTTTGAGAAAATGAGTCAGCCTTAGGTCATGTTCCCCAGAAGCAGAGCCTGAGGCAGGGATTTAGTACAGCTGATGTCCTGAGGATAAACACTCAGGAGGGACCTGAGTGAGGGAAGAAGCAGCCGAGGAAAGACCCAGGCCTGATCTGCAGCAAGATCAGGAGCACAAACCAGAGTTGCCCCTTTGGGGCAAGGAGGCCAGCTTTCAACTGCCACCCCCACCCTTCATTGAACACTGTCTGTGGACCAGGAGAGCATATAACTTCCCAGGTGAGGGGTTCCTCAGCCAAGATCAATTTTCTGGGAAGGGGTCAGCTGTGAGATGTTGCTGGCCGACATTGACAGTACCGGGGTTGGTGCTCACTGCAGTGTCAGCCACGAGGCAAGGCATCCACCAGGCAGGCGTCTGTTACAGGTGCTTGATGCTGTTGACAAAGCTGGGCTTGTCTTGGTTTCTGTAGGTTGGCTTGCAGATTGACAGGGGAGATATTATTTGCTCTCTTCTTACAGATTACAACCTGAATGTGCAGGCCTGGGGGACAGTAAGTAGAAAGACCAGGATGAGGGGCCTGCAGCACGGGTCTCTTCCCCACCCGTATTGCAGCTGTCTCCCACTAGGGCAAGCAGGCAGGTCAGTTGGCTCTGCTTTCCTGCTTCTTGGGCAAGGGGATTGCCCCCGGGGACTCCAGCCTGCCCTGAGGGGCCCACCTCCAGCCCATCCCTCTCCTGTCTGCCTGTTTGCCACCTCTGTAGTTAATTCACCACCAAGAGGCAGTGGCTGGCAGAGAAGTGGTGACTGGCTATGAATAAGATGGAGACACAGATCGAGGTCCCATCCAGCTCTGGCTGCATGAGGAGGGGGCTCCCAGGTCCTTGGTAAACCTCAGGCACCTCCCCTATCAGGTGGGGCTCTGGGCAGCATGGCCAGGCCTGGAGCGCTGGAGGGGTGTGGGCAGAGCCAGCCTGTGGGCTGTACTTGGTTAAGAGGAGCAATAGAAGCAGAGGGATTCTCTTTGGGTTTCCAGAAGCTTTTCTTTCTTTCTTTCTTTCTTTCTTTCTTTCTTTCTTTCTTTCTTTCTTTCTTTCTTTCTTTCTTTCTTTCTTTCTCTCTTACCTCTTGTTTGCAAAATGCAGGGAGTGTGTGTGTGTGTGTCAAGGGAGTGGCAATTGTATAAAAACAAGGGAATTCAAATGTTTTTTAACATCAAATCCTTTTGCCAAACAAAATCTTATATAGAAACCCAATCAATAAACCAGATCAAAGAAAGACTGCTCTAGAGTCACCAGCTCGGCCTCCTAGGAGCTGATGGATCTCTGGGCAACGTACTCACCTCTCAGGAAAGTGGGGGTAACAACCACAGAAGAGCCTCTCAGGAGGGGGTGGTGAGTGAACACACATAAAGCACTCAAAGCAGTGTCTGCCCTCAGTGAGTGACCCCCCTACCCCCGTGACTGGTATTCCTATTACTATTATCTCTACTTTCATTGTTGTTAAGGCCACCGTCACTGTCATTACCATGATGACCGCCTGGCTTGGTGACTTCTGCACAATGTCACATCTGCACGCTGTCACAGCAGTCTGTATATTATTAATCAGTAAATCAGGGGCAGTGTGGGATTTTAATGGCACTCTGGTCTGAGTAGGGCCTAGAAATACCCACATCCTGCCCCAAGGTGCAGCCTCTCACCCAGATTGGCTCCTAAGGGGGACAGAGCAGCCATCAAGAAAAGCCAGGGGCCTCCTCCTATCACCCACCTCAACCTGAGGCTTGGTAGAAGAGAGAAGCCATAGAGGGGATCAAGGAGGGTGGATGGTGCCCCGCTCCTTCTCTAAGGGTGGGATCAGGCTCCCAGGACCACTGAACTGACTCAGGGTCACACTGCTGTACGTGCATGGCCAGAAGTCAGCAGAGGTCTGCTGGATTCCAAAGCTCTTTTTTTCTGTGCTTTGCAGGGTTGAGCTTGTTATAAAGAAAAATACTCATGCTGTCAGTGAGGTAGGGAGCCTGTCATCACTGGAGGTATCCAAGTGAGGGGGTAGGGACACTGTCATAGCAATTCTAGCATCAGAAAGTGTGCTGGTCCGGCTGGCACCACAGCCAGCTGAGGCTCTGCAACTTGGTCTGCCACCTATTTCTGGGTGGCACCATGTTGAGTGACAGGAGGAGGCTGGACCTCCCAGCTTCACCTCCCTACCCTTCACCTTCTCCTTGGTCTGTCTGTGCCTGTGGGAGGGGGGATGGACAGGCCTCCACCCTGAACGTTGTGGGGGTAGGGTCCTGGGATCCTGCATGCTGGGCCTTTGTCCATATTTCTCCATCTGGAAACATCCACGCTGATGGTGTGGGAAACCAGAGCCTTGGTTCACATCGGTTTCCATGTGATGGCCGGGAGCCCTCGGGAAATCTCCTCCTCCAGAGCTCTTTCCCCAAGAACTTTAATTAAATCATCATTCATTTGTGGTGGAAGGATGAGAAGGCCTTGACAGAGGAGAGTACTCATCTCTCTCATTATCGCTGTGTGTTTGTTCAGTTCACCCACCACTTAGGAGGCATCTATTCTGACTGCAGGGCCACTCCCTGACCCTAAGGAAGCCACAGGACTCACTGGCAATTGATGGCACATGACTAAGAGGACAGAGGAAGAGATGGAAGATGACACTGTCCTTCCCCGGGGACACCAAGTCCCCACCTCTGATTATCAGTGATGCCCAGGGACACCAGGCCTCACCTTTGATGATCAGTGATGCCCGGAGACACCAGTCCCCACTTTGATGATCAGTGATGACCAGGACACTAGTCCCCACCTTGATGATCAGTGATGCTCAGGGACACCAGTCCCCACCTTGATGATCAATGATGCCCGGGGACACCAGTCCCCACCTTGATGATCAGTGATGCCCGGGGACACCAGTCCCCACCTTGATGATCAGTGATGCCCAGGGACACCAGTCCCCACCTTGATGATCAGTGATGCCCGGGGACACCAGAGCCACCTCTGATGATCAGTGATGCCCAGGAACACCAGTCCCCACCTGGATGATCAGTGATGCCCAGGACACTAGTCCCCACCTTGATGATCAGTGATGCCCAGGGACACTAGTCCCCACATTGATGATCAGTGATGCCCGGGGACACTAGTCCCCACCTTGATGATCAGTGATGCCTGTGTGTGGTTACTGCCCTCCCTGGGGCACTCTTGCTTCATCCATCAACAGGGGTAGTGATAGTAACTACCTCATGAGAGGGTTGTCTGACTATATAGAGAGCATTCAGTGTACTGCCTGGTATATAGTAAGTGCTCAATAAATGCTATGTACAATCATGCTATGACCGATGCAGTTATCTACTCTACGTAACACAGAAGTGTCTCAATCTGGTGAGCTATGATTCAAGGTGATGTTGGCCGTGAGTCCTTGCCGGGGCTTGGCCAGGTGAGGGTTTGGGTTCCTTGCCCATATGAGACCTTTCAGCTCCATCCATCCTTGACTCTGTGAACACAGAATATCAACAGTCCACACATTGGTGTCCATGGTCTTGACCACCTGCTGTAGACATGGGTTCATGTCAGACATTCAACTCCAGGGAAGGTGACAAGAGGGGCCCCTGGTTGATTACAGTGTGACATTTTCACCCACCTGACCAATGCTGGCATTAATATCTTGGTCTCTGTTCTCAAATGTTTGAAGAGAAAGCCTTCAGAGAGCCCACAGTCACTTCTGAAAGCTGCCATCTTTACCCAGGAGGCTGCCGGGTCACCGCGGAAGAGGCGTAGCATACGTCCTCTCGCTTGCTGCTGTTCAATTAGGGGGCAGATGAATGAACAAATTGTTCACAGATCTAATCATATGTAGTTAATACAGCGTCCTGATAAAAGACAATCTTCCAGAACCAGTCACTCCAGAGAATTAGCCGTCCGCCACTCTCTGCCCAAGCAAGCAGGCTTTTAGCTTTGTCTGCAAAATATCTTCAGACAGCCAAACAAAACACAATTAAACCGTGTTCACGCCAAAGCCTCGGCGTAAGCCCCTTTAGAGAACAGAGATCATCAATAATTACGGGGGAGGGGGAGTGGGGGCCTCTCATTCCACAAATGCTGCGGACGAGATTATGAATAAATCAAGGCCATAAAATAGTGGTGATGAGCTATTTTTTTGTGGCCTGAAATATGTTTGCCTTATCTGGTTACTATCGATCAGACACAAGATATTCAAGTCAGCCTCCGGCCGAAGGGAAAAGGGTCTGCCTCTCTGTTAAATTTACAAATGTTCTCGGGCAGGTTTCCTGGCATTTGAGTGATTGTCAGGCCAGTAATTAAAACCGAACCAGCCCTTTCCTGACAATCCATTCCGTAATTGTGTTTGCCTGGACGTGCTGGATGCCCGTCAGTTCGAGTGTTGACATGACGGCAGGTTGCGGCGTTAGCGGCAGACAGGGTGGGGCCTCGCGCCCGCGCCACAGCTCTCGGGCTGAGTGGGCCTTAGCAGGTCATTTCCCCATCTTTGCTTCTGGGTTTTGTCTATAAAATAGAGACAAAGACATCTCCCATGTTGTTGCTGTTGTGACAAAGACACGAGAACCCATGTACAGGTGCCAGATGCAGGGATCCTGTGGGGTCTTAGCAAAACCCCTGGGTGCTGATAGGTAAGGGCTGAGAAGTCTCAAGGCTTGAGCAGCAGCCAGCCACACAAGGTTTCTGAAGAGACAGTAGCTGAAGTGAAGGCATGGCATGGGTTGGCACGAGAAGAAGGACCTGAGGTCAGCTCCTTGTATCCGGTGGAATTGTTCCAGATACTTCTGCTGGTCAGGGCTGGTCCAGAAGCACTTGTGCCATCTGAGCAGGGACTTGGAGGCTGACAGGGTCAGAAGGCTCACCTGCAGGAGGTGAGAGTGCAGGAACCCGCTGGCCATACCTCAGCTGCCTGCTGCAGCCAGGTGGGCACCTGCCACCCTGCACCCGTCCCTTGTCCCCGTCAGTGCCACTCTTCAGTAGAATCTAAGGAAGGCTGGAGGATGAAGTCTCTTGCTTCTGACTCCTGGGCCAGGGTAGGAGGTGCTCAGAAGGGCTGAGAACAGCACCCAAACGCAGCACACACACACCTCCCTCCCACCCTCCTTGCCTCATCTGTTAAATATTTGCCGGAAATGAGACTTCAGTATATTTGCTCAAGAATGTGCAGCACCTATTGGCCGAGCACCTGCCATGTGGCAGGTGGGGGCTTGGGATGCATTGATGAGCAAGATGGACATGTTCCTGACAGTGTGGTCTGGTGGGGACAGTGGACAGTAACAGGGGAGGGGAGATACAGAATGTGAAGGGAGGGCCTGGGGACGGGAGCTGGGGTCTCACGGGCACGGAGTGTCAGTTGGGGAGAACGGAAGAGCTCCAGGACCCATGGCGGTGGTGGCTGCCAGACACCCTGACTGTGTCTAGTGCCACTGAACTGTATGCTCATGGGGTTAAGATGGTAAGTTTTGTGTTACGTGTATTTGCCACGATTAAAAAAAATAATAACATAACTGGATGTTTTCAGAGAGTGTTAGTAATTAAAAAACTAATCATAGAGAACATTGGCGTTAGGGCCTGTTAGGTGCGTGCTCAGGAAGGGCCCCCCACCCCCCCCAGAAGGTGGTCTCTGAACTGAGCTGCTGCCCTGTGGTCAGGAACATGCCCTGCAGAATGGGCAGGGGGGAACCCCAGCAGGAAGGGCCTGGAGCCAGTGGGGCTGAGGGAGGGAAGAGTGGGGGTCTGGGCCTGTGCTGCACACCCACGGGACGGAGGCAGGTGGAGATGGGCCAGGACTGGGGAGGGGTCTCCCCCCGGTTGGCCTCTCCTGTTGCCCCAGCCCCCACTCCTCATGGGCTCCCCTGCAGGGCTCTCCATCCTCACCCCAGCTCAGTACTTCTGTCACTCCCATGGTCCCCAGGTGGGCTTCTCTACCTCCCAGGACCTGTAGCCCATGTGACTCCAAACACCTGCCTCCAGGGCAGATTTGCAGAGAGCTGAGCTCAACCCGGATGTCCAGCCCCTGAGCCCCTTCCTCCACCAGATGTCCCTCAGGAGCTGCCTGCCCAATGGGAGTCTCCAGGGGGCCACACCTTCACCTGCCCTAAGCCAGCTCTTCCTCCCGTGCCCTCCTCGCCATCAGCAGGGCCAGAAGCTTGGGCCACTTTTCACATTTCCCCATTCTGTTCATTCCGCGCCGACCCCGCTGAACTCCCAGCTCTGAGTGTGCTGGAATCTGCGCTCTCCTCTGCAGCACCCGATGATCTCACCCGACGACCTCCCTGGCCTCCACGCCAGCCTCCCGGCTGCCCCAGGCCTCAGCCCTCACTGCAGTGGGAGGGAGAGAGGATGGCCAAGGGCATCTGGGCAAAGTGGGAAGCATTCTAAAGCTGCGTGTGAGGGTGACGCAGGCGTTTGGGGGGCCGGGGGCGGTCCAGGTCGGCGGGCGCTCCGGCCATGTGACGGTGAGGTCAGCAGGGTGAGGTCATGGGATAGTGTCGTGAATGCCATACCCAGGAGGGACCCTGAGGGGTTTCCAGCAGGGACATGATATTGCAGGCTTGCATTTGCGTAAATTCAGACTTTTCCGTGACTTTTCCGATAATAGATCTTTCTGGTTTAAGAAAGCACAGAAATAATGATGAGTCCTTGGGTATTTCTCCAACACTTTCAAATATTGTACCTAATTTGGGATCTCGGCACAGAAAGATTGCCGGCTCCCATTTAAGGTTGAGGAGGGTGACTAGCCCAAGGTCACAGAACACAAAGATGGCAGGGCCACCGCACAGTCAGACTCTGTATCCCGCGACCCCTTTTGTGCTCGGGGTCACCCACACCAAAACCATCGTACGGAGTGATTTGCTCCGAGGACTCTGGGTAGCTGATCAGAGTGTGTGCTGAGTATCCCAGCAGGAAGCATCCATCCACAAGAGTGAAGTGCCGGGTGGGAGAGTTATTTTTGCTCATCATGACTCACACGGGCGTGTAGAAGATGCTCTGCACAGCTTCTAATTTAAGACCTGAGGGTGGATGCCTCTGTATTTGTTTGTCTCCACTGTCTGCCTCTCCTGGCGTCAAAGCCAAGTTTTCTGTGTTCCCCAGCTGGGCACATCTGTCCGGCCAGGAATAGATTGGACGATTGGGGTTTAAATAGGTAAACTGCCGATGTCACCAGTCCTGGGCACTGGGCTGGGGACCCTTTTGGGGACAAACTTGGTGAAGGGCAGATCCAAATTAAAAAGTCTCTCCTTATTGGAGTTCTGAATGGAAACCTGAGATCTGTTGCACAAACGGAGCTCTCGCGGAGGCGAGAAACAGTTTCTGGATGCTGTTCGTTTCTCTCTGTCAACTCGGAGCTCTGAGAGTGATTTCCATGAGTGCCGCTGTGAGGCAGGCTGGGAGGTTGGCACCACCTTTTGGAGGAGACGGGTTGGAAGCCCTGCAGCGGGGAGCCATGGACCAGGGAAGGCAACCTGGCAGCCTGAGTGGAGAGCAGGGTGAGGGCACCTGCGGTTCCCACGGGTGGGGGTGGCTCATGTGGGCAGGTCCAAGCAGGAGTCCAGGTGGGACTCGAGCCAGCATGCCTGGAGATGCAGGCTCATGTTGAAGGGTCAGAGGAGGGTGTCTGGATCCCCCCAGTTCAGACAGTCTCCTGGCCTGGTGGAGAGGGAGACGGGAGTCCCACGTCAGGATGGCACACAGTCTGCCCTGTCTCCCTGGAGCATCTTTCTCTGCAGGGTCCACTCTGACCCATCCCCACCAGGAGCCAATAGTGCATCTCCTGTAGAAATTTCCGGAAAGTCTCTCATCTACTCCAGTCCGGCCTGGGGGGTCACCATTAAATGCCTTCTGCTACCTTCTGTGAGCTCTCCAGCAGGGGTCTTATGGGACTTGTTTTATGCCCGGGGCCTGATGTGCCTCTGAATGAGCTAGTTATGCTTCGTAAGAATAAGACCAGGACTCTGGGCCAAAGGGAAGAGGGAAAGGGATGTTGAGGGACAGGAAGCCTCCCTGCCCCTCCCTGCCTTACTCTGCCTCTTTGCATGGCCAGAGATCCATCCCCAAAACTCTGGACTGACCTGCAGACTTCTGGAAGCCACTCCTAGTAGTCCTCAAAGGTGGGAAGGTCTCCCTTGACCCTGCCAAGTGCACTTCCTCAGGAACCCTCATGTTTGCTGCTGCTTCCTGGGCAGAGGTGGTCCTATCACCGGCCGTGATGCGTGCTAGCCCAGTAGGTGGGTGATGTTGGGGGAGAAGAGGCTGTGGACGACGGTGGGCAGTGTGAAATTCCACAAGACACTTGGCCTCTTTGGCCATGCCCCAGCCCTTGCCCCAGAGAGAGGGAAGGGGGTCATTCCCCTGGGGGCAGCTTCTCCACCCTCTGCCCATGTCTGTCCTGGGGTCTCACAGTGCAGGGGTCCAAAAGCTTCCCATCCTTCCCACTGCCACCTGTGACCTGCCTCAACAATGAGACCCTGACTCACAATGGTGCTTGGTGAACTTCTTTAAAAAAAAAAATGCTACGATGGTAAACTGAGTTGCCCTGTGTGGCATGCTCTGGGCATGCTCACCGTGTCCCAGAGACCGTGCGAAGTCTGCTACATGCTTTGTGTGTTGGCTCTTCTGGCCGCCTCTGCAGCGGGGATTCCTCTCTCTATTTATAGGGGAGGAAATGGCAGCTCAGAAAGGTGAAGTAACTTTGCTAAGGCTGCACAGCTCACAGCTCAGGACAGCAGCTGAGGCTGAAGCCCAGCTCCACGTGCCTCCAGAGCCCACACTGTCCCCTGACCCCCATACTCGTGGCCTCCCCGGATTCCTAGGGCTGTCACCTGTATTCTCTCCTGCAGAGCATCGTCAGAGTAGCTATGAGTGGGACCGTGAGCCATGGAATCCTGGAGAAGGGGCCTGGCATGGGATGTGCGTGAGTTGTCACTCAGGGGTCGGGGAGCAGAGGCAGGCTTGGCCAGCATGCTCAGAGGCACACAGCCAGTGGACTCAGAGCTGAGAAGCAGAAGGACCAATGGCCTACAGCAGGTGTCCAGCCGTGGGGAGCTCAGAGCTCACCAGGGACAATGAGAAAGGGCAGATTCCGCCCCAGCAGGTCTGGATGGGGCAAAGCCAGGGCACTGCCAGCAAGCTCCAGTGATGCTGGGGCTCTGGATCCCAGAGTTTATTAGTGGGGTAGCTTTGGGATAATAGGGGGGGCAGCTTCAGGAGTGTGGGACCCGGACCTAGTGCTTGGTGTAAAACTCACCTGCTGCCCTCTTAAAATTCTTAATTTTCTTTGAACAAGAAGGCCTGAATGGGGAGCAGCACAGGTTATGTAGCCAGTCCTGGGCCCCACACTAAGATGGGCTGGCTGCTGGTCCTATGCACCTGTCCTGTATTTCTCTCTAACATGTGGCCTCCAATTTCAAAACACCCAGCCTCATGGGCCCCCGGAACCCAGTGCAGGTACCATATGCTGGCCCGGAATAGTAAGCAGTAAAAATACACTGTTGGAAATAGTTTGGTTCCCAATTTGGAAGAACAATCTGCCAGCCTCTGCTCTGCACGATGCTAATTGATTTGTTTTCTTTGCTCCAGTAATCCTTTCCTTGTCAGCACTTTTTCTTCCCCCATCTTTCCTGGCTTACTTGTCCCACTCTGAGGCCCAAAATAGCCCCCGATCCAGATTGCTCGGCCCCTGGCCAGAACTACTTCCTCGGTTCTCATTTCTGCACCAAGGGCTGTGACGGAGAGGCGACCCCATACCTGGAGCTCTAGTTCTGTGTGGGAGTACTACCAACACCTGTTTCCTGGGAACGTGGTGCCCCCTCAGGTGCCAGGGCCTGGGCTCTGGGCTGGAGGCATGGCAGTGACAAAGGCACAGGCTTTGCCTAGTCAGAAAGGCAGACTCACCAAGGGAACGCTGAGAATATTTGGCTGGAGCAAATGAATGCCCAAGATGCTGGAGGAAGGGGCAGAAGAGGGATTAGAATAGCCCTGTTGGAAGGTTCATATCACAGAGGGCTTCCTGAAAGAGGTGATGTTCGAAATGAGCCGCAGCGGATGAGGACGTATTTGACAAGCAGATAAAAAGGGGAAGGGCATCCCATCGTACAACCAAGCTAAACTCATGCTGGGGGCACCTGCAAAATTAAATGAAAAATTTTCAGCTTTGTTGAAGCTGCCCAGAATTGGGGGCTTAGAAAAATTCAAAGAAGCTATTTTAATTTTATCATATGTCGACTTTGTGTTATTTTGATATTGTAAGATCTGATTCTGAATGATCTGTGACGAGGTTGGGGTGTTTTGGTCCCACTGGACATTCCAGCCAGAGGGAACAAGTGCATGGAAAGGTGGTGAAGATGTGAACAGTCTCAGTGAACTGAAACACACCAGGGCTCTAGATGGCTGACACCTGGAGCCTGAGGCGGGGCGAGAGGCAGGTCAGGGACCCCCACCCTCTGGTCATGCTGCCTGTCTGGCTGAAACACCCTCCCCTGGGTCTGCTAGTCAAATTTCCATCCAGTTTTCAAGGCTCATCTGGGTGTCACCTCCTCTAGGAAGCCCTCCTTTTGGCCCTGTACCTGGATTCTACTTTCCCTCCTGCTCTGCTGCCACAAAGCCCTGTGCATACCTAAATCTTTGCTTAGCTCTTTACTTTTAGCAACTATGAAAGAATGAATGAATGAATGAATGAATGAATGAATGAATGAGTCTTCACTGGTGTATGAACCTTTGAGTAATGAAGAGAAATAAGTGAATGAGATGTTTTATGACAGCTAGTCTCCAGGCTTCGTAAATATCCCCAGGAATGTTTTCCTCCCAAAGGAGAAGAGCAAACAATTTCTTTCGGAGTCACGGATTGAGATGGACTTGCTTACCCATTCATGCGTGCATGCATTCAGCCCGCGTCCATCAGGCCTGGATTAGCTGACGGCGCCACGTCGGCCTGGGCTACATGCTCACAGTACAGAGCAGGAGCTAACGTGGCTATCCTGCGCTCAAGGGCACAATCTACCCGGGGAGGTGGCTAAGTAAATACTTGCATCCTAAGAACATTGAAAAATAATCGTGAGAAACCATTTTGATGAGTGACACTTGGGCTTCCCTGGCCAGATGGCCCCAATGGCCTGGCGTGGGGGCTGCTGCCCCGGGGTGGGGCACAGAGTCTGGCCCGCGTGGTGGGCAGATGTTGAATGAACCAAGCAGCCTCCAGTAAGATGTGTAAGAAAGCTGCGTGGTTTGTTTCGTTCCTCCCAATTATCCGGGGAGGGCAGGTGCAGCGCAGAACACAGGGTGTTGTGGCAAGGAGGACACAGGAACCCAAAAGAGCCCCTGGTAGCCAGAGCTGGAGCACTGGGGTAAGGAAATAACAGAACAGCACTGAATGACAGCTCGAAGTCTAACATAAATATTCATGAGTTCATAGTGACGTAAATAAACGATTGAATAAATAAGTGGAGGAGAAGAGACGGGTCTCCCACGCAGAAGGATTCTTCACAAGAATGCCTGTAGCTCTTCTACCTCCCCCCCCCCCCACTGCAGGTGGGGATTGTGCATGAGGGTGTCCTCCAAGGGGGACAGCGAGGACCCAAGGAGGAACGGGATGCCATCCAGTGGAGAGCCCTGACCAGTGCCACCCAGCCAGTGAGGCCCTCCATAGCCTGCTCTCTGGATCCACTGCCCTCAGGAAGGTCCTCACCTCTTGGCCTTTCCTCCCCGAAACCCATGGCCCCTAGTGTCACCACGAGGAAAGCGCAGACAAGCCGAAATCCAGAGGCAGTCTGCAAAATAGGCTGCCAGAACGCCTCAACACCGTCAAGGTCAAGAAAAACAAGGCGCGTCTGAGAAAGCCACAGCCCAGAGTAGCCTAAGGAGACATGACACCTGAATGTCAGGTGGGGTCCTGGATGGGGTCCTGGACCAGGAAAGGCCATTTGTGGAACATAGTGTGTAGTTCAGACCATACACTTGTGCGGATGCTGGTTCCTTAGCTGTGACAAACGTCTGCTACTGATGTGACATATCCTAGCAGAGGAAACCGCACCAGGGGTTATGGGACTCTGTACTATCTTTGCAACTTTTCTGTAAATTTAAAGCTATTCTAAACTACAACGTTTATTTAAAATAAAAAATATAGAGGCACCTGGGTGGCTCCGTTGGTGGAAGTGTCTGCCTTCAGCTCAGATCATGATCCCGGGGTCCTGGGTTCGAGTCCTGCATTGGGCTCCTTGCTCAGCGGGGAGTCTGCTTCTCCCTCTCCCTCTCCCCCTCCCCCTGCTCATGCTCTCTTGCTCTCTCTCTCTTTTTTTTTTTTTTTAAATTTATTTATGATAGGCACACAGTGAGAGAGAGAGGCAGAGACACAGGCAGAGGGAGAAGCAGGCTCCATGCACCAGGAGCCCGATGTGGGATTCGATCCCGGGTCTCCAGGATCGCACCCTGGGCCAAAGGCAGGCGCCAAACCGCTGCGCCACCCAGGGATCCCTCTCTCTCTCTCTCAAATAAATAAATAAAATCTTAGAATAAAATAAAATAAATAATTTCCTTCTAACTCCATCACTTAAAACTCACCACTAATGATGTCCCCCGTGTTACCTCCCGTTCATTTTTTCCAAGCTGAAGTGTGATTGACGTGTAACGTTACCTCAGGTCCAGGTGTACAACATAACGGCTCGGTATTTGCATATATGGTGAAATGATCGCCACGGTACGTCTCGTTACCCCCCCCCCATACACACGCCACCACACGTTGTTATAAGGGTGTGATGAGACTGTTCAGGCAGGATCTACGCTCAGCAACTTTCAAACATGCGGCACAGTGTTCCTGACCGTGTCACCCGCTGGGCCCCGCAGCTGTGACCCGCTCACTTGGTGACGGGCAGTTTGCGCCTCCTGACCCCCTTCACCCCTCACCCACCCGCCACCTGCACCGCCAATCTGTTCTCTGTTTCTGTGAGCTCAAGCTTTGCGTTTAAGATTCCACTCATTTTAGGCAACTGGTAAATTATTGACCGTTACATCCGAAGCTAATGATGTACTCTAGGTTGGCTAATTGAATTTGAATAAAAAAATTAAAAATTAAAAACACACATACATATATTTAAAAGATTCCACTTGTAAGTGCGATCACGTGGTACTTGTCTCTGACTTCTCTCCCTGGGCATGACGCCCTCAAGGTCTGTCCCTGCTGTCACAAGTGGCCAGGTTTCCTTTCTTTTATGGCTGAATAGTAAACTCTCTGGTTCTATTTGTGTGCACCTCCACTGACACAATTACACTTTTACACAGTTACCATTGACAAAATTATCATAGGCTTCCTCACAGTTTTGTCCATGTGAAATACATAGTTGCTTATAAGTTTAGACTCTACTTCTTTTCATGGGGTGGGGCGTCCATAGCCCCACAGCCTCCCCCCCTTGAAAGCCAGGGTCATCTCATGTCCGGCTGGTCCCACCCCCACCCCGACCTCACCGGCACCCCACTCTGCATAGACTACCCCTCAGATCCAGACCCTGGCTCCATCCTGCATGCTGTGTGACCTCAGGCAGTTTGTTCCCCCTCTCTGGGCCTCTGTTTCCCCATCAGCCAAGCAAAGGGGATAATTGCCCCGCAGAGCTCCAGCGAGGACAGTCTGGTTGCACTCCTATTAGACTTTCATTGCAGGCTCGCCCAATGCCAGGCACTCTATTATTCTCTCCATTTTATAGAAAGGAGAACGAGGCAGGAAATGGTCAGCCAGCTTGCCTGAGGTCACATGGACATGGAATTTGAGCTGGGCTATCTGAGACTGAGAGTGCCCCTGGCCCCCTGCTCTGTCCACATGGGTGTCTGTTCATTCATTCATTCATTCAACAAGTGTGTGGGGTCCCCAGGCCCTGCAGGAGTGATGGTAGGGAGGGGACAGCAGTGAACTCTACAGACCTGGCCCCGGCCCCAGAGGGCCACAGTCCTGTGGGAAGAGGCTATCTCCACAAAAGGTAGTGAGCAAATACCATGTCCCCCACGGCCTTGAAGCCGAGGATCCACTGACCCAGGGGGGTGAGGGGGAGACAGAGGGGACAGGTGTTGAGGGAAGACTGGATATGGGTGGACCACCCTGGCTGTGGCCAGTGCACAAGCAAGAGGCAGGGAGGGAGGCCAGTCCAGGAGGAGCCTGCAGACCCTGCCACAGAGGTCACAGTCTCTTTGGGACTGTGAGGAACCCAGAAGTCTCCACGAGGTCTGTGAGTGGGAAGACTGCCCCCCCCCCCACCGCCCCCAGCTTATTTGTGGGAACTGGATCTTCCAGAAGAGGATGGAGGTAGAGATTGGGCTCACCCATGCGGCAGGGGGCTGACCACATGGCCGGGGGTGGGGGACATCTGCTCTCAGTGCCAGGTGCCCACATCCCCTCCCCAGCCCTCCAGGCTGGCCGACCCTCTGGCCTCAGGAAAAGAAGGGAAGCCTCTCCCTGTGCCCTGGGCTCTGCCTCTGAAGATCCCGGTGGTGCCCTGTGTGTAGCTAGCAGGGCCAACCTGTTCTGACCTGTGGCTGGTCTTTCCTGACCTTCATATGAGACCTGGGGCTTCCCCTCCGTCCCACAGTCCAGCAGGGCTTGTACCTGTGCACATACCTTAGCAAGAAAGTGGACAAACCCAGAAAGGGCCACAGGCCGGCTTCCCAAGCAGGATGCACCCCATGGAGATGTGGCTCCCCTGACCCTTCAGGTGGAGCCAAGAGCCTTGCAGAGACCCCTCCATGGGAGGCTTTTGCAGATGGGGATGTGTGCGGCAGGGCTGTCACCCATCTTTGCCATGGGCGCCTTGTCTGCTGGTTTCCAGGATGACTCCCTACTGACGTGGTTAGCTTGGTTACATCTGTGAAGACCCTGTTTCTAAGTGAGGTCCCCTTCACAGGTGCCCAGGTTAGGACATGGGGACCTGGTGTCTTCCTGGGGGATGCCATTTCACCCACTGTGGTGCCCTCTTGGGCTCATAGAATTTGACAGGCAGCTACTTCAGTCCCATCCTCCTTGGCCACCTCACATCCGCAGTCCCACCCCTGCACACACACTGTCCCAGGTGGACCCCCAGGTGGCCCAGTGTTCTGCCTTGGGAGGCAGCCACCAGCTCAGCCTCCCCACCATCCTACCATGTCTCCTTGGGCCACCAGTCAGCCACATGATGGTGGACGCACTCACCTGTCTCCTGCTGCCCCCCTCCCCGAATGGATGGCTCACAGCAGACCATCAGCGTGTGGATGGTGCCCAGCACCCCGGCCCTGGGAAATATTTGTGCAGTGAGAGAATGAATGACCAGTGTGCACGAGTGGGCAGGGGCAGGGGATGGGGGGGGCACCCTCCCTGCCCCCCACCCCGGTTCCTGCCATGCCCTCCAGTCTGGTATTTAGAGGGAAGGCTCATGGCTTCCTGGTTTTCTGTTTCAGATTGTCCTTGTGAGCTCCTCACTCAGCGACCGTGACCAGAGTCTGTTCCTCAGCACGGACGAGGGTGCTACCTTCCAGAAGCAGCTCATCCCCTTTTCGGTGGAAACCCTGATTTTCCACCCCAAAGAGGAGGACAAGGTGCTGGCCTACACCAAGGAGAACAAGGTACGCAGCCCCGGGGCTGGTGTCTGGGCCTGAGGGCCCCTGTTACTGCTCCTTGGGTGGGGTCATGGGGCAGTGTAGGCTTCTCATCATGGGGTTACCAGAGCCCTTCCCCCCGAGACCCAGCAGTCTGGGTTCTGCCACTGGGGGAGGGCCGCTTGGCTGTATTGTGTGTGAACCGAGTGGGTGGAGGTGAGAGGTGCGCTTGGCACACATCCGCGCATGAGACAGGATTAGGGCTCTACCTCTCTGCCTCCCCTCTGGGTGCACCAGCCATAAAGCCATCTTCCACTTCCAGAATATTCCACACACCATCCCACACTGGGCCTTGCCAGGCCTTTCTGCCAACCTGGAATGCTTTTCCACCTTCACTAGGAGTGAATCATCCTTCAGATCCCCCATCAGCATCCTCTCCTCTGGGGGCTGTGTCACCGGGGCCCCACAGGACCCAAGGGCACCTCCATGGAGCGACCAAGGAACATTGTGGAGGGCTCTTTCCAGGTCCAGGGGGTAAGAGAGCCCCAGGGCTGGCACCAGCAGGTCCTGAGGGCTGAGGATGAGGGTGCCGTGGGGAACGGAGAGAGCTGGTGGACAAGGACTGCCCTGCCGTGGTGGAGGCCAGCATTGGTTTCCTGCAGCCCGAGGCCAGTGATCACACGCTTGATGGCCTACAACAACAGAAGTGTGTTCTCCCACAGTTTTGGAGACCAGAAGTCCAAAATCAGTATCATTAGATCAAAATTGAAGTGTCTGCAAGGCCACACTCCCTCCGGAGGCTGTGGGGGGTCCCTGGCCATTTTCAGATTCTGGCATCGAGCTGTTTGTGAAGGAGCCTCTCCAGCCTGCAAAGGCAGTGTCCTCCTCTGTGTCCGTGCTCTGTGTTCACAGAGTGTGAGTGTGAGTGTGTGACTGTGAATGTGAGTGCCTGATTACGTGTGTGTGTGTCTGTGAGTGTCTAAGTGAGTGAGTGACTGTGAGTGCATGACTGTATGTAAGTGTGTGAGTGTGAGACAAGTGAATGTGATTGAGTGTGTGTAACTGAGTCTGTGTTGAGTGTATATGACTGTGAGACTGTGAGTGTGTGACTGAGTGTGTGTGAGACAGTGTGTGTGTGAGACTGTGTGTGACTGTGAGTGTGTGACTGAGTGTGTGAGTGTGAGACTGAGTGTGAGACTGTGACTGTGTGTGTGTGACTATGACTGTGTGACTGTGAGTATGAGTATGTGACTGAGTGTGTGAGTGTGGCTGTGTGACTCTGGCTGTGTGTGACTGAGTGCATGAGTGTGAGACTGTGTGACTGTGAGTGTGTGACTATGAGTGTATGACTATGTGTGAGTGTGTGACTCTGAGTGTGTGAGTGATTGTATGTGTGTGACTGTGTGTGTCTGTGAGTGTGAGTGTGTGGCTGTGAGAAATCAGAGCAGTCGCCCTCTGCTGCCCCTGGGGAATCCAGGATAATCTTTCCAACTAAAAATCATCATGGAATCACATCTGCAAGTCCTTTGCCCTCTGAGGTCACTGCACAGGTGTGTGGACTAGGATGTGGCTGCCGTTTGGGGACCATTTTTGGCCTACTGTCGTGCCCAGTGACACTCTGTGGCCCCCCACGTCTCTGGGAGGGGCCCAGGAGGAGGCCTGGCCTCGGAAAGGGAGCTCAGCCAACACGGGGTTGGGCAGTGGATGCCATCCGCACAGGCCAGCCCTGTGTGGAGAAGGATGGACAAGGGTGGTGCATGGTCTGGAGGCAAATGGAAGCTGTTCCTCAGGACCTTGCCCCTGGTCCACACGCCTCCACCTCCCCGCACCCCTCTTCCCCAGGGCTGATCACAGTGTGCTTATGTATTTGTGACATTATCCTATTATTGCTGGTGCCCTGTACACACACACTCTGTTCCTTGAGGGCAGGGACTAGTCCTAGTTTTTACACCATTTTAGCTCAAGTTCCCGGCTGACAATAGTTGTTGGATGGATGGACATTGAGATGAGGCTGGATGGGTGGGTGGATGGGTGATCGATGGTGGAGGTGGGTGGATAGATGGATGGGTGCGGCTGGATCGATCCGTAGGTCAATGACGGATGTCTCCCATTAGAGATCGCCCAGGCCAAGGGCCTCCAATTGGAGACTTCCGGCTGGTCTGAGCCGTGGCTCCCTACAGGGCCCGGGCTCCTTGCCCAGGCCTGGGCCTCGCTGCCTGGCACCCCCGAGATCCCCTGGCCTAGTGGGCTGCCTCTTTGCTCCGGGCGTCTTCCGTTGGGACAGCATGTGCTTCTGGGTATTAATAGCAGTACTTAGCCTTCCATGTAATTAGACTAAAGCACAATCACGGAGACTTATTTTCCTGCAGAAATTGACTGCGTTGCAATTGCTCTTTAATTTATGGTGCCCTGAAAAATTAATGGAGCTGAAATCTCAGTTATTTTCCTTGGTTCTTTTCAGTGACTCTAAGGAAAGAAAAAGGGGAGAAAAAAATGGCTTAGTTGTAGTTATAAAAGGAATGAAGAATTTGAGGAAATTAATAACGATGACAATACTGCCTTAGGGTTCGGTTTTTTTTTTTTTTAATAGGGTTTTATGGTTTTCAAAGCTCTCTTGCTTCCAAGAAGCGGGATGGCATGGTGGAACCACACCAGCTCTCGATTCCGACAGACCCGGTGTATTAGGTAGCATCTGCTCATCCGAGTAACATGCAGCCCCAGACCTCAGTGGCTCCCAGCAGCGAGCGTCACTGCTTGCTCCCGGGTCTGTGAGTTGGCTAGGCTTCTACCAGGCTCTGCTCGGACTGGCGACACATGGCCCCTGGCTGATGGTAGGGTTCAGATGTCTGCACCTCTCTTATTCTAGAACCTGAAGTCATCTGGGGTCATGCTGTTCTCATGATGGAGGGCCCGGGGAGGAGGAGGGGCTGGCAAAACTGCCCCAGTAGTGTTGGCCTGTCTGCTTTGACCTGGAAGACATCACATCCCGTCACACACCACAAGCCAAAGCAAGTCACCTGCCAAAGTCAGAGTCGACAGGGATGGGCACCAATATCCTGTCGTCAAGGACTTGCAGGCTGGTTCCAAAGCCAGAGGCTCCCCTTTGCTTTTCCTCTCAGGTGCCTACCCCTTCCTCCAGCAAACACAGTCCTCCCACCCTCAGACTACACCGCCCCCTGCTTTCACCACCCCCTTCACTGGGACACTAGCCCGGGGTGCTGTGAGGCTACCTTATTTGGAGCCTGGGTGGCCTTCCTCTCTGACAGCCTGATGCAGGGCTTTGTCTTTGAAGGCTCAGCAAACTGCACTGGAGTCCTGGGATCAAAAGGATGTGGGG
Organism: Vulpes lagopus; assembly: GCF_018345385.1. Taxonomy (NCBI): domain Eukaryota; kingdom Metazoa; phylum Chordata; class Mammalia; order Carnivora; family Canidae; genus Vulpes; species Vulpes lagopus. The sequence continues at coordinate 119,859,127 of NC_054827.1, forward strand.
GCCAGGCAGTCCCTTCCCATGCCAGCTCTCTGGGGACCCCCGGCACCAAGCTGAGCTGCCTGATTCCTTGCGCTGGTCCCTGGGACCTGCCTACAGACACAGCCCTGGACGCTTGATGGACCCACTGTTATGGTTTATTCTGCTCCCCATCAAAAACATCCTCTATTTCCCAGCACTGGGAGAAGTTAACCTGAGCCTAGGAATGCCTTCCAGAAACTTAGTAGTAGGGAAGAAAAGACACCTTGGATGACCAATCTGGGAAGCCTTCCCAGAGGAGGGGCTTTGAAGAGAGGTGTAGAGAATGGATCGGGGGATCCCTGGGTGGTGCAGCGGTTTGGCGCCTGCCTTTGGCCCAGGGCGCGATCCTGGAGACCCGGGATCGAATCCCACATCAGGCTCCCGGTGCATGGAGCCTGCTCCTCCCTCTGCCTATGTCTCTGCCTCTCTCTCTCTCTCTCTCTCTCTCTCTCTCTGTGTGACTATCATAAATAAATAAAAATTAAAAAAAAAACTTCTGTTAAAAAAAAAGAGAGAGAATGGATCGGGAGGTACGTTTACTTTTTAATATAACTTCAGAACAACAGGAGCAATTAGAGAAAACCAGACGCTCGCATCCCTCCAGCCTACGTAAAACTGTGTTTGCATTTATCCGCACTGAAGCAAAGTAGAGTTGCTGTCAAGGCAGCGGGGGTGGGGGGCGGGCAAGGGTTCCCCAAGAAGGGGAGGGCAGAGGTGCAGGTTCACAGGGGCCACCGTGAACATCCGTCAGCGGATGAGCTGTCCTGCAGGGCTACGGGCTTCAGTGCCCGCTTTCTCCCTGACTTCAGGCTTCAGAATTGGGCAGAAGCTGGACTTCTCTGAAACAGAACAAGTTCATGAACCCAGAGAGTCTCACAGTTTGGTGCATGTTCCCTGTCTGCCTTGATCAGTTGTCTGACAGAGCTCTGGGCAGGAACGAGACACCACTCTGGATAATTTAAGCAGAGGAAGGATTTAGCATGAGGAACCAGGTGTTCCCTAAATTGTTGTGGGGCTAGAGAAAGGGCTTCAGGTTGGAACCCCAAGGATCCCACCCAGGGGCCGTAGAGCTATCCCACCTGGGGAGCTTCTGCCTTCCATGTCAGGAGAGGCGGGACCAGGAGGGGCAGGACCAGGAGCCCCAGCAGACTTGCCAAGGTCAAGGATACACAGCAAGTGTTGAGACCCACGCATGTGACATCGCCACTGCTGCAGCCATACTGCCTGGCAACGCTCACAGAGCCAGTGACTGGATGGCAGAAGGCAGAGTCCAGCTGCTGCCTCCACCACGGCCACCTCTCCACCCTCCAGAGCTGAGGATGGATCCCGCAGCAAGTCCCTGCAACCTGGCTGGCCAGCAGGCATGGCCCTCGGTGGCCAGAAAATGCCTCCATGCAACCTTCACCTTCTAAACCTCCCATGAGTGCGCCTGTGGCCAAGAACTCTAGCTGCAAGGGAGTCTGAGTGATTCTGAGTTTCCACTTTCCAGCCTGTGCTCTTACGAGGCACCTGACAGTGGGGCAGGGAAGGATGCTGAGTCCCAGGCCCACACGCAGCATGCTGCCGGGAGCCCAGGCAGCTGCCAGACGGCAGCACCTCTAATAATTCTGTAAGACCTACTGGCACACATTTCTGCGACTGACCTACCTCTGACCTCATCCTGCTCCTTCCCTCTGGTCTCTCCCTTGCTCTGACTTCTGAGCACCGATTCACCTTTATATCAGAGCGGCCTGTGTTGCTCTGGTAGTCAGCTCCGCTCTTTTCCTGCCTGCACGTGCAGGGTTTGCTGCAGCAACCAGCATGTCCCTGATGTGTTTATTCTTGTTGATTTGCTGGTGTTTGTCTTTTATTAAGTGGAAATGTTCTATTTCTGCAGCGATTGATGGTGTATTATAAAATTGCCTCCCACGAGAGCAAATTGGAAAGGCTCCATCACGTCGCAGGGCAGGCGTCATAAACGCAAGTGCATTTGTGGGGATGGCAGCGATAATGCCGTCCATTAACGCGGAGGTTTTATTACCAGACTCCCGTAAATTGATGGCTATGCACCCACTTTTTATTTGTGTGCTGTCTGAGGATAGGAGCAGTTCTCTCCCGATTTGTAGACGGGTGACTTGAGACATGAGGTGGAAGGAGTCCTGACCTGGTCACTCAGAGGGCCCAGAGAAAGGACTAGAGGTGACTTGTCATCCTTCCTGGGGGACCCTCAGCCACTGGGGTATTACACTTAGTTCCATGAGGTGGGAACCACTGCTGTGAGCAAACATGGCATGACCTTGGGTGCCTTACTTACCTCTCTAAGCTCTGATCTTTCATCAGTAAAGCAGTAATGACCCATTTTACGGTGCTTGGACCAGCTCTTAGCTCAGTACCTGCCACTAGCCTCTCCCACTGAGGCCCTTCCAGAAGTTCAGCACAACCAGCTGCTCGAGCTATGGACATTTATTGAGCACCTACGGTATACATACATGCCAGGCCTGACTACAGATGGTTAATAAGATGGGTGATTTCCTCGTGTCCTGGATATTTTTTTAAAAGATTTTATTTATTTATTCATGAGAGATACAGAGAGAGAAAGGCAGAGACATAGGCAGAGGGAGAAGCAGGCTCCATGCAGGAAGCCTGATGTGGGACTCGATCCCGGGACTCTAGGATCATGCCTTGGGCCCAAGGGAGGTGCTCAACCACTGAGCCACCCAGGTGTCCCTTGTGTCCTGGGTCTTATGTTCCAGGGGGTGAAAACATTTTTAAAAAGCCGTTTTTAAAGACAAAAGTGATCATTTCATATCATGTATTCTGGAGCAGGTGTCAGTAGATGACAGCTTGGCACCGTCTTGTCAATAAAGTCTCCTTGGCACGCAGGCAAGCCCATTTGTTTCCATCTCGTCTCTGGCTGCTTTCCTGTTCCAGAGGCAGAGATAAGCAGTTACAACAGAGACCACACAGCCTGGAAAGCCAAAGATATTTACAGTCCGGCCTTTTCCAGAACAGTTTGCCAGCTCCTGCCCTAGAATCAGATCTGTCCACTCGTTCAGCATACCCAGCGGCGATCCGTCCAGGGCCAGGCTTGGTGAGGGGCGGGCACCGCAGGGTGTGTCCCCTGTGAGCTGCACCAGCTTTAGCAGAGAAGCAGGAACAAAACTGCCGAGACAGGGAAGGAACTAAGGAAACAGCTCTGGGTTTCAGAGGGCAGGAGTTCTCTCAGCAAGTGTGAGGCTGCGGGGTCAGGGGAAGAGGGCAGAGATGCAGGCAGTGGAGCCTGGCCTGTGGCAGGGAGGGAAGGAGGACGGCAGAGGCGGACATGGTAGGAGGTGGGCTTCTGTAATGGGCTATGTCGTGTCCCCCCAAAATCTATATGTGGGAGTCCTCACCCCCCCAGCACCTCAGCTGTGACCATACTTGGAGCTGGGGTTTTAAAAGAGGTATTTAAGTTAACGTGGGTCACCTGGATGGGTCCTGATCCAATAGGACAGGTGTCCTTACAAGAAGAGGAGATTGGGGGGCACCTGGTTGTCTCAGTGGTGGAGCATCTTCTTTCAGCTCAGGGCGTGATCCTGAAGTCCTGGGATCAAGTCTGCATCAGGCTCCCCACAGGGAGCCTGCTTCTCCCTCTGCCTGTGTCTCTGCCTCTCTCTCTCTGTGTCTCTCATGAATAAAGAAATAAAATCTTAAAAAAAAAAAAAAGATCGGAACACAGATATGCACAGAGAACAACCAGGTGAAGACACAGGGAGCACACAGTCATCTACACAGCAGAAAGATGGGCCTCTGGGGGAACTGATCGTACCCACACCTTGGTCTCAGACTCCCAGGCTCCAGGACTGGGAGAGAATGAGGCTCTTCTGCTTGGGCCCTGTCTGTGGTGCTCATTCTGGTGGCTCTGGTGTCCCCGACGCTCACAGGCGCTCAGCCTCCTTGTGGAGCAAAAGGTCCCGTCTCAGGTATTTTCTCTGTGCTGCTGACAGAGAGGAGAGTGGCTTAGCAAAGGAAACTCCCACGTTTGTTAAAAACAGAGACAATGCTCCCTGTTCTCACCGGCTCACAGAGTATGGAGTCACAGCCATGCAACACGACTGTCTCCAGAGGCTGCAGCAGCGTCTCGGGAAGGGACAGCCGTCCCAGGGTGGGGTGTCCTCTCACAGATCGCTGAGGTTGGGACAAAATATTGGCAAGGAGAACTCACTGAGGTGGGACCCACTGGGTCTACATTCTGCAGCTGTGGGGAAGAAGGAGCCACGAAGGGGGTCAGCCAGGGGCAGTGGAACAATCTAGAATGTGGGACTTGAACCTGTGGCCTCAGAGGTAGGGCATCTACCAGAAGCCAGGTGACAAGGAGGAGGCCCCAGGTGGAGGTGGAAGGGGGCTGCGGGGCACAGGAGGTTCCTGGAGATGAGGAGTGGAAGGGCCAGGGCCTCTGGTGCAGGTGGGTGACAGCACCTGGGACACCCCTCCCCTGGGCCAGAGTGGGAGCAAAGGGAAGGCACTGCAGGTCAGTTCTCTCCAAGACCTGGGCCCTGAGACCTGACACAGGCTTCTCAACCCAATGGACTGGGTTCTGAGCCCAGCTCTGCAGTACCAGGGCCTCTGGGCATTGACCTTGGCCAAACCCTGACCAAGAGGTGACTTTACACTGAGTCTTGTTCGCTGGATGTGACAAGGAAGGGCATTCCAGCCAGATCGGACAGCAGGTGCAGATGCTCAGAGGACCCCCTGAGACACATTAGCAGCACAGTCACACATGAGCCCAGAGCTGCATGTGACAGGGGTGTGGGATGTATGGGCAGAGACAGCAGCAGGAGGGAGGCCAGGCAGCCCAGGGGCCCTGAGTGCCCATATAAGGCATGTGGCTTTATCCCAAGGCCATGGCATCCCGTGGAAGTTCTGACATACAAGAGAGACGTGGTCAGGTGCATGTCCCAGAAAGATCCTAGTGGCTGTCTCCTGGAGCAGGGGCTGGGTGGGAGGGTGGGGGGCTGCAGGCAGGAGGTCCAGAGGAGGTGCTGCAGGAAGCCACAGAGACGCAGGTGGCTCAGCGGGGCCGCAGGATGGAGTGGAGGCAGGGTCCAGCAGCCATGGGTTAGGTGGAGGATATTAGCACATTTGGAGCGTGGTGACTTCTAGGGTGTAGCAGTGGGGTGGTGAGGGCAGGGCCAGGGTCCTGGCCTTGGGAGCTGGTGGGTGACAGGCACTAGGCAGGGCTGGGGCAGGCTTCCAGGATGGTGGTCCATCTGCCCGCAGTGAAGGCCAGGATCGCACACAGCTTATACTCGAGGAGCCCCAGTTTCCCTTCTGAGGTTCCACAAACCCTTCCCTCATGAACAGCAGCAATAACAACACCGTGACCTCACTTGCTAATCCTAACTTGGGGCCCTGAGGAGGACAGGCTGGGTCAGATGAGAAGCACGTGACACAGGGTGTGTCAGGCTGGCCCTGAAGGCTGGCAGATGTGGGCTCTAGTCCCGGTGACTGTTGCCGTGGTTGTTAGGCCCATTTCACAGATGGGGACACTGAGGTCCAGTGGCTGGCATCAGCCTTCCTTCCTGTTGAGGTCTGGCCATGAAATTGCTCTGCTTGCCTGATTTATTCTAGACACATCTCGAGTGCAGGGGAGTAAAGGCAGGCGCTTTCAAATCACAGAGAATTCACATCCAGCCTCTGCCAGTGAACAACCCGGGCAAATCACTCAACTGCTCTTAGCTGCCATTCTGCATCTGTAAAACAGATTGATAAAAGCATTCGATTCACGGAGATGTCACAAGATGGCCCGAGAGGGCACGTGCCCATGCGGTCAGCCCTCAGCAGCAGCGGGTGGGGGTTGATGTTGTCCCTACGTGATGCTGACAGGATGCTGGGAGCATGTAATTAGGGTAACCTTTCCGCAGTGGTGCCTGGGTTGAGCCCGCACATTCCAGGAAGGCGGGGATCTGGGTCCCCATTTCAGAAAAGTGTCGAACTGAGATTTAGGAAGCTTTGTGGGGGGGGGTCACATAACTGTGTACTGTGGTGTCTGTTGGGAGCCAGGGCTACTGGGCCCCACTATCTCTCAAGTCAGACTCACCCCTGCAAAATGTTATAGCAGCAGGCACCATCTTATAGATGGGGAAACTGAGGCAGGCACAGCAAATGCGATGCAGGGCTCAGGGAAACCAGGTCTCTGCCCCTGGAGCACAGCATGCCTCTCTGCTGGGGAGTGACAGTGACATGCCCCGCCCGCCTCTGCGACCCAGCGCTTTGGTCTCTGTGCTCTGAGTGAGCCATGCAGGATTTCCACATGCGTCACGCTTCATGGGTATGCAGATCCCTTAAGATCCTCACGCCCACCCTGCTCTCGAGAACGGAGTGGAGGCCTCGGTGTTCCCATAAACCCCACCCTCCGACAGGGGAGGCTGGCAAAACTTTGCAAAATCACCAATGAAAGATGCCTTGGGACCTTGATTATAGTACTGCCCACATCCCAGTCAGGGTGGGGGGTGCCCGTTTATTCTCACCCAGGACTGCAGCTGATGCAGGGCAGAGCTGGTGGCGGGAGGCGGGGGGAAGGGGCAGGCAGGGCTCCTGCCCTGCTTTCCAGGACCCCACCCCCACCCCCACAAGTGCCTCATCCTGGCAGCGGCAGCCTGCAGGCTCAGGCGGGGCGGGTGTGTGCTCTGCAGGGCCCAGTATGATGTGAGGAACCTTTGAAAATCAGGGCAAACGTTCCTTCTGCAGTTCTCTCTCAAGCTGTCATGATGGGCTTTTTATTGAAGTAGAGTGACACACAATGTCACATTAGCAACAAGGCTCTGTTTGCTGTGCTCTCTGCAAGTGTAGCTACCACCTGTCACCATGCCACAGTATCACGGTACCACTGGCTGTGGCCCCTCTGCTGTGCCTTTCTGCCACCCCCACCATGGGCGCCAGCGGGAGGTGGGAGGCAGGCAGTCACGGTGCTTCTCATGAGCCGTTTAACATCACACTTCGCTGTGGGTGGGACCCTGGCGCAGAGTGCAGACCCTCCCAGGCTCCACGGCCCTGCTTTGGGGCTCAGTACATGGCGGGAGGCTGACACTGACCTTCCCCAGTCCAGTCCAGGCCCCCCAGAGTCTGTTCCAGGAGGTGGAAGGAGACAGGACCTTGCAGGGGCCCCGACTCCGAGCCCTCCCTCCCAAAATCATTGCTTCATGGGGCTTCACTTAGAAAACTCAAAGATACATTTACTGGGAAGTTCAAGGTGGTGGCCACAGAGCATGAAGCCCAAGTGGAGCACCCTCGTGAGCATAGGCCCTGAGCTACTGAGTGGCCGCAGACCCCAGACACAGAGGACTCTGCTGTTCCTGCATGGATGCTCCTTCACACTGCCTGCCCTTGGCAGACTCTGCTCCCTTCTTCCCAACAAACACCCAGCCTCCCAGCCTCCCGCCCCGGCAGCATGTTGTCAAGTCCCTCCTGGACAGTAGTGTTCAGGGGCACCTCCTCTTGGGGGCCTGCCTGGCCACTGCCCCTGGGTTCCTACCAGCTGACCTGGGGCCGAGGATGGCTCTTTCTGGACCTCTCGGAGGTCGGTCTGTACCCCTAGGTGAATGCCAATGCTGCCACCAGCAGGTCCTCAGCCAGGCCTGGACCAGCCTGACCTCTCCCAGGGCATTCATCATCCAGGGGAGATCACCCCTGGCTCAGAAGAGACTCATCCTCACAGCATGACCAGACTTTTGTCTCTCTTCTCTCTGCCCTCAAGCTCTACGTGTCATCTGACCTGGGGAAGAAGTGGACGCTTCTGCAGGAGCGAGTGACCAAAGACCACATGTTCTGGTGAGAGCCCACCCCCCACCGGTGCTCCCCTTTGCTCCCTGCAGCCCTTAGCTCAGGGCTCCCCGCCTTCTCCTCCTCTGACCCCTGCCTCATACCTCCCCATCCCACGGGGACCTCCTGAGTGCTCTTTCTGCTCTGCTGGGACCTGTTGGAGATGGTTGTGAGTGGGGGCTTGCTGGTCCTCGGGTCAGGTGTGCACTCATGAACCAGCTGTGCCCCTGACACAGGTGCTGGGCCCTCTCTGAGCTTCCACTTCCTCACTGTGGGTCAGGTGCCAAGTCCATCTAGCTGGCACAGTGCCCAGCACACAGTAAGCCCACCACCTTCCTCCCCTCCCCACTGCCCCTCCCTCCCCATTCCTTCCCTAGGACCCAACTCAGCCCCTGATGAGCTGCCCTTCTCCCATGCAGCCCCCCCTGCTCCATGGCTTCCTCTACCCCTGCCTGCATCGGCCCCCCTCTCCTGCCCCATCCAGTGCCTGGGCTCCCCTCCCACGCTCATGTTATCTCTTGGGAGGGTCTCAATGATCAGTGTGAGCAGTGTCCTAATCTCATTGCCCCAGTGAGGAAGCTGGTGCTGGAGAAGCATCAGCGGGCTAAATGGGTGAGGCCAGGGTGGGGGGGTAAGTGCCTGCTGGTGGGGCATACAGATGGTGGAGGGGTGGCAGCTGAGGGTGCTGGTTCAAGACCCACCTCTGCTGCCCACCAGCCATGGCCATGGGCCATTCTTCTGCCTAAACCACCCCTGGAGTCGTGTGCACATGTGTTCTTCCCACCAAATTGCTCTTTCTTGCACATGAGCACATACACACACGTGCATACACTCCTATCCTTTCCCTTTCTTACCTCGTTTGTACAACAGATATTGGACCGGCCTCTTTGTTGGGCCACAGTCCTGTCTCCCTAACAGTGACCACGGAGGGAGCTAGGGTCACGGCTTACAGCTGCAAGGTTGCAGGGAGGCCCGCATCGCTAACTCTGGAGCACTGGCCGGGTGGCCTGGGTGCCGTCCACTGATGTGGCTGCCCTGGGAGGGCCTGCTTCCTTCCCTGGAATCCCAAGGGGTGCCTCGATCACGAGCCTTGTCACTGATGTCAACTGTTGCTCCCCCAGGGCTCCCAGGAGGTGGGAAGGGGCAAGGAGGTGGGATTTCCAGACCCCAAGGGCCTGAGAAATTGGCAGAATGGCCAAGCGCCCCCCCGCACATTGGGTCCCAGGCCAGGCTGGGTGCTCAGGAGATCTCTGGGGGCAAGAGACAAGCCCGCCTGCAGATACTGAAAGGCAAATTGGCACTAATTCAAACATGTTGTTAGCTCGGACAGATCAAGTGATTTCTCTCCCAAGTTTCTCCAATTGCTCTGAGCTGTTATGCGCAAGAGATAATCAGTCCAGACACTTGGGCCCTGGGGCCCAGGAACTTCTCCCGGAAAGTGGTGACAGGCAGTGATGGGGCTCCCTCTCTTATAAGCAGCGCATAAGGCTGTTTTGACAGCATTTCTAGGGCATTCTTTGTCCTTGAACCGACAGCAGGAATTGGCCAAAGCCCACGTTCCACGTTCTGAGGCTCTGACCCCTTTAAAGCTTTGGAGGGCTAAACAGCAAGCAAGCTCATTAGCATGGCCTTGTGGGGCTGAGGTGGGGCAGCCCCCGGGGTGGGGAGGTCCACTACCCTCCCTGTGGTCTCTCAGCGGCCATGCAACCAAACCATAACAGCCCCCTGGGAGCTGCCACACTGTGGACACTGACCATCCACCAGGTACCAGACGAGGGGTCTGAATATATCATCTTTATCAAGTCAGAACCACAGACCCTGGTCATCTCCCCCTCATGTTACAGAGGGGGAATCTGAGGCTCAGGGAGGCTAGGGCACGTGTCCTAGGTTGTGCTGTCTGTAAGCAGCAGCCCAGGCTGCCTCTGCCTGTGGCTGGGGCCACGCCATTCGCCTCTGTGCTGGGCAGTCTGGTCGCCTGCATTTCTCCAGCCACGTCTGTGTCTCCTTCACCGCTCTGGGCCAAGCTGACTCGCAAAGCCTCAGCCTTCCTCTTCCATTAGCTCAGTGCCTGCCCAGCTGTGGGACAAATGGCAGGACCTCTGCAGTGGAGGGAGGGAACAGGAGACAGTTCATCACACCACAGGCCTAGTGCAGAGTCTTTGAGGGTGTATCAGGGCACTTTGCGTTAGTGCTTAAGTGGCATCCAGCAGGCATGAAAGCTGACTCCCTGTGTCCCCAAAACACTGCACTCTTCAGAGATCTGCCTGCCCAGGGGTCATCTCACATGTCTGCTGCTTCTAAGCAGTGGGTCAAGGCCCTTCCCCAAATGCCATCTTTGGGGACCCCAACCACACAGGAGGGCACAGGGGTCAACACTTGTCCTTTTCTGCAGGGAACTGGGCTGTATCTGCGGTGCTGGGCATGCAGCCTTGCATGGTCCTCAAAACCCATGACCAAGGGGGTCTGGGAAGGGACCCCAATCCACTGGGCCCCTGCCTGGTCCAGGGCCTGGTGTGGGCTGCTGGGGCTCAGTTGTGGGGTGCTTAATGGGAGAGCCAGAGAGTGAGGGGGACTGGGGGCGCTGCTCACTGAGTGGAAGGGGCAGGTGCAGGAGTGAGTGGGTGAGCCGGTGAGTGAGTAAATGAATGGATAAGGGAGTGAATGAGTGAGTGAGGGAATGAATGAATTAATTAATTAATTAATGAATGAATGAAAGGGGGAGGGAGTCAGTGAATGAATGAATGAGGGAGGAAATGAGTGAGTGAGTGAGTGAGTGAATGAATTAATGAATTAAGGAGGAAATGAATGAATGAGGGAGGGAGTGAAGGAGGGAGCTAGAGGGTGAGCGGGTGTCACTACGTACTCTGCAGGTGGCCAGTGGTCCCACTAAAATCCCATTGGGCAGCTGAGGACCCGTCGTCAGGGCCCCTGGTAAAGGGACTGGGGCAGCCTTATGCAGAATGGAGAGGAAGATGTCAGGCCGCGGGCCTCACGTCCCTCCTGGAGCACAAGTGCTCTGTTCACAAAGCCCGGGGCAAGCCTCACCTGGAGAGAGACTCTACTTGGGGCCAGAGCGGCTGGTGCGGGAGCTGCAGTTTGCGGACTGCAGGGGCGCCCACCTGCTCCTGCAGGGCCTCTGCGGGGCACGCGGCACTCAGACCCACTTTTGGGGGATGGAGGCCCCTGGAGGATGAGGAACAGACAGGGGCCCCGGCGCCAGCCCCACTCGCTTCCCTCCCCCACAGGCTAGCAGGTGGGGAGCAGAAAGGAGGCAGTTCCCAGGGGCCTTCCCACGCTGGGGGAGGGACCACCAGAGACCCTCTGCTTAGGGCACTTGCTCTCTGTACTAAGGGAAGCTCGGTGGCCCAGAGGGGACCCAGGGAAGGCAGCCTCTGGGCTGAGTGACCACGGGAACTGACTCCGTGTGCCGACTCTCACTTTGCTCTTCTCGGCAGTGTCCAGGAGAGAGGTCATTTTGGTGGCTGCATTTTTAATACTCGTGTTGGCTCAAATATCTGTTCTAACAGATGCAGTCAGCTCGCCAGACCCAGGCCAGCAGCTCCGTTCTCGCTTAGGTGAGGGCTGAAGCAGGCAGAAGGTTTTCATGGGAGTCGAGGTCAAGACAATGGCAAGTCAATGACCGTCCAGTAGGCACACGCGATGGTACAACCTGGCAAGCCCTGGACCACGTCACCTCTAAGGTTCCTCTCAGCTGGAGAGTGTGCACTTGACCTCCTGGGCACCAGGCCCTCACTGGGTGGGTGCGTGGGTGGCCCCATCCCTGCCTCCCCTGGAGGATGCTGCCCACCCCCAAGGCTGTGACCCTACGATGCAGCTTCGTCTGCTCTTCTCCAGTCTCATGGAAGATCCCACGGGCAGCCACAGGCACTGTGGCCTTCTGGGCGCTGCCTGAGCCCCAGGATCACAAGAGCAAGGCAGGGGCTGGCGCTGTGGTGGGTGGCAGGGTGTCACGTCAGGGAGCAGCGAGGGTGAAAGAGAGGGAGCCTGGTGTGAATCCCTGCTCTGCATTTCCAGCTGCACACCCCCAGGCAGGGGTAGGGGGTCATTTTGCTCCTCTGAGCCTTGGTTTTCTAATATACAAGATTAGGGTGGCTCAGTGGTTGAGTGTCTACCTTTGGCTCAGGGCATGGTCCCAGGGTCCCCGGATTGAGTCCCACATAGGGCTTCCTGCATGGAACCTGCTTCTCCCTCTGGCTGTATCTCTGCCTCTGTATATCTCTCATGAATAAATAAAATCTTAAAAAAAAAAAAAAGATTAGGGTGATATTCCCAAACCTGGCCTAACCTTGTCAGGGTATTTTGATCATCCCCAAAACAATAGCAACAATAAAGATGCCAGGAATGTGAAGGTCTTCAGTAAAGCAGAGTCTTCTATAAAGAGTTTCATAGAGACGCCTGGGTGGCTCAGCGGTTGAGTATCTGCCTTTGGCCCAGGGCATGATCCCCCGGGGTCCTGGGATTGAATTCCACATCGGGCTCCCTGCATGGAGCCTGCTTCTCCCTCTGCCTGTGTCTCTGTCTATCTCTCTGTCTCTCATGAATAAATAAATAAACAGTTAAAAAAAAATAAAGAGTCTTATAAAAAGAAGTTCTGGATACCTCCCCAGGAGCAGGTGGGGAGGACTGAGCCCTCAGACCCACGGAGCAGGAGTGGCCACCCAGGGCTCGGGGCCTGATGCAGGCTCTGGGACAGGGGCCTGGGGACTCGGTTCCCAGCACCAACCCCCACGTACTCTTTTCCAGGTCTGTATCTGGGGTGGATGCTGACCCTGATTTGGTCCACATGGAAGCCCAGGATGTCAGAGGAGGTAAGCCGGGAGGGGTGCGTGTACCAGGTGTCCCCTGTGTCTTTACCCCAGCTCAGGGCCCGGCCTGGTGTGCCCTAGGGCAGTTTCTTGGCTGAGCAGGGCCGCTATGTGATGATGTGGCATAACTTTAAATGTGCTTGTTTTCCAGCTGGGGATAAATTGAAGTCAAGGAGCTCTGCTCCGTGGAAAAGTCCATTAAGAGGGTGATTTGTTCTGGCCCATGAGCATTGAGTGTTTCCTGTGCACTATGCCCCCCACCTCTGGTGCTGCTGAGTGCTCAGGCCAGGTGGGGGCCTCTGACGGCTGCCCCTTCAATGGGCGGGGGCCTGGCCACCCCAGCACAGCTGGCTTCGTGCCAGAATGCACCCAGGGGACTTCCATGCTCTAAGAAAGATCCTCTGTGCTCCTGAGGGAGGAGCACTGATCGGCCCTAGGACTATGGAATATTCTAGAACCATGGGTGTTCTAGATGAGCCCAGATGACTGTTATTCAACACATACTTGTTGAGTTCCCTGCGGACCAGGCCCAGTACTAACCTGCTGGGGACACAGGTGAACAAGACATAGTCCTGCCCTTTGCCTGGTTGGGGACAGTACAGATGCCAACCCTGTAGTACAATCCATGGGACCCGCATGCAGCCAGGAACGGGGACAGCAGAACTGGTGCCGCCCTGGTGCTGTCACTGCTCTGACCACATTCCCCTACAGCGGCTGGGACCATTGAGCCTTCTCCTGCTGGGCTTCTCTTAGAGTGGAGACCTCTGTAGGTTCACATTTAACAAACGGTGGGAGTTGACAAGTGCCAAGCGGTAGAGCTCCTTGGATAGGACGTACTATGTGGAAGGCAATGTCAGAGCCCAGCCACAGAGAGTCCCAGCTGAGACCAGAAGCACTGGCATCGGCTCCCAGCCTGCCAAGTGCCAGCTGCGCGACCCTGGGAATGTCACCTCTCCTCCCTGCTCCTCGATGTCCTCATCTGTGAAATGGATCAACGCACATGTGCTGCTCAGTGCGGGGAAGTCATGGGCGAGCGCTTGGTGGTGGAGGGTGAAAGCTGCTGATGGGCCTCTTAACCTTTTCTAAGCCCTCAGCTCTTTCCAGGATCTGCTGTCCTGTGGGGAGGTGGGGGGCAGGTGTTATGGTCATTTCTGCTTCACCAGAACAAAGTTCAGAGGGGTTCTGGGCTTGCTCGCACTCACAGGGTATAGGCCAGTATAGACCCCAGCTCCTGCTATGCTCCACCCACAAATCCAAAAGCATCCCAGGCCTCGCTGAGGGTGATACAGGGACTGACACCTCCACAGGGCTCAAGGCAGCAACAATGGGGGAGGTTGTGTCGGGGTATGCCCATCTTCAGTGAGGAGGAAGGACAGGCCGGCATCCTGGACAAGGAGACCCATTTTCACGGAGCGATGATTCCCCATGACCTGCCCTCCCTAGGGGGAGGAGGAGCCCTCGGCCCAACAGCAGCAGAGCACATGAAGACCCTCCAGAACTGACATGCCCCCTGAGTGGTGTCCCCTCCACTGAAGACCACATGTGTTCCCCTGCTTCCCGACACCTGGCAGCCCCACCCCAGCCTGGGAGCCCCATTAGAATTCAGTCCAGCCAAGCTCTGGCACGACATCTGGACCCTCTGGTTCTCCCCCAGTTGTGACCCCCTCACCCCACCTACCGCAGCCAGCCTGAACTATGCAGGCGCTCCCCAAGGTCACCTTGGCAGCTCTCTTCCCCTTTCTGGGACACTCACCCCCATTTCTCCATCTTGGGTTTCTTGTTTCCTTGGATCACCTTCCCTGCCAGCTGCCTTCCTGGTGCCTGGGCTGCCATCACATGTCATCCTGGAGCTCTGTGGGGAGAGGATGGGGTCTGATTGATTCACCTCTGTGTCCCCAGGACAGCTGCCTATTGAGTCAGCACAGGACCAAATGCCAGCTGCCCTGAGCAGGTGCAGGGCCACTGTCAGTGATTGAGCGAGAGAGTGAGCAAGCGAGTGAATGACTGAGGGAGTGAGCAAGTAGATGAATGAGAGCAAGTGAGTGAACAAGTGAGTGAATGATTGAGTGAGTGAATAAGTGAATGAGTTAGTGAGTAAACAAATGAATTAATGAATGAGTGAGTGAATGAGTGAGTGAATGAATGAATGAGTTAGTAGGTGATTGAGTTAGTGGGTAAATGAGTGAATGAATGAGTGAGTAAATGAATGAGTGAGTGTGTGAATGAGTGAGTGGGTGGGTGGGTGGTGGGTGAGCCCGTGAACAGGTGCGAGCAGACTGTTGACTCTGCCCGGGGCCTGGGCGAGTCTTCCCCAGTGCGCCGGGCCGCCCAGCGGGGAGGAGGACGGGGTCCTGGGGCAGGTGGGCAGGGGCCCAGCCGCGCAGACGGGGGCCTCCCGGTGCCGCTGACTCATAGGACCCTCCCCACCCTTGGAGGTGCACGTCATACGGCTTTGGGGCAGAGCACCCCAGGTGGGGGTTGACCTGCTGCCGGGTTAGGGCGTGGGTCTTCTTGCACGCTGGGCACTCCCCACACCCTCCAGCCACCCAGGCTGGTGGCAGGACATGCCCAGAAGTCTCCGGTGACTGGGAGTGCCCTTGTGGGCTGACGTGGGTGCCCATGGTTAAACCCTGCTTCTGCCCCACAAGCTGGTAGACTCGCCACCCCGGCCCCTGCTGTGCACAACTTCCCTGGAAACTTTCCCCCAAACTGTGGTAAATAAAAACAGCCGCCGGCTGCAAAGTGTGCTTTCGATTGTGCCTGACTGAATGTTTAGGCAAAGCCTTTGCCTAATGTTGGGGGAAGAAAGGACTCTTGGCTCCCACCCCGGCCCACCCCTGTTTAGGTAGGGGAGACTCCAGGGGCAGGAGGGGTCCCCTGCCATGAGGGACGCTGTGGGTGCCCACTGTGGCCCTGTGCTGTACGTTCTGTGGGCGCCGCCCCCTTGGCTGGTGTGGGATGTCCCACCCACGTCCCGACCTCACCTGCGTGACTTTGGCCCAGGGCCCGTGCACAGTCCCTGTCAAGAGCCACTGCTGAATACTTGCAGCGTGGTGGCCCTGGGGTCTCTGCCGCGGCGGACTCTGCGGGTCTAGTAGGAGAGCTGGGCCGTCCACGCCCCCCAGGGGGCCGGCACGGCTGTGTTCCCACAAACTTTCTTGGCGAGACCCTGCCCTAGATGCGTTACCTGCCCTCCCCTCAGTCTTGGTTTCACCATCCAGGGGATGGGACCACGGTGGGACCGTCCTGAGGATTCAGCAGCGCACCTGGCTCATAGCCGCCACCGCTGGGCGGCAGGTGCAGTCCCCCATTGGGACTCAGACCCGCAGACAAGCCCGCTGCAGCAGTGTCCAGCGGGGCCGGGAGCGGGCCAGCGTGTCGCAGCGTCCGAGGCAGAGTCTGGCCCTTCCTGCGGCTGGAGTCGGAGCGGGTGGCACTTTCCTGTCCCCTGCAGGGTTCCGCTATGTCACCTGCCAGATCCACAACTGCTCGGAGAAGACGCTGACAGCTCCGTTCCCAGGCCCCATCGACCACGGTTCTCTGACGGTGCAGGACGATTACATCTTCTTCAAGGTAAGGACGCTTCTGGGCCTCTTGGCAACGGGCAGTCGGCGACGCGGGGTACACACCGCGCCGGGGAAGATGGAAGCACGGAGACAGGAGCCAATAAAATGGCTCTTTTACTTCCAGGGGCTACTTCATTCATACTCCCCCACCCACCCACCACAGTGGTGGTGGCTGCAGAGAACCCACAGAGGCCCAAAACACCTGCTCCTCCTCCCTTCTGCCTCTCAGGGACCTCCCACAGCTCGGGGCCCCCAAGCCCAAACCCAGTTTGCTCGCCTTGGTTTCACTGACTTTGGAACCGATAGGGGCTTTCTTTGGTCATTGCCCTTGGTGGCCAGGCACCAGCTGGGCACAGCCTGGTGGCCAGGACCCGGCTGCCTCTACACACAGGTACTCAGGTCACAGTTGGGACCACCCTTAAAAGACATGTGCTCTGACCATTCAGAAACTCCAGTTAACAGCTGGTCATACCACTTTCTTGATTACTTCCACTGATGAGGAGCTCACTCCTTGCAAAACAGCCTATCCTGCTCCTGGATGGCTCAAATTTTTAGAGTCCATTCTGGCACCGAGACAGAGTGTTTCCTCTACTCCTATCTGGTGGCTCCTGTCCTGCCCTCTGGGACTCTGTGAGACAAGTCCAAAAATGCCTACAGAAGGCTCCCCACAACTCGCGGCCTCTTCTTTGCCTGGTCTCAGGACTGTTTCATTACCCCAGCTGCCCTGTCCACCTGCGAAATGTGCCAGGCCCTCCTGCAAAACTGGCAGGAGGCAGGGGTCATCACAGCCCCCCGTTAGAGCAGGCCAGGCAAGAGGATCTTGCCCCTGTTCTCCTTGGCCTCTGTGACATCCCTCGGCTTCCCATCTCCTCTGCGTGATCACACACTCCAGTCCCACATCTCTTTCTCTACCTGCTGAACTCCCGTTCTCCTTCCAAGACTTAGTCACACACCACCTGCTTCAGGAAGCCTTCCCTGATTCCATTCTACGTCAGGCCCACTGGCTGCCTCCTCAGAGCTCAGCCAGCCCCGCGTCTTCCTGTCACAGCCGGGCCACGCCATGTCATCCTTTACTGTCGACACCAGACTCCGCAGTCAGCGGGTGGGGGGCAGCTGGGTCACAGGCCTGGTTGTTGGGGGAGCGGGAAGAGATGGGGGGAGCGTGCAAGGACACGGGGCCGGCTGATTGGGCATCTGGTCCATCCGATGTGGAAGGAGCCAGGCTCACCGGGGCCATGGGCGAGGTGGGGTAGGACACGGCCCTTGCTCATGGCCACGAGGACGGGGCACCTGGTCATCCGGGGTTTGCTCTGTCTGTGCTCAGATGGGACTGTGGCGCTCTCAGCTCCAGTCCTCACCATCACAGTGGGCTGCTCTGACCTTGGGACTAGGGACGCACCTGCTCCTGCGGACAGGGGCCGTGGGTCTCCATCGGATCCTGTCCTAAGGGGCCATGGTCCCCGTGTTTCTCAACAACTGCCCAGAATAGCTGTTCCTAACCCCCAACTCGGAGATCCCCTGGGGGCTGCTCCCCTGTAGACTCTTACCTTGGTGGGGGGTTCCCTGCAGGGAGCCCACTGTAATCCCTGGGAGGTAGTCCTGCCTCCACCTGCCCTCCTTCCTGGTCCTCGGAGGATCCCAGCCCAGTGCCCACCGGCCTCTCCCGCCACTCCTGGCCACAAACACCATGTGCGATGAGCCCAGAGTCCTTCCTGGGACCCCCGCAGGGCGCCGAATGGTTCACGGTGCCGGTCCCTTACCTGGAGCTGTGCTGTGGGCCGGTGTGGGACCAGAAAGAAGGGTCTGGGCCTCAGGGGACAGAGGAGACCCAAGCAGGGCTCTGAGCCTAATGGCACCACTGACAGAGCCTCTATGTGCCGACCCATGACGTGGGCACGACAAGCCGCCCGGGGGCCTGGCTGCCCGGGGGCCTGGACGGACAGCGCCAGGGACAGGCCTGCTGGTCTGGTGTGACCTGCCCTCCCGGGAGGACGCGCAGTAGCTCAGCCGTCTCCACCTGCTCCTCCGGGTGGGAGGCTCAGCCGCAGCCCGGTCCAGGCGCCAGTGTGGTGGTTCCGAGGGGGTGGGGGCCGCGCGGGCAGACCCCACCCGCACCCGCACCCCCCACCGCTCCCACCCCACCCCGCGAGGATGTTGCTGTGCTCTGCGCCATCCGCTTCCAGCGCAAACGCCACATTCGCATCTCGGGGAAGGCGGCGCCCCTGCTGGCCCCCAGCCTCGGGCTTGAACCACGGGCCCCTCGTGCCGTGGCCTGTGGGGGACGCAGGGTGTCACATTTGCAGGCTGGGCATCCGCCCAGGGTGCCCCAGAGCAGCCATGCCCAGGAACTCAGCGGCTGGCAGACGGGGCTGTGAGGAGGGGCACCCGCTTCTCGCCGCCGTCCCTCCAGCGTCCTCCCCGACCCGCGCAGCGGGTCTCTCTCTCTGGGCTGCGTGGCAGCTTCCTTCTGAGGAAGCAGGATGCCACCTCCTCCAGGAAGTCGGCCTGGCCTCTCCCACCCCGGGGCGCCCTCTCTGAGCCCCCAGGACCCCCGTGCATCCCCCATCCCGACACTGCCAGCTCAGGGAGCCCCAGGGGCCAGACCAGCACAGACCTCACAGCCCCTGCCCTTGGGGCGGAGTTGTCTGGAGAAAGCTGGTCAGCCTCGTCATCACGATGCTTTGCGCACGGCGGGCCTGCTGTGGTGGGTGGATGTGTAGGGGCCACGTGCTGCCCTACCAGCTTCCCAGGGTGTGAATCCCCACAGCGGCCCCATCACTTGGCTTCTGCTCCTCCCATTTCATGGGGCGGGGACACTGAGGCTCAGAAGCCGGTCCCCAGGCCAGCTGGCTCGTGGGGGTAGAGCTGGAGTCTGAGCCCAGGCGGTGATGCATGATGGCCTATGCTGCATTGCCGTGCGCACACGCGTGTACACACCACAGGACTCACGCTCACGCACTCCTGCATAGAATTCACCTCCACGTGCTTGCACATAGCGAGTGCACACATGTGGGGTGCCGTGTCCACAGACACGCGCGGAACGCACGCTCACACGTGGTGAGACACAGAGGTCGCCCATCACCCCCCACCCCACGCCACTGCCCTCTCCTGTCCCGTCGGCCACCCCCTCGCCCTCTCGCCCCACCCTCTTGCCCGCGCCCCATCCAAGACAGAGCCTCTCTTTTCCTGGCTCTTCTGTGACCGCCCGCGGGAGACGACGTACGCATCTCCGGGGCCTCGGTATTCTCATCTTTAAAATGGAAGTGATGGCGGTTTGTGGAGCTGTTGTCAGGAGACCAGGCGAGCTGAGCGGTGCTCCGGACGGTGCCGCCACGTGGGCAGTCTCAGCACGTGTTGCCTCCTGTTTCGTCCTGCCTCATGGTTTGATGGTCGTCTTTTGTGGCTCGAGCTTCCTCCCCTCAGTGGCTCAGCCAAGGACTCTCCCTGGGGGAGAAACTTCCTCTGCCTTGTACTGGAACATGGATGTAATAGGGGAACAGGTGGTGAGAGAGCACGGGGTAAGGTTAGTTCTAACAGAGAGACGCAGAAGGCTCCCCAGAGGAGGGGCGTCTGGTGTGGGGTTCTGAAGGGTGAGTAGGAGTCTGTCCATTTCGGGCAGAGCAGGTACAAGCAGAGTGAAAGGCCACTCTCAGCAGCCGAAATACAATGTATAGCATTTCATTCATGACCACGCGGCTTGACTGGAAACTAGCTTCTTAAAAATGTGTTTTTTTCCCCTCCTGCTAGGCCACCTCAACAAACCAGACCAAATATTACATCTCTTATCGCCGCAGTGAATTTGTTCTGATGAAGCTGCCGAAGTACGCACTGCCAAAGGTAAGAGTGACTTCGCCATCCCACCTGGCTCTGTAGCCAGGTCCCGACCCACGCGGACCCATGGGTCGCAGGGCTCCTGACAGGCACTCAGTGGTCCCCAGGTCAGGATGGACAAGAGCAGGGATGGCTGTGCTTCCTGCAACCACCGTCCTCTCCCATGGTCCGCCCCATCCTCAGTGCGCCCAGCTCTATCCCGTCAGAGGGCCTCGGCCATGCTCTTCCCTCCTCCTGGCCTGCGCCTTCCCCAAACCCGGGCACCTGTGACGTCTCAGAGAAATGGCCCTTACTCGGGTCTCTCCCAGCTGGTCCAGGCCTTGGTTTCCCTCTGCACCCTGTCCTCTGCTTTCCTGATGCACAGGGTGCTAGCAAACCCCAAGTCCCTCTCCTGCTTTCATCTGGAGTTGCATTCAGAGAGGCTGAGTAACCTGTCTGAAGTCACACAGCTAGTATGGGCCCAAAGCTGGTCTGAGGGCAGCCTCATGCCCCCTCTCCCTCCGGAGGACCTTGGATGTGGCCCCTTCACAGAGCCCAGGCACGGATGGGACCAGCCCCTCCTCCTACATACGTTTACTGAGCATCGAATATAAGCTAGGAAGCATGCTAGGGCCTGATGCTATGGCTGTGGACCAGATACCCCAGCTCCTGCCCTCGTGGGGCTTTCAGAGAGGGAATGAACAGAAAACCAAGTAGACAAATATATGAAATGATCTCAGGTTGTGTGTTACCCCATGAGGGAAGGAGAGGCAGAGACGGAGGGTGATGGGGTAGGGGAGTCGTCCCTGAGGGGGGCTGTCCCTGGGGGGGACATTTTCTCTGAAGTCCTGAAGTCTTGAGGTTGTGGGAAAGCTGTGCATGTGGAGGGCTGGGCTTGTGCAAAGGCCCTGGGGTGGGAGGGAGCCTGGTTGTAAAGCAGCGGCTGGGAGTAGGGAGAGGAGATCATTGCTCTGGGCCCTGCAAGCCCAGGTGCAGGGGGGTGCAGTGCCCTGTTGTAAAGTCCTCCACACCTGCACCTGTGCCAGGCTGTGCTGGCCACCAGGACACCTCTCCAGAGCCAGGCACAAGGAGAGTACTTAAGGGTATTTTTTTAAAAGAAAACTTTAAAACTTCTTCTTTAAAAAAGAAGAGAAAGGAGATAAAATGGGAAGGAAAAGAGAGAAAGGAAACGAGCAAGTTGCAGAGATTCACTCCAGGCTTGGATAAGCCAGGAAATGAAAAGCTAATGGTTTCACATAGGGCAAGTGGCATTCCTGTCCCTGAGGGTGAGGAGCCTTTCAGCATGTGGGGCCTTTCCTCTCTACTCCCAGGCGGCTGCAGCTTCAGAAGCACCCGATGTCCCGGAGCAGGGGAGGGGGACAGCGGGCCAGGAGGAGTGAGGTGGACGCCCAGGCCTTCCTTGCTCCCCCGTGACATGGGGCCCAACTGTGGGCAGCTGCTGCCCCTTGCCTGGACCAGCAGCCAGGCCACTTCTGAAGGAGTTCTAAGGAGCTGATGGCCACAAGTCATGACCTCTGAGGTCTTGAGCACTGGCTGCAGCTCCCTGGGCCTCAGCATCATCGTCTGCAGCGATGAGGTGGCAATGTGTGTTCCTCAAAGTCACCCATGGGGTCTGTGGGAAGCACCCCTGCAGGTGCCCCACTGCAGAGCCTTGACGGTAGCATCACCTGCCAGCTCCCTTCATCCCCATCTCTGTGGGGAAAGGGGATCATCAAAAAGAATCTTGAGGCTTTGATAGAAGGCACAGCCTGCACATCATAAGTGGGTGGCAGGAAAGAGACACATACAAGTCCCCATGTCATCCAGTTTCAAGGGATTGTGACTTTGCATTGGCACTAAGTACGCTCACTTGGGGCCGAGCCAGTGACAGGCAGCCGGGGATGATAGACGGGCAGCTGGGTTGCTCTTGGGAACATTCCCTGTCCCTCCCCCCTCCTCGCCCCCAGACCATTATCATCTTGCTGAGTGCTTTGTGCAGCAGAACAGCAGGTCTGCTTCCTCTTCATCAAATCCAGGGGAGCAGCCAGGCCTCAGGGTCTCCTACCAGCAGCCTGTAGAACTGGCTAATTGAGTTTCCTGGTCAGATTTTGTCGCTCTTCGGTGAGTTTGTGACTCTAGCCTATTTTCTCCCCTCAATCCACCTCTGTCTTTTATTTTTTTCTTTAAACGAAATCACATCGGGAAAACAATAGAAATTACACCAGAGAGGAGCCTCCCTCCCCCCTCCCGTTACCCCCTCCCTCATCTGCAAGATCCTGTTGGGTTCTTGCCCCCCTTGGTCACATGCCCAGGTGACTTTTATGTCACTGAATCATCTTGGGCACTCAATCTACAGCCTGATGTTGTATCGTGAGGATTTTTCCAGAATGATGCACGAGATCCACTGAAAGGGACTGTAGAACTTTCTGTTGAGGAGACTTCACTTGGTTTAAGCCAGAGTCTATTGTTTGGGCACTTGGGTTGTTTCCATTTGTCAGGCTTGCCAACAGGGCAGCAGTGCTTACACACTGTGCCTGCAGGTATTTGTTTTATTTTCTCAAGGTAAAGTCTTAAGAAGGGCATCTAAACAAAGAATTTAAATATTTATGTAGCTTGCTTGCCCTCTAAGAGGGTCCCACCGCACCCCTGGCAAAGTTGGGACAGACCAGTGTTGATATAATTTTGGAATATAGGTGAGGTTTGGTGAGGTGAGGTTCAGAGCCCATGACCAAAAAAGAATTCTTGAGACGTCTTTGGTGGAAAAAAGATTATGTTATTAAAGCACGGGGATGGCACCCATGGGTAGAAAGAGCTGCCTTTCTGCCAAGGGTCGTGAGGGGTGATCCATGATAGACTTTCAAGTTGGGAGGGGGTCAGAGAGAGTGGAAGTGTCTAAGGAATTTGGAAGCGGGGGTTTCCAGGACCTGGAGGGGACTGGCTATTGTTGGGAGAAGGTCGTTTATTACCATCTAATAAAACCCTAGTCCTGAGACCCTTCAGATGCATGTCGGTGGGTCATAGGCTTGGGGGATGATTGCCAACATGGATCTTGGGAGGTAGAGATGAAGGAAGCTTCTAAAGGAATTTTAAATGTCCCAATAGACTGACAGAATCCTGCGGTCGGGCTAGGATTGCCTTTTGCCCTCAGCATCAACATCGGGGCACCTGAGCTCCTGGAGGAATGTCACTCGGCCTGTTTCCAGGACTTGTCAGTGGGTTGTAGGTAGTAAGGAAATTTAATAATTTCTCTTCCACCTTTGTTTCCCAAATCACTGCTCACTTCAAGTATCTGTCACTGGGCTGCAGGTTATAAGGACATTTCATTGTATCTACATTTCCTTCTGGAAGCTAGGTTATCGATAAAAATGGCTTTTTCTTGTAAATTGCTAGGGCATTTGTAAACTGAAGGGGACTCATGTCTTGCAGGATTGTGATCTCTATAAGTTAACTCTGTGTTTTTTTCTTTCCTTAGCTTTAGGGCAGCCAGGAATGTCGCACACATCCCACTTGGGGGTGGGGGGGTCATTAGCGGAGTGTCACCCTTTGCTTTGTCCTCAACTAGCCTTCTGTTCCCATCAGTGTCAACAGAGCCCTGCCAGATTTTGTGTTGCATCAGTTCTTTTGGCATTCCTTCTACTTCAAAAGGCATGATTGGTACCATTCTTCTGTTTTAATTCACCTGTCTGTAGAAACTAGAAAAGGTAAACAGGTTTTTATTATCTTTGCCAGCATGCTTTGTTTGAGTTATTTACTTGTAACGATTTTTTTTTAAAATACCACCTTTTTTAACAAGAAAAAATCAGCAAAGGCTATAAACAGATTAAAGGGAAAAAAATCCAGATAACATTCATAAGCTTAAAATAAATGCAAATTTACTTTAAAGTGAAATAGTCCTTTATTTGTAATACCTTTTATAAAATAAAATATAACCCACAAAGCATAAAAATGAAGGAGAAGAGGTACCAACCTGAGGTGGCTCAGTCGGTTGAGCATCTCACTCTTGGCATCGACTCAGGTCATGGTCTCACATGTTGTGGGATTGGGCCCTGCATTGGGGTCCCCACTCAGCCGGGAGTCAGCTTGGGGGATTCTCTCTCCCTCAGCCTCCCCGCTCCGTGTCCATGTGCTCTCTCTCTCAAATCAATCAATCAATCTTAAAAAAAAAAAAAAAGAGAATGAAGGAGGAAGGGGCGGTAGGGGAGGTGGAGGGGCAGGAATCATCAGCTCCTCATCTTGTCACTTAGACAACAGTGGCTCCTACAGAATCTGTCCAGTGCAACTGTTTTAGAACTCTGGTGTCTATTCAGACGCTTGTAGCATCCAGGGGAACATTTGGACAGTAAATCAAGGTTAATTTCCACAATTTCAGCTCTTCCCATGATAGCAGCAGCCCATTCCCCACCCCAGCCTTGCGGCAGGGCCACTATGCTCATGTGCCTGGAGAAGCATGCACATGGATATTCTCCGAATACTGGGGGTCTGCGCTGGGGGTTGATTGCTGCTTCTGATCACGGAGGTATAGACATCCTGGTGCGCAGCCGTTGCTGCAACTAGTACTAGCCGAAGCAGCTTCTAAGGGATTTAAAGGTCAGAGCCTGTTTCCACCCCCTGACTTCCATTTATATTCCCTCTTCTTCCCTTTTGGGAGCTGGACATTTAGAGACTATGACATTCAAAAGCAACCACACATACGTTGAAATTTAGAAGAGTCGCCGAGCATGCCCAGGGGAAATCTCAGGTTCACTTAAGTTTCTACCTCAGACTGATCCCTGATACAGAAACAAAAAACAACAAACCCTTAGGAAAAGAGAGAAACTGATTTCCAGAGTTACCACATTATTAGATTCCAATATCCAGCTTTCAGTAGCAACAACAAATTACAAGGCAAAATATATATATATATATATATATGATTCGATCAAAGGAGAAAAAGCATTAGAAACTGTCCCTGAGAAGACGAGATGGCAACCCTACCAGACAAAGACTTTACTACAACTGTCCTGAAGATGCTCAGAGAGCTAAAGGAAACCATGAAGCAAGTCAAGGAAACAATGTACAAATTAACAAAATAGACACAACCAAGAAATAGGTTGAAAATGTTAAAAGGAACCAAAAATAAATTCTGTAGTGAAAACAACCAATCATTGAAATGCAAAATTTGCTAGGAGGGTTGGAAAGCAGGTTTGAGCAGACAGAGGAAAGACTCTGAGAACTTGAAGGTGAGACCATTGATGTTATGGAGTCTGCGGGACAGAAAGAGAAAAAGGATTGAAGAGAAGTGAGCATCTGAGGGGCTGGTGGGACACCAGCAAATATATCAACATAGGCATTGTGGGCATCCCAAAAGGAGAGGCATGAGATAGGGGCAGGGAGATTATGTAAAGAAGCAATGGGAGTTCCTGGGGGCTCAGTTGGTTAAATACCCAACTCTTGATTATGGCTCAGGTCATGATCTCATGAATCGTGGGATTGAGCCCTGTGTTGGGCTCCAAGCTCAGTGCAGAGTCTGCTTGGGTTTCTCACCCCCTTTCCCTCTGCCTTTCCTCCATCTCTCTATCTCTCAAATGTAATAAATAAAACCTTTTTTTTTAAAAAAAGGCAGCAATGGCCCAAACTCTCCCAAATTAATGAAATACATGAATATAAATATTTAAAAATGCTTGATGAACTCCAAGTAGTGGAACACAATGAGTTCCACACCCAGATGCATTATAATCAATGATTAAAAGATAAAAAAACAATCCAATAAAAAATAAATAAATAAGTCACAGAGATGAAAAAAAGTACAGCATAGGGAATATAGTCAATAATATTGCAATAATATTTTATGGTGACAGGTGTTGACTACACCTACCCTGGTAAGCACTGCATAATGTATAGAATTGTTGAATCAATATGTTGAAACTAACGTAACACTGTATGTCAACTATACTTAATAAAAAATAATGATTAAAAAGTAAAAAATAAAAAATAAAAGTCTTGAAAACAGCAAGAGAGAAGCAGCTCATCAGGTATGAGGATCCTCAATGAGGTAACCAGCAGATTTCCCATTGGAAACCTTGGAGCCGGAAGGCGGTGAGTTGCTATATATGCAAGGTGCTCACAGAATGTGATGAAGATGCTGGTTCATTAGACTGTTCTGTGCACTTTATGTAAAAGTCTACAGGGAAATTTCCCTAATCATGCTTATTACAAGTGTTTTTTACACTTTCCAAAATCACTTCTTTAAAATGTATTCCCTACAGCTAATGGAACAGTACGCGTGTATATGCTGTTTTTACTGGCTTGCTTCCCCATTTCTTATTTCCATAACAGTCCTACCTCCTCCTTCCTCAAGATAATGGCTGTAAAACTCCTAGAGACTTCTCAATATTCATTCTTTCCCGTGTCTTTGCTTTAACAAATCCCCCATTTTTAGCTGGTACATTGCTTACCAGTACAAGACCACATTTCCCAGCTCCCCCTGCAACGACAAGCGGCTATGTCTCCAACATCTGGCCCACACGTTCAGAAGCGGAGCTGCCATGCAACCAGAAGGAGCCTCTGTTCCTGGTGACTTTGTCCAGCTTCCGTACCCGTCTGCCCACCTCTGGACTTCTTTTACATGTAGGAGGAAGGCGCTATCTTGTTTGAATCACTATTTTTCCCCTCCAGTTTCTGTTACTAGAAACCAAACCTAATTCTCCCTAGTGACAAATATTGACAACTTTGGTATTCCAAGTATCTCCCCAGGCTACACACACACACACACACACACACACACACACACACACATATCTACAAATGTACAGACATCAGACTGTTACCTATGTCCTTTGTTTAAAAAACGGAACCAACGAACGTTTCTGGCTTCTAACTCTTCTTTTTAGAGACAGAGACATAAATTCAAATGTAAGCCAGCACTGCACATTATTTATCTCTTCTCTATTATCTATTACCATATTCTGTAATCAGCAAAGATTCTCAAGAGGCCGTTCTCAGTATTGGCATGCATGAAGTGGAATGAGCACCCGTTAGCCATGCTGGAGGGCAAAGAATGAATATAAACTCTCAGGACAGTCACTTACTTTGCAAGAGGAGCTTTAAAAATGCTCATATTCTCCAACGCAGCAATATCCCTTAAAATTTACATTCAGGACGTGATCAGAGAGGCAGAGACCAACGTGTAGGAACGTTCAGGACTGTTCTGCATGTAATGTTGGAGATGCTGATGGCTTGCCAGCGGGGAAATCGTTCAAAGAGACATGGTAAATCCACAAAATGGAATAGCACGTACTCATTAAAAATGGTGTTTATGCATAACTCTCATGACAGAGGAGCGTGCTCCCCATGTAATGAGAGACAGCGGGATGCTGCAGGCTGTACATGAAAAACACGTATCACTCACACTCGGGAAAAGGCCCCAAAGTAAACATTTTTGAATGTTAGTATCAGGTCTCATCTAGGGATGGGTTTGCTGGCAGCTTTTAGCCACATCATACATTTTTCATTGCTTCCCAGATTCTAGTAAGCATCTCTCCCGTGTACTTGCCCAGGTGCACAGGAGACGAGGTTGGATTTCATGCCATAGTGGTTAATGTTGGGTGCGTGCTGTCTGACGGATGCAGGCGCTGCCTGAGCCCGGGCCCACCTGCTCCTGTTGAGGCAGCAGGATGACCAAACCCCAGTGGACACAGTGCAGTTTGGCCTGTGGCCGGGAGCACAGGAATGGGATGGGGGTTGGGAGAGCAGAGCAGTGATAAGCTTGATTCGTGCCAGGCTCCACATGTATCCCTGGGACTCCCCCATGACCCTCTTCTCTCATACTGTGGATGGGAACTGCCAAGCCCTGTGTCCCTGACCTCGACAATCTTCCCTGGTGACAAGCTTCTTGGTTCCAGTCATTGCTGCGTGTTAGATTTCAGTCCATAGACAAAGGGCCCCAGCTCGTGCTTGCAGGGGCCTCCCTGGTTGGGAGGTGCACGGTCAGTGCTTCAGAGCAACACGTCCCGTTTCTGCAAAGCCCCTACAGCACAGGGGTACGGCAGGGGGGTGCCGGCCATCACTACTGTGTCCCACCCAGGCAGCCAGACCTTCATCCGCTGGAGGCCTCACCCCCTGGACAGAATAGAGACTCAGTGTGCTATTAGACAAAGAAGCTTACCCATCTGTTCCCGCCTAATACCAGCTGGGAAGACATAGGGAGAAGCATTCCCCGAAAGTGCAGCAGCCCTGCCCTGGGCGGGGATGGAGGGGTCCGCCTCTCCTCTGCAGGTGCTGGCTGGTGATGCCCGGCTCACCCTTGCGTTTTCAGCGTCTGTATTGCCAGCAGGGCAGTGAAGGTTTTGGAGTGACGGACGGGAAGTAGTGCTGGAGAGTAAAAGCCTGTTGTGGCTCTGAAGTGGGCCTGTTCCCAGGGCTCCCACCCAGCGCTGTGCACTGGCTGGGAGACAAAAGATAAATGAAGCAAGGATGGTCCGGGGTTCCTTCTTCTTCCCTTTTATGTGATTGGGTTTTGTCTGTTTCTGAATTGTAAAATTCGGAATGGAGCCTCAAGATGACTGCCGGGTGGCTTAATCCAAATCTGCCATCCCCCAGGGGACATTCCCGAGGGCAGAGCCCGCCTGTGGCTCCCTGCTGAGGCCTAGCACCTGGTACAGTGCCTGGCACACAGTAGGTGCCTAATGAATGCATGGTGAGTGCATGAACCAAAAGAAGACTCACCCAATCCTCAGGATGGGCCTGCAGGGGAGACCCAGCCCCTGTGTCCCCAGAGGTGACACTGGAGGTGCATGGAGGAAGTCCTCCACACAACAGGGACAGATGGACAGATGGCCTGACACAGGGCTGGGAGGAGGGGGCCTCCGTGTGCCCCACTGTGTGCCTGGGCCGTCCCTCCCACAACCCAGTATGGAGGCCAGGGCATCACCTCCGTGTTGGTGGTGGGAGAACTGAGGCCCAAGGGGATATAGGGACTTGTCCCAGGTCACCAAGCCGAGGGCAGAAGCAGGATGAAAATCTGGGTTAGGGGGACTCTGGGAGAGCCGTGAGCAGCACCCCCAGGCCTGAGCCCTGCCCCATCCCCTCAGGGCTCACACTCCCACGCCCACCTCCTGCTCACCTCTGACCCTTCCCCCCCACCACGTGTTCCCAGGATCTGCAGATCATCAGCACGGACGAGAACCAGGTGTTCGTGGCGGTGCAGGAGTGGTACCAGATGGACACCTACAACCTGTACCAGTCGGACCCGCGCGGCGTGCGCTACTCTCTGGTGCTGGAGGACGTGCGAAGCTCCCGGCAGGCGGAGGAGAG
Source organism: Vulpes lagopus (assembly GCF_018345385.1). Taxonomy (NCBI): domain Eukaryota; kingdom Metazoa; phylum Chordata; class Mammalia; order Carnivora; family Canidae; genus Vulpes; species Vulpes lagopus. Next base: position 119,888,417 of record NC_054827.1, read on the forward strand.
TGTGGTCATCGACATCCTCGAGGTGGGATGATCGCCAGAGAGAGATCTGGGGGTGTGGCCCCGGGTGCTGGGTGCGGGGTGTCGGGGCCAGGCCTCACTGCGTTCCTCACTCTCCCCTGCCCGTCCCCCCCCCACCCCCGTCGTCTCTAAGACTATCTCAAGTCTGCAAATATTTCGGTGAGGGACCATGTATTGGATGGAGGCTTTGCAGGCCAAGAGGATGCTGTGTAGGTACTTTCAGACAAAGAGGGAAAACATAGTCTCTTTGACAAAGTTCAAAATTTGATAATGGAGTGCAAATCCTCTGTAATACAGGTATGCTGAGAAGGGATGGGATTCTTTGGGGCGCTCTAGTTTGCTGAATTGGGGGTCAGTGTTAGAGGTCTGCATCACGGCCGGGATCGCAGGCCACCATCTGTAAAGCCAGTTCTGGCTCACACTCCAAAGCCTGAAAGCCGGTGCAGTGTGGTTTGTACCTAAGGGCCAGAGGCTCCGGCTCTGACTCTGTCCCAGCACCCTCAGCGTCCCTGCCTCGCTGCCTCTCCCCCTGCCCTCTCCCTGGAGCCCTGCCTCAACTGTCTCCCACGGAAGCCTGTGCTCGTGCTCTTCTGACGCAAGGGCCCGATCGGAGGCTCCAAACAGGGGCTTCTGGCTCCCACGCCAGGTGCCACCCCTGCACCATCTCACTTGGTACTTGGATTCCACGGACATCCATGACACGGTCCCTTTCTTGGACTGGGTCACCTCCTCTGTTCTGGTCACACCAGAGCCACAGAGGGGGCCTCTCGGCCCATGTTCAGGTCAGGAGCCTGAAGCTCAGAGAAAGTAAGCGACCTGCCTGGACAGACACAGGAAGCAAAGCCAAGAAACCAGAACCAGCCCAGGCCTGTAGGCCCCAAGCCTGGTGCCAGCCTCCTCACTGGCGCTCCCTGGCTCCGTCCTTCACTTTTAGGCTCTCAGCTCATGCCTTGTCCTCTGGGATCCCCCCTCCCTTGTGGGAACAGAGCAAGTGCCCTACTGCAGTAAATGCTGGAGTGTGTGTGGGTGCGTGGATGCTAGCAGAGCCTGGAGCAGGCAGTGGGGTTCATCTGCCGCATGGGAGGCTGGAGGCAGCCTCCAGAGAGATCCAGCACTCCTGCCTTCACCTCTGAGCTGTTAAGGAGCAGCAGGGAACCACTTTCCCAAAGAAAGGAATGAATGTAATCATGTGTTTACAATGAGAGCCCATTTGCAGGGCTTCTTCCCTAGGGGGAAGCAGAGGAACACTGCCTGTGGCCCTGATCTTTTGCTAGAGATGGCCTGTCCTGTCCAAGGTGGCCACCGTCCCCCTCCCCAGGCCCTGTCCTGCAGAACCTCCAGGGAGGCACTGGGCACATCCCAGACCTGGCGCTGAATGGTGTCCGGCTGCTGCACAGCACAGCTGGCGGGGGGAGAGGGAGCGGGTGACGGTGGCTCAGGAAGGGGACCAGGACCAGGGGCTGTGCACAGGGACATGTCCCATGGCCCACTGTGTGCACAGGTGTCTGCAGCGCTGGTCCCACATGCCAGGCTCTGGGCCTCTCCCTCAGTCAGGGAGGAACACGCAGCCCCTCACAGAGCTGCCGGCCTCTGTGAGAAGACCAGCTCCCAACGGTGGCTCCGATCTGTGTGCCAGCACCCAGGGGATGCAGTGGGTGGCAATCGCCCAGTCCAGGGTGGGAGTCAGGGAGTGCTTCCTGGAGGAGAGGATGCAGATTGAGTTGAGATGGAGCAGAATTAGCCATCTGGGGAACTCGGGAACAAGTAATCTGTGGACAAAAACCACGAAATAAGAGGACATGAGGAGCTAGAGGAGGTTCACAGTGGCCTGTCATATAGGTGACACCTGCTGCCCACCCACCTCACGGGGGACACTGCTTCCCTGAAATCCAGCTGATGGGGGCCGTGGGTTGTGGTTACAAGCACAGCTCTGGAGCTGCACAGCCTGCATTCAAATCCCAGTTCTGGTTTGTGTTTGCTCTGTGACCTGGGCAGGCTCCTTAACTTCTCTGTGCTTCAGTTTCTCATCAAGAGATGAGGGTGGCAGTGGCGCTTTCCTCAGAGGATTGCTGTGCAGTTTCAGGGACATAGGGCTCCTTGAACACGGAGAGCAGTGTCTGGTGCCAGGTCCGTGCTCCACAAGCCCTCCACCATATACTGAGCAGTGGCCTTTCCCAGGGATTTGAGCTGACGCACAGGAAAGACCTGGCCCGGAACCTGGCCTGCGAGGTCCTCCACACGTGCCACTTACGATCATGGTTATCATTTCTCCAATGGCGCATCAGGGAAAAATGCTTTGTCGCAGACGTCACAGGCAAATATTGCGCCAGAAGGCCTGGCTTTCAGGTGCCGTGAGCTGGCACCTCCCAGGTTCAAGGAGAGACACTGGCCCTTTTCTGCATGCCTCCATGCTGGAGCTTGGGTTAGGAATGGGGGTTCAGGGGATCCCCGTCTTGCCCCTGCCCCTGAAGAGTCCTGGCCACAGGTGGGAGGCAGCCATCATAGCCGGGTGAATGGGGACCCCCAGCCTATGTGGCCCTGTCAGTCCCTGGAACCTGTGCCCGTGACCTTGGCTGGAGAAAGAGTCTTTGCCACTGTCATTAGGTGAAGGGCCTTGAGATGAGAGCATGAAGATTCTCCACTCAGGCCCCAGATCCAAGGACAAAGGTCCTCTGGAGTCAGAAGAGGAGATGCAGACACAGGGAGGTGGCCACGTGAAGACAGGGGAGACGTTGGGGAGATGTGGACACAGGCCCATGACCCCTGAGCTACCAGACACTGGAAGAGACAAGGGAGGGTCCTCCCTGGGAACTCCAGGGGGAGCGCAGCCCCAGCCACACCTCAATTTTGGGCTTCTGGGCTCTGGGCTGTGAGGACAGATGTCTGGTTAGCCTCCCAGTTTGTGGTGCTTGGTTACGGCAGCCACAGGAGCAAATACAGCCCTGAAGGGGCCTGTGTGAGGTCACGTCGATGTTGGGAGCCATGGCCCCTCTGCTCAGAGGAAGCCTGGGGTGGGTGCTGCCCAGACTCGCCATGTGCCACCTGCCATCACCCGGACATGAGGCATCTGTGCTATAATGGGCTGCTGGGTGTTTTCACGGAGGCCAGCAGAACATGACATGGCAATTATGGAATAAAGCCACTCAGCCCTGGGCAAATCCTCATGTGACCTGCCCTTAGGGTTTCAGGGAGGCCCCTGGACCCAGCGCTGGACCCAGGTGAGCAGGAGGCAGAGCGATGTCACCATGTGTGGGAGAAGGGGTCGTGGTCCTCCACGCCCCAGGCTGTCGCTACAGGGAGACCAGCTCCAGCTTTGTCTGCAGGATGGGGGCTGGACACCCTTCCCACCTGGAGCGACATCCTGTGTAGATGCGCATGGCACAGGGCAGTTAAAGTTGGTGGGATCAAGAGGGTCCCTGAAAGGGGGTGCTGACGAGGAGGGTCAGAGCCTGGAGCCTCCAGGATGAGCCGGCCCTGCGACCCCAGGGGGACCCCTGTGCTGGACTTCTGACCTCCAGAACTGTGACGCAATGAAGTGTTATAAGCCACCAGCCCACATTACTCCGATAGAGCAGCCCCAGGGCGCACATCTACCCTCCACTCGTGTCTTTCCTTCGGTCGCCCTGCTCTCCCCACGCAGGGACATGTGGCGGGCCTATGTGCTGGGTGCGGGGCAGCGCTGGCCCCGGTGTCATGGGCAGCTCCTTGATGGCGCACTTGAACCTCGCTTGCCTGCTGCAGAGAGGGCGCTCAGGAACTGTGCATCGTCATGTGACAGAAGCAGATTCCTCAGCCTGGGTAAATCCCATGGCTCCCCGAGGCTCCAGTTTCTTGGGCTCCCTCCAAGAAGTAGTGACATGTTGCCCATGGAGGAGCAGCCACAGCCGCAGGTGCACAGGAGGCTCCTGGGGGCCCGGCCACACCGGTGGGTCTCGATAGCTGTACATCCGAGGCCCTCGTTTGGGAGGAACTGGCGGGGAGAGCCCGCCTATGTGTGCTCAGGACACTGACCTAGAGGCCTTTGCTGATATTCAGACTTTCTCATGGGCCCAGTCAGTAGCCAAGTGTTGGCTGTGTTTGGGCTCACTGCACGGGCACCCTGGAAACACTGAGAAGGGGGACAAGGTGAATCTGAGCCCCTGGCCAGGGAGGGGGTGGTCAGTGCCCACCCCATGTCCTCCCTACCTGGCATTTTTGTGGGGGCTGAGCTGAGGGAATCTGGAGGAGAGCCCAGCGTACTGGCGTCGGCCCAGGCCCTGTGGGTCCAGTGGAGGGAGGCATGGTTCAGGGGCTCTGGGGTGGAGATGGGGTGACCGTGACACCCAGGCATGGCAGGACCAGGGCTCTGCTCACTGTCTGATGGCCAACGTCTGGGCCTGGGACGGCAGCTCTGTGTCACACAGGCACCCAGGGGCTTTAGGGGCCACAGTCTGTCACCCTCACCCCCTGAGCCACACTCACCTCCAGAATGTATGCAGATCACCTCAGCTCTGGGGCTCTTCCTGGTGTGAAATGCGGCCCTGTGGACAGAGCTCTTAGCAAGGGGTTGGCACATGGTGCATGCTCTGTTGTCAGGGGGTTCCCCGGATGGGTATTTACGGCACTTCTTGCATTGCTGTTCCAGGTCCGAGGGGTGAAAGGAGTCTTCTTGGCGAACCAAAAAACCAATGGCAAGGTGGTCACACTTATAACTTACAACAAGGGCCGTGACTGGGATCACCTGAGGCCACCCAGCATGGACATGAATGGAAAACCCACCAACTGTGAGCCAGTAAGTGCTTCCCTGATCCCGCACTGACCCCAGGGTTGCGGGGGGGGGGGGGGGGCAGTGGGGGGGGAGATGCACAGGTGCACAGGGCATCCGTGAAGAAACCTCCAGAGGCTGAGGCAGGGATGTCTGAGAAGGGCCATCAGGGAGACAGGAACCACGGACTTCTCTGGGCATGGCAGAGAGGGTCCCTGTGAAGCCCCTCCTTTACTGAAGGGTTACCTGGAGGTCAGAGAGGAGCAGTGCACCAGTCAGCTGCTGGCCGCAATGTTGCCGTGTAACAAAGCTGCAACAACAATCTCACATTTTCCACATCAGGGCTGGGCTTACTCACAGATGTAGGGGGCAGCTGATTGTGGAGGGGGTCTGCTCCCTCCCTGTATCCAGCCTCCCCCTCCTCCTGGGACCAGGCTGGCACACCCTCACGGCGATGGCAGAGGTGTGAGGGGGTGAGCAGAAGCAGGCAAGCACACGGCAAGCCTGCTGTGTTACATCTGCTAGATCGATGGGCCGGCGTGCAGGACCAGGATGTGCATGCACTCTGCCTGGGGGGCAGGGGGGTGACTGGGATAAGTGGCCAGGCTGGGCCACAGCCCAAATGTCTCGAGCCCCAGGCCAGTCCCTCTATCCCAGGGGTGCCTCTCTCATGGATACCAGTGTAGGCTGCCCCAGTTTGTTGATTGCCCTGGGAGCAGGAGGCTGGATTTCTCTCTGGCCCTTGCTTGGCCACCGGGAGGTGTGGGTGACATGCAGGCCCATGCCGGTGGGGTGGAAAGATGGAGCACTAAGGGGCCCTGGCCTGAGGCAGGCTGCTCAGTGCCCCGCGGACCTGCCTCTCCTTGCTCCATGGGGAGCTCCCCCCCAGCACCAGCACCAGGACCTCCCCTGGCTGCTCAGAGTGGGATGGCATGAGGTCTGGAGTTAGAGCTGCACAGAGCAAGCAGGCAGGGCTGAGCCTGTCCCTTCCCGTCTGCACTGCCCCCTCCCCATGCTGTCCTGTGGGCCTGGAATGCCTTTTCCTTTTGCTTCGTCCAGCAAACTCCTATTGACACCTGAAAACTTGCTTCTCTGTTTTCCACTGGCCGTGACTGTGAGTCCCTCGGAGGTAGGAACCATGATCCAGATGCCTGAGCCCGTCTGTAGCTCTGTCTCTCTGTACACAGAAAGAAGGACGGTGTCTATTTTATAGGGATATTTGTTCAGTAAAGATACACGGGTAGCTACCGTGTGGGGGGCGCTGTTCTGGGCGTTTGGAATAGATCAACACACGAACCAAAAGACAGTCCTGCCCTCCTGGGATCCTGCCTGGATCTGTGCAGCACAGACCCCCGCCCCCCTACCCTGCCGGAGTGTAGAACAATCTAGGCAGAGTGGGTCCCTCCCTCCTCCTCGGGGACACTGACCCCCCTCCCCAGAGGCCCAGGCAGCAGCGTCAGCCTGGCTGGGACGGCCCTTGCTCGGTGACTCCGGGCCCAGGCCTCCCCTTGCCCCCCGGGGCCTGCGCCCAGCCTCGGCACAGGGCCCTCCCACCGAGACTGCAGGGAAATAACACCTGTCGACCCTCGTGAGGAAGTAATTACCTGCCGCTTGTAGAAAGTCTTCGGAGAACAGGAATGCCGCGAAGGGCTCATTTTTGTATCATCAGCAGCAAAGTTAAGCCATATTAATCTGTCAAAGCAAGTTTTTTGCTAAGAATAGATTCTTGTCTGCAATTATGCAGCTCAGTGAGGAGATAACGTTCATGAGATTCATGTCCCTGCATTAAAATAACAGAAGTAAAAGGAGGCTGGTGGAGTGTGCGGCCCCAGCAGCCTGTGGAGAACCCAGCGAGCGCCAGGAGAGAGAAAGCCGGCGGGGCGCCAAAGACAGAAGGCAAAGGCGGTGTCTCTGGACGGTGGCAGCAGCACGGGGCAGGGGGCGCGGGGGGCGCGGGGGGCGCAGGGGGCAAGGGGTGGCACAAGCCTGGTCGCTCACCTGGCTTTCCTCACTGGCTGTGTCTTTCCCTCGGCCACGTGTCCTCTGCATGAACAGAGGGTTCACTTCTCCTTGCAAAGGGGGTTCCTGCCTATTGCCGAATACAGAAGTGTGTAAACAGGGAGATGAGGTCCAGCCATAACTGGATCACCCAGAAATAATAATAATTGGGGATTTTCCTGACAATCTTTTAGCTTATAATGCAGTTCAAGAGTCATCACGGGGCCCCTGACATGTGTGTGATTTGTCTTCTGTCTTTCTCTTAACTCTGGGTTGCTGGCACTTCTCCGGGCTGTAGCCTGGCTCTCTGCTGGGCAGATTTCCTGCTGGGAACGGGGACTTATGACATAGATGAGTGTCAGGATCGGTTCTGTTTCGGGAGGATAAATCCTATTTGGAAGTGGTTTGAATCAGTTTGCATCTTAATTCAGAATGAAAACCCATTAGCTCTGAGCCCCTCTCAAACCCAGGCTGTCAAGGAGGGGGTGCTGGGGGTGTCGTGGTCTCCCTATGTGGCTGGCCTCACACCAACCCAAGCCCTGGGGCCACCTTTCTCGGGACAGGGTATTCAGCGCACAATACTGTGGCACCAGCCTACCCTTGGGGGTGACCCCTGACCCCCTCTGACAGCCCTTTCCCTGACTCAGGGTATCTGAGTGCCCTGGGCTGGGCCCCCACAGTTCCACCTCACCCCGCTCCCCCAGCCCTCCACTTGCGCGGTTCAGACATGTCTGGGGGCGATGATGAGGCCTTATGTCAAGCTGCCAGACACCAGCAGAGCACCCCCTAGCAGCTCCAGGACTGGCTGGAAGAGAGCTGTCCGCAGGCCCTCCATGGCCCCAAAGGGGACCCCAGCTCTGGCCGCACCTGCCAGCATCCTGTGGGCCACAGCTGACCGCACAAAACCCAAGTAGTGCTCCGCCAGGACAGCCCACCAGCAGGGGTGAGGGGAGACAGCCAGGTTCCTCGACGCAGGACCCTCTGCCGTGCTCTACCCACTGCACACACGGTCATACCATGTGCACGGTGCATCAGGAGACGTGCAAAGCCTGGTGGCAGCCCAAGGAGGCCAGCCCAGAGTGTGGGCAGCTCCAGGCCCCACCTGGCCCACCCGGAAACCAGGGGCACTGAGGCAGGGCTGTGCTACCTCCCTTCTCTAACACATCCCTGGTGAGGCTTTTTTCTTCTGACTCAGGGTTATCTTGTACCACTGGAAGCCGGCCCTGCCCACAGAGGTCACGGCTGCCAGGATGCTCATCCCCTGGTAGCTGGCCCTGCCCATACAGGTCATGGACACCTGGGTACCTGTTCCCCGGGAGCCGGTGCTGCTCACAGAGGTTATGGCTGCCAGGATGCCTGTCCCCTGGGAGCCGGCCCTGCCCACAGAGGTCATGGACACCTAGGTACCTATCTCTCGGGAGCCAGCCCTGCCCACAGAGGTCACACCTGCCAGGATGCCCGTCCCCTGGGAGCTGGCCCTGCCCACAGAGGTCATGGCTGCCAGGATGCCCGTCCCCTGGGAGCCGGCCCTGCCCACAGAGGTCATAGGAATCTCTCTGCCCCTTAGTGTTTGGTCACCAGGTGGGAGAAGAAGAGAACTGAGTGGTCTCACCAAAGAGACTAGCTCCCTACTCTGCTTTTCAATCATAAGAAGTCAGGAGAAAACCTGAACAGGCAAAGTCTTACTCCACAGTTTTGGGAGGGAGGTTTGTCTTGTTGGATCCAAGAGCTCCTAGACTGGGCTCTCCTCCACTGACTCAGTGACTCTGTGCTCACCTGCAGCATGGGCTCCCCGACCCCACAATCCCCACCCCACGCCCAGCCCCTGCCCGGCACCATCTGCTTCCTGTAGACTCCCTGCCTGGGCTTCTCATGTGGATGACCCCAGTGCACAGGGCACAGCTAACCCATCTTTAGGAGCCCAGCACAGACAGGAAAGCAGGTCCCAACTGGACTGGGCCCTGGGGCCACCACCTGGTGCCGTCTGACCTGGGTCACCGTCCAACTTACTAAATGGTTTTGTTTTTAACTTAGAGGCATGGGGGTCACAGGGTCACTCCTGTGTGCCTCTGCCTGCCTGTCACTGCCAGGAAACTGATGCCTAGAGTGGCCCACAAAATTAGAGGCGCCTCCTAAATTAGAAGCTGGATCTCTCAGTACTTGGTTCCACAATAATTCTAAACTGGAGATTTTTCCAGGAAATAAAAGAGGGCCAAAGAAATTATTACTTTTCTAATAAGTAAGAAATTAAGCAAATGTTCTCTGGGGGTGGGTGGCACCCCGATGTTCTTTCCGAAAGCTGTACTGTGTTAATCCAGTAATGCTGTGAAGTAGAGAAAGAAAGAGAGACCCAGAGACTCTGAGCACTTTTTCCAGAGTCACACAGCTTTTAGTGGGTACAAGGATTGAAAACGTAGCCCTGTCCATGGCTCCAGCTATTCCAGGCCTGGGGAATTCCGACATGGGGGACACCCCAAAGGCTGACCCCAAGAACCCCTTTGAGGTCTCTGGTGGGCCTCCTGCTCCCTTTCCTGTGTTATCAAGGTGGGCCTGGCCAGTCAGGCCCCAGAGCCCACCTCCCAGGCTTCAGGACGGACGAGAGAAGAAGCAGGTGCTACGGGCAGCCCTGGGGTATGGCTGATGGTCCCTGCCAGGTGGAGCCCCTGGTGCCCCCACAGTGCTGTGTAGAGACCTGGGAGCTCATCCTATGGCTCTACATTCAGTCATGGGGGTGCCCAAGGGGTGCCGGCAAGATTGTGGCATTGAGCGTCTGAGGTCTGGGGAGACTCGGGGAGGCCACAGCCACAGGGCACATCCGTCTCAGTTCATCTGTCCTCCCTGGACCCCCAGGCCCACCCAGGGACGAGCTGGGGTGCAGGCGGCCAGGAGGAGACAGGTGGGTGTGAGGGGGTGTCTTCCCCCCCAGGAGGCCAGACAGGAAGCTACTCATGCCTCCTCCTCCTGGGAGGCTCCTGGCCCAGTTTGGCCTGGATGGAAGCGCATCCCCTCCCAGGGAGACACCCACAGGCTCTGAGTGTGGACACTGGATCCAGGCACCCTGGATGGTAGCCCAGCCTCACCATGGCCCTTGGGCAGGTCGCTTAGATGCTCTCTGCTTCAGTTTCCCCACTGGTGAAACAGGGGTGGTGGCGGGGATGTGGAGAACGTCAGTGACGTGTAGTGCTGAGCTCAGCGCTGGCACAGAGGCAGCCATCAGCCCACGTGGGTCGCCACTGGAATTATCATTACACCCAGTTTTCCTACCCCTCCAGCCAGGATGCCCCCCAGTGCTGCCCTCTGGACACACATGATGTTTGCCTCTGGGCTCTTCACAGAAGGTGCAGGGCTGCTGGGGTGTCTTCAGCTGTTCCGTGGTGCCTGGGCTACAGTGGCTGCTAGGAGGCCCCCAGGAGCGGGTCTGGATGGATGGATGGACAGACGGACAGATGTGGCCACAGGCTATGCAGGCTCCAGGAGTCACATTCTGTCATCGGGCACTGCACATGGGAATGCCTCCTCCATGCTGGGAGTGCTCTTTCGTGCTGGGAGAACCCTCCCTTGGAGAAGCCCGACTGGCTTCATTCACAGCCAGTCACCCTGGACCCGATGGCCTCCACTCTGCAATCAGCCCCGGAGCCTCCTTCCTGCCCTTCATCCCCTCTCCCAGATGCTCCTGCCTCTGCCTTCCCACCTGAAAAGCCTCATTCCTACCTTTCTTGGGAACATGTCTCCCACCTGAATGCTGACCTTGGCCCCTTCTTTCCCCCGCCTGCAGCCGGACTGCCACCTCCATCTGCACCTGCGATGGGCAGACAACCCTTACGTGTCGGGCACCGTGCACACCAAAGACACTGCCCCGGGCCTCATCATGGGTGCAGGTAGGAGGCTGCCTGAGGGGAGCTCCATCCTCAAGGGTAGAGCTGGATGGCTCTGGGCCTGGCACAATCATGGCACACCCCAAGGGATGAATGCATGGCCCAGAGTGGGCACACAATACATGTTGCTGCGTGGGAAGATGGATGGATGGATGGATGGATGGATGGATGGATGGATGATGATGGATGACTGGATAATGGATGGATGGATAGATGGATGGATAATGGGTGAATGACGGATGGATGGATGGATGGATGAATAGATGGGTGATGGATGGATGGCCAACCTAAGGATGGGACAGGGGTGAACATCGGAGGATGAGTGAAGGGATAGGTGGGTGGCTGGAAGCGTGGACAATTGGATGGCTGGATCACAGAATGGTGAATGGATCAATAGAGGAAGAAGTGGATGCATGTGTGGATGGATGGATGGATGGATGGATGGATGATGGATGGATGGATGGAAGGAAGAATGATTCGTGTCATGGCTGACATGTTGATTCCTGAAGAAGGTTCTAGTTCAGTCAAGGAGTGAGAGAGACACATACACCAAACGTGAGAAAAAATATCAAAGCAGAGTCGTGCATGTGCCTGTCAATGTAGGTTAACTAGAGCCTCCTTCAGGGGTGAGTACCTGTGCGCTGAGGGAACACAAGCTAAACTAAGGTTTATTTAACTTCAAATAATCTTTCAAAATTAAAAGTATGTGTTTTGAAAGCATATTGCTAGGCAGCGGCGGGTGTCTTATCTTCCTTGTGTGTTGAGGGTTATGGGCCATTCTGCACCCAGCACTGGGACAGCCCCCGCCCCTGCTAGTGCCACTGCCGGGAGGGAAGGGAAAATGAGCAGATGTGTGGAAAGGCCTTCCCTCTGTCCAGGCACTGAGCTCCTAATCACAGCACCAGGCCAGAGAGGTTCACCCCCCCTCCCCATTACAGGGGAGCAAGCGGGAGCTCAGGAGTGGGATTACCTGCCCCACCTGCAGACTGTCACTCAGGAAGCCTGAAAACCAACCCAGGCTCCCGAGTGAGGGGACACCCACAGGGCGCGCCTGCCTCCCGGTCCCTCAAAGGCACTGTTCTGGTTGGATGAATCCCCAAATTCTCAACGAAAATACAAAAGGCACAATTTTAAATGTTTCCATGACTCAAAGGCCTCCCACACCCAGAACGCACTTCCTGGCTGCCCACGGATGCTGTGAGGATCTAGACGCATGTCACTCATTGTGCTCACTCAGAGACTGGGGAGCCCAGCCGAACCCCCAGGCCCTGCAGAGAGAGGGTGGGCCCTCTGCAGCCTCCCTGCCCCTCCCTTAGTCATGTCCCCTGGGCCTCAGTTTCCCCATCTGTAAAATGAGGGCACCGCCTCCGTGTTTCTCAGGCCTTCTGCTCTGACAGCCTGGGGACGCACTCCGTGGATTTCCCTTTATTTTTCCCCAATGCCTGTCGGGTGACTGGCAGCCTGACAGCTCTGGGGGACGGAGCAAGGAAAGCAGATAGCATCCCTTGGAAGAGAGACATCTGCACCGTGGAAGCCCAGACAGGGAGCTCGCCTGCTGAGTCTTACTGACGCCGCAGCACTCGCCGCGCGGCTCCGCGTGTGATGCATGCAGGCCGGCGCGTGTCTGCTGGCATCTGCACTGCTGCGGAGATCAAGGGCAGCCCTCCTCCCCTCCCATCCCCGCCATTCCATTCATTCGTTCACCTGCTCCTTTCATGCATTCACGGCCATCTCTCAGCACCTTCTGTTTGCCAGGTGGAGAGAGGGTACCCAGTTCAGCACCTGCCCCTCTGCCCCTGTCTCCTCCACGTGCCTTCCCACCTCCACACCACTGACCAGGTGTTCTCTCCACCAGGCACACCCTTTCCTTCTCCCTTGGCCAGCACGCCTTTGTCTCTCCAGGTACAGCTTGGTGGTCACTCCCTGTGGGAGTCTCCTCTTGATGGCCTCCCTTCCTGGGTCCATTAGTTGTCCCCTGTCTGCTCTCACGATTCCTTGGGCTTCCAGATATCCTGGCTCTGTGTGTAGTTGCATGGCACACTTCTTCCCCCGCTGGGCTGAGCAGAGGCTGTGGTTTATTCAGCTCCGACCCCCCATGGCTCAGCACAGGGGCAGGGCAGAGAGCAGGTTCTCAGCAAATCCTGTTGAATAAGTGTGGGAATGGGTGAGTGGGTGGAGTTGATGAAGAGAAATATGGGGATGGAGGGATGACAGGTGAGTGGATGGGTGGATAAATTAATAAAGGATCCATTGATGGATGATGGAGGGATGAGTGGATGGATGGATGATGGATACATGGATGGATGGATGGATGATGGAGGGATGGCGGGTGGATGGATGGATGGGTGGGTGGATGGATGGATTGATGGGTGGATGGGTGGATGGATGGATGGGTGGATGGATGGATGGATGGATGGATGGATGGATGGATGGGTGGATGGATAGATGGGTGGATGGATGGATGGATGGATGGATGGATGGGTGGATGGATGGATGGATGGATGGATGGATAGATGGGTGGATGGGTGGATGGATGGATGGGTGGGTGGATGGATGGGTGGATGGATGGGTGGATGGATGGATGGGCTTAACTAGCCTCCCACTTGTAATTCCCATGCTGCCCTGGACCTCTGGTCTCCCCTAAACCCAGCCCTGGGAAGCTGGCTCCAAATGCAAACCAGCTGTGTCCTGCCCCCAGTATAAAGCCTGCCAGGCGCCCTCATGACCCCACCCTGGCCCGCCTGGAGCATATTCTCCTAGCCAGCCCCTGATTGGCACTCCACATTTATTCTTGAACCACTTATTCCCCGTGGACCCCTCAAGTGCCTGCACTCCGCCTGTGTCAGGGCCCTGCCGGGGCTGCCTGAGGCTGGCTTTCTTTGGGCCAGGCTCATCCGTTACTGCATAGACTAGGACCCAGAGCCCAGACACAGGGGTTCTGTAGGCCGGTGAGTATAAGGAGAAGGCAGAGGGGGCATGCCTGTGGGTGGCTTTGAGTGTGGGAGATGGAGACTCAGGGCACACGTAACTCTTGTGTGGGGATTTGTCTGGGCACAGACCTTGGAAAGGCCCAAAGCTGGCTGATCCTAAGAGCAACCCTGCCCCTGTTCTTCTGGACCAGGTAACCTGGGCTCGCAGCTGGTGGAATATAAGGAAGAAATGTACATCACGTCAGACTGCGGGCACACCTGGCGGCAGGTAAGGAGGCAGGGGGCCTGATACCTGCCCCATACCCATTCTGCTGATGATTGGATCTGTGGTCCCCTTCCCTCCCAGAGGAGTTCTGAGACTTAGGTATTCACCCTCCAGCCAGCCTGACTGGGGGAACACAGGGCTCCTCTTAGCAGGTGTTGATGTCTGCCATGTAAGCCACTGCTGGGGGGTTAGAGACCTGACCTGTGTCTTCACATGGTCAGACCCGTTACTGTGGGGGTCTAAGCAAAGGCAGTGAATGCCAGGGATGGGGCTGGAGCTGCCATCCTGGTGGGGAGCCACACGGTGCCTTGGAGGCTGGGGCTGAGCTCTTCTGGGAGCCCCGAGGACAGGACGCAGGGACCATAGGTGATACCCAGGTCCCTGGCAGGGGTGACTGTTGGGTATATGGCAAAGACATGGAAGAGAAGGAGAAAGTGAGGGAGGAACAGGCTTGACGGAGCCTTGCAGAGTCTGTGTTGGGGGGCCTGGGAGGTGTGCAGGGGTGAGGATTCGAGGTAGCAGTGGGCCTGAGAAGAGAAAGTGGAGAAGCAGTTCTGTAGGAGATGGTTGGACCTGCCAGGGTTCCTCTGCACAGGGCCCACGTGGAGCTGACATCTCAGCCTGGAGGGCGGGCAGTGGGCTGTGGGCGCCAGCGTCCCCGGCAGTGCAGTCACGGGCACGCTGTGAAGGACCCGGCGTCAGGTCCACCAACTGCATGGAGTGACAGCCCCTGCTTTTCACACTGCAGAGAATGCACTAAACTTTCGTGTGCGTCTGCCCTTCCAGACAGCGTCAGGAGTTGTACTTTGGGGCAGGTTTTCCATGGTGAGGCTCCACTTGTAGCTACTACCCCCCACCGCCCAGGTCACGCTCAGGACAAATATGTCAAGCCCAAAGGTACCCCGTCTACCTACAGCCTGGGTATAAGGCCCTGACATTTTTAATCATATGCAAGAAACAAGGAATTTTAAAAAGGGCAAAAGAGACTTACTGTGTTAGAATATTTCTATTTTGCTAAAACCTGTGAAATGTGCCCAAACTTCCTTAAAGGTCACCGTCTGTCCATTTATTAAGGAAGCGTGCCCCCCCCCCCCCCCGTGAGATTAAGGAGGCCAGGGTGAAGCAGACGAGGTGTTCTAATTTTGTAGAAACCGATGGTGAGGTATCCCCAGTGACCCCTGTTGTTGAGGAACTTTCTGGGATTCCACACTTGGGGATGTGGGAATTGGAACGCTGGTTCCGGTGGGGAGCGGGAGGCCTGGCCTTGCGGGGCAGAGGTGTGGGGTAGGGGTGCTAGAGCCCGGGGAGCAGAGGAGGGGTGCTGTGTGCCTGTGTGCGAGAAGAACATGCTCTGCGGGGTTTGGCGTTCACTGGGGAGTGGGAGGCAGCGGCGGCGGTGGCCGAGGACAGGCTGGACAGTCGCTCGAGGCAGGGCAGCCTACTGAGTGTAGGCAGACTGTCAGGGACGTCAGACGTCCCAGGAGAACTCTCAGAATCGGAATTACAGATGACAGCGTGTATCCGCTTAATGGACATAACCTTTTAAAAACATGAGTTTCCCTAGGATGATGAACATAACAAAGCAGGAAACATTCAAGGAGTCTCCTCGGAGCCTGGGGTGCAGGGGAGGCGGGAAGGGGCGTGATGGGAAGGGGACACCGCCTGCCCCTGGGCCCCACTGCCTGCGGCGGGCGCAGAGGGGCTGCTGATCAAGGCACCGAAACCACGGCGATGGGTGTTCAAAGCCCCTCTAGCCCCATTGGTGGGGGTCAGGACCCAGACTCCCCTCTTGCTGAGTCCCAGGCTAATGGGAGTGGGGTTGCTCTGGGGCACCCCCTGGGGTAACTAGGGGAGATACCCTATCTTGGGAGTGAGATGTGCCCGTGCCCTGCCCGTTCTCTGGGGGGAGCCAGCGCCAGAGGGCAGGAGGCACAGCCCAGGGTAGACGGGGCCCCTGCTCTGGGACAACCAGGCTCTGAGAACCCACTTGGGGTGGTTCCCTTGGACCACATTTGGCCCCACGGCCTGATCCCCCAAGAAAGAACATGGATCAGACCCCCAATGGAGCAAGAATGGGGGTTCCTGTGGGGCAGACAGACCCTCTGCAAGTTCAGAGCAATGGAAGCAGCGCCCAAGGGGAGACTTCACCTCTACCTCTGGACTCCAGCACCCAAACAGAGAGGACCCGGAGCGCTGGGTCTGTTGGATGGGTGGACACTTGGGGAGGAATGTTATGAACCTTCCTTCCACACAGTGTCCTAAGATCTGCAGACTGTCACCTCCCTCATCCAGGAACCTCTACCTCTGTTCATGAGTCCTCCAGTAGCACCTTCCTGAGCGAATGGTTAAGAGGGACAACATCAGGCACACCTATTCCTCCGACCCCTGCAGATGGGGCCACAAGCCTGGGGAGTGAGTGCTGCAGGGGTGTATCTAGGGAGCACCCCAGTTACTGCTGTGAGCCCCCACTCCAGCCTGCAGCCTCGTCACACCCAAAACACAGCCTGTCCTCCTCCCACTGGGTGTGTCCTGCTGGTGGATACAGGAGGCCCACGGACTAGGAGTCACAGTGGAAGGCCGGGGGCTGGGTTCCAGGCCCAGGGTCCATCCTGGCTTTGCCAGCTACCAGCTATGGGGCTTCAGACAAACCCTGTGCATCTCTGCACCTCTGGTCTCTCTTTGGAAAATGGGGAAATGACCTCTGAGCGTGGTTGCCATTAACAGGACCGTGTACGTGCAGCCAAGGCCACCACGCCGACCACCCTGCCCTCTTCCTTCTCATCCCCCGCTGTGCCCCCCGCCTGCAGACATGTTTGAAAGCAGAGTTCATGGGATGCCTGGGTGGCTCAGCGGTTGAACATCTGCCTTTGGGTCAGGGCATGATCCTGGGGTCCTGGGATCGAGTCCCACATCGGGCTCCCCACAGGGAGGCTATGTCTCCCTCTGCCTGTGTCTCTGCCTCTCTCTCTCTCTTTGTCCCTCGTGAATAAATAAATACAATCTTAAAAAAAAAAAAAAGAAAAAGAAAAAAGAAAGCAAGCAAGCCAACAAGAAAGCAGACTGCTTTCTGGGTTCTCCTGGAGAAGCCGGCCTGCAACTCAGCTGAGCCGGCCCAGCCTGGCCCACCGCACCCCTGCAGGGTGCCTGGTGGGGTCCTGGAGGGGCTCCACCGTGCTTGGTCCTGTAGCTGCCCCTTTTCTGGGTCACTTCTCCTGACCTGACAACCTCCTGCTCTAAATACTAAGTAAGGGGGAGAGGGCAGGGTTTCCACCATTTCTCCTAAGTGGCCTTTCTTCCTTATTCAAGTCATGGTGTTTGCTAGAGAATTCCTGTGAGCCGTGGGAAACCCCAGCAGGACTTGGAGGAGGTGCAGTTGTCTGGGGAAGAGCCTTGCAGGCTGAGGGAGCAGCGTGTGCGAAGGGCCTGCAGCATGTTCAGGAAAAGGAGGCCAGGGTGGCTGGTGTGTGTGAGGGTGGGAGAAAGTAGGCGGGGCATCTCCTGCAGAGCCCAGGAGGCCATGAAAGGGTTTGGAGGGGATTCTAAAAGCCTCGGGGGAGGGGAGGGCCCCGGGAAGGTTCTGGTGGGGTTGGGGCTGGAGGATGTGATGTATGTCAGGGCTGCACCCACCCAGGTCTGCTAAAGTTCCACATTCCTAGGATGTGGGGCCTCTGCTCCGTGCCCCCCGCACCACACCCTCCACACCGCGCCCCCCACCACACCCTCCACACCGTGTCCTGCTGGCTCCCCGAAAATCCGACCCTCGAATAAGGAAAGACTCGCGATGGAGGAGCGGGGAGAAGGCGAAGGCGCTGCCTGAAGTTCTGTTGAGTTTCCTGTTCCCGCTCAGTCATCTCCTAGAACATTCCCCGCAAGTCAGGAAGCTTTCAGGTCCACCTGCCCAGGCAGGGTGGGCGTCTGCTTGCAGGGGCCGGCTGAGCCGCACTTTTTCGGGCCCGGCCCAGTGCTAAGTGGGGCCACATCACCCCCAGCTCCGTGGCCCCTGCCCCCGGGCCCCCAGTGCACAGATGGCCGGCTCGGCCAGCCCGCACGCCACCACTGTGGATACCTGGACAGGCTGGCACGGAGGACTGCTGGGCAAGGGGCTGGGCTGTGTGTGTGCACACGTGTGCATGTGTATGTGTGCGTGTGCGTGTGTGTGTGTGTGTGTGTGTGTGTAGGGGGCAGTCCTGGCTCTGTTTCATCTCCTCCTGGGCCTGGGGCAAGGAGCTGGGGTGTGCATGCGTGTATGTGTGTGTGTATGTGTGTGTAGAGGGTGGTCCTGGCTCTGTCCCTGGGGGTGAGGGGCTGGGGTGTGCATGCGTGTGTGTGTGTGTGTGTGTGTGTGTGTATGTGTGTGTGTAGGGGGGTGGTCCTGCCTCCATCCAGGCTCCTGTCCTGGGACAAGTTGTTAGGGTGCATGTGTATGTGTGTGTGTGCATGTGTGTGCATATGTGTGTACACGTGTGTGTGCGTGCATGTGTGCATGTGTGTACGCACGCGTGTGTGTGTGTGTGCATGTGCGTAGGGGGGTGGTCCTGGCTCCATCCTGTCTCCTCCTGTCCCGGGGCGAGGGACTAGGGTGCATGTGTGTGGGTGTGTGTGCATGTGGGTGTGTGTCGGGGGCGGTCCTGGATCCATCCCGTCTCCTCCCGAGCTTCCCTGCACTCCTGCCAGGACACCCACAGGTCCTGACGCTCAGACGGTCAGGAGGTGGCGCTGATTTTCCGGGAGCCAGCAGGACACGGTGTGGAGGGCGTGGTGGGGGGCGTGGTGGGAGGTGAGTGTGGCCAGTGGTGGGGCCCCTCCCTGGGAGAGGTGCAGGGGAGGTGCCAGCGCCCCCTCTGGGCAGGGTGGAGCCCTAGACATTTGTGCTCACGGATGATGTAGCAGAGGCCCCTGCGCCCTGGCGCCTTAGGAGCTGCACCCCTGCCTCCAGCCTGTGGCGAGGCCCTGGCCTGCACCCCCACCCCGGCCTGGCTTCCTCATGAGCCCAAGGCCACCAGGGGAGCTTCCTCCTGTGTGATCCCTATCCAGGCCTCATGACCATGCGTCACCTGAAGACTTAGCGGCCATTCATTCATTCACTCCCTTCCTCATCCACCCATTCATTCATCCCCACACGGCTTGCCGCCCACAGGCACTCTCAGCTCTCTGCTGGGCCAGGAAGGGGACTCAGGCCCTGCCTGGCAGGAGCCTCCCGGCTGGAGGAGACAATGACAAATGGGCCCAGAGACATTCCCCATCCAGCCTGGCTTCAGGGAGGGCTTCCTGGAAGAGGTGGCACGTCACCTGGGTCTTAATGTCAAATAGGGCTTTGCTGACGTCTGTGATTTCTTTCTCACCTTCACGTCGTCCACCACATTGGTGTGAGCTTTTCCTGGGCAGGGGGCCGCCTGCGGCGTTTATGTGCAACGTTCTTATGTCAGTGGTCCAGACACCGCCACGCTCATTGTCATCCCGTGGGCAGAGTCTGGTGGTGTGGGGGAGCGTGGGGAGGGCCTTGGGGACAGGGGAGCCCCAGGCTGGCCCTGCCTCCGGGAGCTGGCCTCTGCTGGTGCCCCGCAGCCCCCGTGTGTTCACTGCTCTGCCCCCGGAGGGTGACCTGCCCTCAGAGTGTCACCTGTCCCCTCTGCAGGTGTTCGAGGAGGAGCACCACGTCCTCTACCTGGACCATGGTGGCGTGATCGCAGCAATCAAGGACACCTCCATCCCCTTGAAGATCCTCAAGTAATGCAGGGGGTGGGGGGCAGCATGCGGGCAGGGGCCAGGGCAGGCAGTGTGGGCAGGGCTCTGCCTCCTGGGAGCTGCTCTAGGGCAGGCAGGGGGATGCAGGGAAATGTCACAGTACGGTCAAGGAGCTGGCTGGAGGGAGGCCTGGGAGGGCTTCCCAGAGGAGGTGACGTCCATCAAGTTAGTCAAGGGGAGGAGGCAGGGCCAGGCAAGGAGGCCAGCCGGATGTGCCCAGGTGAGAGCGCGTTTGGGTCAGCTTCAGAGCTCTGGAGGCGTTTGTGGGGAAGTGAGGGCACGTGTGAACTCCGGACTCAGAAGGTGCAGCTCAGGAAGCTGCTAGGAAGCCGATATCACTTGAGTCTGAAAAAGAGTTTCCTGCACTGCAAGCTGGTGACTCCGTGATACGATGCATTGTGGGGCAGTAAGCTTCTGTCCCTGGCCTGGCACCCCCTGGGCTGGGCTCAGGCATTGGCTGGGGCTGAGCTGGACATTCCGAGGCCCAGATAACCGCAGTCCAGGGGCTGCAAAGCAGCTTCACGGTACCCAGGCTACACGCCCGAGCTCCTTGCTGTAGCCTAAGGAGAGGTGGAGGCCCCGTGGTGCTGGCGGGTGGCTACACGGCCCCCCGGGAGAGAGAGCACACTGGGCCAGGCTCTTCTCCCAGCACCTCAGCTGGGCAGCACTGGCCCCGGGCAGGGCTGGATCCAGCAGGGCAGCAGGTCCTGGCCATGGGGAGCGCTCCTGCCCGCCTGCGGCGCTGACACCCCTTCTTCCGGCAGGTTCAGCGTGGACGAGGGCCTCACCTGGAGCACACACAACTTCACCAGCACCTCAGTGTTCGTGGACGGGCTGCTGAGTGAGCCGGGGGATGAGACGCTGGTCATGACGTGAGTGGCCACAGGAGGTGGGCGGGCAGAGGGCAACTGACCCCCAGGTGGACCTTGCTGCTCCGAGGCATGGTCAGCACGGGACTCCTCTCCTCCCTCCCCATCCTCCTCTCTCTCATCTCCAACCTGGCACCTCCCTCCTTGTGTCTTACTGCCCACTCCTCTGTCACCCCCGGGGACATCCGTCACCTACTCAGGATGGCCTGGGTGGTGAGGGCTGGAACCGAGTCCAGGCAGCTCGAGTGGACCACTGCCCTAAGCTGCCTTTGCAGCCATCATCTTCATCACCATCGTTATGACGAGCTGTTGGCACCTGGAGGGGCTCCCAGGCCTGCTTCCCAGTGAGGACCCAACACCCACATGGGCAGAGGGGCGGAGCCAGGCTGTGGCCTGGGTCAGGCTGGGCTCTGAGACTGCAGCTCAGGGCTGTGGGGTGCCAGGCCTCACTCTGGGCACAGTGAGGAGGGGACAAAGGGGCATCGGGCATCCCTGTTGGGATCTGAGTGGGTAGGAATTGAAATAGGGTGCACAGGGCCAGAGCCTGGGTAAATGGGGTCCAGCTGTGGAAGGTCCTTCCTGGGCGAGCCAACCACCTGGGGGCTTGTTTGGGCAGAGCTGATCCACAGGCCAGGGCAGGGGCCTGAGACTCTACATTCCTAATGGCTCTGCCGATTCTTGGTGTGCGCCTTGGTGGGTGCAATGGGGCAGGGCTCTGTGCCCTCCTGCCTTTTACTGATAACACCCGCATGGGGGAGGCCAGGTTCCCCAAAATGCACATCTACCCGGAACCTGTGACTGTGTGGAAACAGGGTCTTTGCAGATGTGATGAATCAGGATGAGGTCACGCTGCTTGGGGGTGGAGGGCATGGGGGGCTAATCCTACGTCCTTATAAGAAGGAGAAGGATGAAGACCATCACGCAGGGAGAATGTGAGCCCAGGCGGAGGCTGGAGGAGGCCACGATCCCAGGACACTTGGGAGCATCTGCGGGATCTGGGATCTGCAGGGAGCACCTGGTGGGATCTGCAGGGAGCACTCACTGGGATCTGGAATCTGCAGGGAGCACTCACTGGGAGCTGGAAGAGGCCAGAAGGACCTTCCCCTAGAGCCCCACCCTGTGAAGGATAAGCCTCTGTTGTTTGCAGCCCTGTTAGTGGAAGTGTGTTGAGGCAGCCGCAGGGCCCCACAACGTTCCTGCTCCGTCAGGCTGAGAGAGGACACCCGCACTGTGAATGCCCAGTCTGCATGCGGTCAGTCTCCCTGCGTCCTCCTTCTCCCTGGGACCGGGCGGAAGCTCCCCAAGGGAGACGCCCTCCCACTGACTGAGCGCCCCTGGCTCTGCACCGCAGCAGAGGCCCCGTAGGCCAGCCCTCCTCCAGTCATCCCAACAAGGCCTGCAACGTGCTGCTCCCTGTTCCTGGCCCTGGGGACCCTGAGGACCCCCCAGAGCCTTGGTCCAGATTGGCAGACGGATCAGATTTAAGTGAAGAGTGATACCCGGCATGCTTTGTCGCTAGCATGAAAGATCCTGGAGTCCCAGGGCCAGCATGCTGGGGTCTGACAGGTGTCCTGGGCATCTCGGAGCAGCTGATCTTGAACTGGGACCAGATGGATAAGACACAGGCCCAAGGACAAGCGGCGGCTTGAGAAGGAGCCAGTGCGTTCCCATGTTAGGGTCTGGACTGACCGCCCGCTCCGGCTCCCTCTTTCCTGTGGCGGGTGGGCCTGGCCAGGGGGACAGCCGGCTGC
Source organism: Vulpes lagopus (assembly GCF_018345385.1). Lineage (NCBI taxonomy): Eukaryota > Metazoa > Chordata > Mammalia > Carnivora > Canidae > Vulpes > Vulpes lagopus. The sequence goes on from NC_054827.1 coordinate 119,910,612, forward strand.
ATGACCCCCCCACCCTGCCTGCTCGGCCTGGGGTGGCCGCGGGCCATCCCCCAGGAGTGGATTTCTGGCCTGGGAGCCTTTCCCTGGCATGATCCCCTCCCAGCCCACGGCGGCCTCCACCCTGCGGCCCTGTCCGCTCTCCCGTCTGTCTTGCCCTCCTGAACACCCCAAAGAGGCCCACCTGGATAAGCCCCCAGCCTCAGGCTGAACCTGGCAGGAAACTGCCCAGCACCAACAATGCTGCCTGCCACGCCCAGGCCCGCCTCCACCTGCGCGGCTCCAGGCTGTCCCCTGGTTAGCAGGGAGATCATGTGAAGGCACCCCAAGTTCCTCCGGCTGCCGGGGCAGGGCTGGGAGCACAACAGGCCTGGTCAGCCCACGGCTGCTGACTGCCACTGACCGCCACCACTTCTGTGCCCACCTCCAGGCTCCTGGGAACTCAGATGGCGTGGCCCAGGCGGAAGCAGAAACAGGGAGTGCGGGTCCTCCCTCGGGACGGGCAGCCTCTGAATTCCTGGTGGATTTAAACTCGGTTTTAGTGACCCGTCCCCGGGGGGCCTTCCCTGCCACCCCCAGGACGGAGGCAGCCTGGTGCCCTCCCTGCCTCTTCCCCAGTACGGCCCCTTGGACAAGGGCCGAGGGGACGCTGTGCTGAGCCCCCCTCTATGTGACGGGGTGTTTTCATACGTGTTCTCATTTTGTCCTCATAGGAAATGTCCACGGAGGGATTTATCCCCCTGTCCCCCCTTTCACAGGTGCTAACATCTCAGCAGTTCTGCACCGAGGGAGTGGTGGGCGCAGCCCCCCCCCCCCCCGTCACCTCAGCTGACCTTGGTCCTGAGAGCAGAGCAGAGGGCGGGGACCCCGTGATGCCATCCTAGAGACCCTGGGTGGGGTGCTTCCCCTGGACACCTGGTCGCTGCCGTGCCCCTGCCTGGAGACGCGTCATGTCACGTTATGTCACATTCCAGGCTCAGGTCAGGGGCGGGAGGGAGGCCGGCTCCTCCTGGGCCCCAGCAGGTTGCCACCGTGTGTGTGGGCGAGGGCAGGGCTCTGTTTGGGTGTGTGTGCAGGCGGTGTCGCAGGGCTGCCGTCCGCAGAGCAGAAAGCAGGAGCCAGAAATGCGGGCTCACAGGTTTGGGAAAGGGCCCAGCTGTGGGGCGCGTGATGGGCATGCATCGGGCTGTGTCGTGTTTGTGCGGGTGCAGTGCACGAGCTGTTCTCAGGATAACATGGTTTTCAGGAGGGGGACAGGCCGCTCGGCGGCAGGGGTGCCCAGAGCATCCCTATCGAGCTAAGACCCTCACACCCTGTTTCCGTAACCAACCCAGCAGGCTTCGTTCTGGGGGACGGGAGACAAGGGCCCTGACCACAGGGGAAGGTTGAGACTGGGACAGTGGGAGGCCCAGGGTCCCCAAGGACCGGCGGAGGCCCCTGGCCAGGGTGCAGAGGTGGGGATTTCATCTGCAAAGTAAAGATAACAGCATCTACTTCGTGGGTCTGTGTCGGAGCAGAGGAATTGTGGCATTGTGTGTGTGAAGCTCCTCCTGTGCGCCGGGAGCCCACACCAACGATCCTGAAAGGGCACAGCTATCATCCCAATTTTAAAGCCATGGAAACTGAGGTACACAGAGGGAGGGAACCTGCCCAAGGTCACACACGGGACACGGGGCCTGCCTGGCTCAGAGCTGCCTTAGGAACACAAACTCCTCTTCACATATCGGGCTCGGATATTCAGAGCCAGCCATCAGGTCCCCAAGAAAACACTCCAAGACACTTCTCACCTGCCACCTTGGAGTGGGGTTAGGACCCCTTCAGATCATGACTGTCCTTCCCCAAGCATCAGTCCCTGTCAGCATGCTTGGAAAGGGATGAGTATAGCAGGGTGTATAACCTCCCCCACCCAGATGCTCAGCCTCTAGTGATATGTCCTGAATGCTGTAGGATGGACTGGGGAAGGACCGGAAGTGCAGGCAGGGGCCCTCTTCTCTGGTTGTCTTTGGAGTCCAAGGGAAGCCCCTGAAACATCAGTCCTTGCAGAGAGGAAGGGATCTGGGTATATGGTCAGTGAGCACTGAGGAAGAGGAAATGGCTCAAACAAGCTGTGTGACCTGGGGCAAGTTACTCAACCTCTCTGTGCCTCTTTCTGTAAAATAGGGGTGGACTCACCTCACAAGTCCATGGGGGGGATTAGAGCAGACGGCACAGATGGAGCCCCAAGCCCATGACGGGTGCCCCGTAAATGGCGGCCCTTTAGAGAGCACCGGGGTGTCCATCCCTGCTTCCTCCACTCGCCAAGGCTGGGGCCGCATGGGGAGCAGGATGTGAGCACGGGCTGCGTCCTTCCCGTCCAGCCGCTGCCAGCAATGTGCTGACTCCTACTTCTCCTTGGATCCCCGGTTGTGCCTGGAAAAACAGCCTGCGGCCCCACTCGGCAGAGCTGGGTGTCCCAGGCACAGACACCCCAGCCTGGCACCCCAGATCTGGGGGTCCCAGGCACAAATCCCCCCGTGGTGCCCCTGACCTGGCGGTCCCAGGCGCAGACCCCTGGCTCAGTGACACTGACAGAGGCAGGAGAAGCCCGGCAGCAGCCAGCTGACCACCTGTCATCTTCAGAACAGAAGCGAGGACCGTGGAAGGCAGTGGGAAGGCCTGGGTGGCAGCTGGGGGTTCTGGGCTCCTGACATGACTGCGCCCACTTCCTCGTCCATTGAGGGGGGCCGTGGGGGACAACACCCACCTGTACAATCCATGAGCCACAGACAGCGTGTGCTAGTTGTGTGGACACCGCTGTTAGGACCACATACCTGCGGCCCGCTGGACACTTTGCTGGGGGCCGGGGGCTGTGGTGCCAGGGGCCAGGGGGCCAGGATACCAGGCGGCCAGGGGGTCAGCGGTACTGGGGTACCAGGGGGCCAGGGGGCCAAGAGCTGGGTGCTGGGGTACTGGGGTGTCCCAGCGCGGTCTGCGAGGCCAGGGGAGGTGTCACTGTGCCCACTGCACCACAGGAGCCAAGGCCCGGGGGAGGTGGTTTGTGCCAGGCCGCGGGCCGGGCTAGGGTGACTTCCCTCCCCCTCCTCTGTCCGCAGCGTCTTTGGCCACATCAGCTTCCGCTCCGACTGGGAGCTCGTCAAGGTGGACTTCCGGCCGTCCTTCTCCAGGCAGTGCAGCGAGGACGACTATGGCTCCTGGGACCTCACCGACCTCAAGGTGGGCCTGGGCACGGGGCAGGGCGGCCCCTCCGCGGCCAGCCCCCGTCCTGTGCGGCGGCACCGGGAGCCCCACCCCGGGGAGGGCTTCCCAGGACCCGGCGGCCCTCAGACGTCCGGCCTTCTGCTGGACTTGAGGGCCCCGCCCGGCGCCTGGGCTGCTCTGGGCTGGGGGCTCCGAGCCAACCGTGCGGTCCCGCGTGCTGGGGATCCGGGGTTCGTCCCAGGGTAGGCGGTGCTGCGGGGCCTGCGCTATACACGACCTAACACCCCCAGGGCGGGGCCTGGGACAGCCCCACCCCAGAATCTCAGACACACAGATGTTTCTGGAACAAAAAGAGTAGTCACATGAAGCTAAATAAGGGCTGGAAGTGGCCCCCCTACGGTCCAGACCAGGTCGTGCTGCCAGAACTGTGACAGGAGGGCCGGGGTTCCAGACCAGGGGTTCCAGGACGGCTGGGGTTCCCGCACCTCGCACCTGTTGCTGCTCCTGTCACTGTTGTGGGGCGGGGGCAGGGCCTGCTGTGTCCACACACGCCCCGGAGGCCGCGGCTCCTCCGAGCTCCTGCGCAGGTGGGCACCCTGCAGGTCTAGGGGCCGAAGAGAATGTAACAGGGACCTGGTTTCCAGCGGCCCTGCAACCCCTCAGGCCCAGGGGGAGCGTGTACACAGTGGGTGCTCAATGGATGCTTGCGGGCTGGGATGGGAGGGAGGCTGCCCCAGCGGGACCTCAGGCCCGCCAACCCCGTCCTGGGCCTTGGTTTCCCCATCTGGGAAAGGGCACACGCCCTGTGCCCCGACGGCTGCCGGGGGCTGAGGATCGGCTGTCCTGGAGACAGCAGGGTGGGCAGTCCCGCCTCCGGAGGGCAGTCGGCCCTCCTGGGCGGGCTCACCCCGCGTCCCGCTGCAGGGCGACCGCTGCATCATGGGCCAGCAGAGGAGCTTCCGCAAGAGGAAGTCCACGTCCTGGTGCATCAAGGGGAGGAGCTTCACGTCGGCCCTGGAGTCCCGGGTGTGCAGGTGCCGCGAGTCGGACTTCCTCTGGTGAGGACCGCCCGGCACGGGTCTCAGACTCGCGGTCCTCCTGCCGCCTCTTGCTGTGCGCCAGGGCCAGCGCCAGGTCCAGCTGTGCCCCCGGGGGGAGTGGGAGGAGCTTGAGGAACCCAGGGGTGCAGTGGGGGGATGGGTGCCAGGAATCAGGGAGGGTGTCCTGGGAGCTAGCGGCGCCCACCCAGCCTTCCCAGACTCCCAGAGCCTTGTTCAGGAAGCCCCTGGCCCAGCCCAGCACCTGCCTCCCTAGCCATCCTCAGCCCTTGCCGTCCTGCTCCCCATTATGTGCTGGCCACCCCTCCTCCCACACCTCCCTACACCAATGTCCTGGGGGCGGGGGGGCGGGCTTGTGCAGTGCCTCTCCCCTCTCCTGGCTGTCTCTAATCTCCTTTGGGATTGGTGCACCTCCTCCAGGCAGCCCTCCAGGACACCCAGGGTGGGCTCACTGCTCTCCTGTGAGTTCCCAGAATCCCCTCTGCATGCCTTCTCACCTGGAAGGTAGCTGCTGTTCAGGCTGGACAGGGCCGTGTGGACTTGCCTGTGACCCCGCAAATGGTCATAGCAGACCCTTGCCGTGAGGCCTCCCCCCAGCCCGGCCCCCATCCCCACTGGTGCCTACCTCCCAACCGCGGTTCTCTCTCCTCCAGCGACTACGGATTTGAGCGCTCCACCTCCACAGAGTCCGATGCCAACAAGTGCTTTGCCAACTTCTGGTTTAACCCCCTGTCCCCGCCAGATGACTGTGTGCTGGGCCAGACCTACACCAGCAGCCTCGGGTGAGCACGGCACAGGCCTCTTCATCTCCCTCCAGGGGCAGAGCCACCATGGCAAGGGGAGGCAGCTGACGATGTCCTGCCTGCTGGGCCCCCAGGAGTTACCTGGCACTGACCCTGCAGGGTCCCCATCTCAGCCCTCGTGAGGCAGCACCAGGGGGGTCTGTGCTCTGAGTTGCCTCTGAACAAGGAACGGAAGGATTAGGTACCTAAAGCTATAAACCCACAGCGTCAGGATTCCCAGGACCTTGTCTCTTAAGGTCTCTGCTTCTCTTTGAAGAAGTTTTGAGATGAAAGAAGACATCAGTGAACTTACTAGAACATCCCCATTACTTCCTCTGGGGAGGGGCAGGGCAGAGCTTGAGGGAGCAGGGCCAGATGTTGCAGGGTTTGGCCTCAGCAGTGTAAATTCCACCAGCCAGCAGCCAGCCATTCACCCATCATCCTTCCCTCCCTCCCTCCCTCCCTCCCTCCCTCCTTCCATCCTTCCATCCATCTCCCTTCCATCCTTCCATCCTTCCATCATTCACCCATCATCTCTCCCTCTCTCCATCCATCCATCCATCCTTCCATCGATTCACCCATATCCCTCCATCCATCTGTCCATCCATTCATCCTTCCATCATTCAACCACCATCATCCATCCATCCATCCCTCCATACATCAATCCTTCCTCCCATCCTTCCATCATTCACCTACATACATCCATCCATCCTTCCATCCATCATTACCCCGATCCTTCCATCCGTCCATCCCCCTTCCATCCTTCCCTCCACACATCCATCCCTGCATCCATACATCCAGCAGCCAGAGCAGATGCTCTGATGCACCCACTAGGGCTTGGCAAGCAGACTGTTGTCTGACGTGTCAGAGCCAGCGCCCACATCAAGGGTGAAGGGTTGCACGTCATACCATGAGCATACTCTGGGCACAAGGGTGCTGTGGGTGGGAGTAGCTCTTAGAATGTATTTTCTTCTAAATTAGTCCAATGTGTTTTGCATGATAAACCCCTGAACGTATACTCAGTGGCTGAGCTCTGGGGGCAGGAGGGGGCACCAGGCCTAGGGACATGGGCAGAACCAGGCACTTTGGCTGTGATGCTAGTTTTAGAGACACAGAGTCCCGGTGTATCCTGAGGAAGCTTCACAAGTGGCAAGTCAGATGATGCTGTCCCTGCCGTGGTTTGTCTGGCTCTCCTAAAAGTTTCATCAGAGCCCACGGTCTTTGCCCCCCAAACCCTTATCCAGCCTCCTCGCAGCCCTGCTCCCTACTTTGGCTCCAGCTGCCCACCATAGGACCTTTGCCCACGCTGGTCCTGCTTCCTGCTCGCCCTTCTGGCTTCAGCTGAAGGGATGGATTCCCAGAGCTTGTCAGTGGTAATTTGACCTCATGGGGGACGTAGAGCGATGCAGTCCGCCTCTCGCACTGGGCGGTGCCCCGGCAAGGGCAGGGGCTGTGCGTGCTCAGCCCATCCCCAGCAAATACACGGTGGATCAGGTGTCCTCTGGTGGGGTGGTGAGGAAGGGAGCCCCGAGGGGGCGTGTCGGCAGCACAGCCACGGCTGAGCCCCCCAGCCGGTCTTGGGCAGTTTTCTCTGCAAGGCCCCTGCATGTGGGCTGTGCCCAGTCACACCCTCGGCCACAAGGACAGCAGGTGTTAGGGTTGTCCTGAGCACTGTGACCACACAGGGAAGCAGCCAGCCAGGGAGCAGACCCTGCCATCGCTGGTCACCCTCCACCCAGCCCGGCTTCTCAGCTCCGTCCGACCCAGGGCAGCGATGGCCCTCGGTGGGGCCAGGTGGAGGCGAGGAGGCTAGGAGGAGGCCAGGCATCCATGGGGAGGCCGCCAGCCAAGAGCAACAGCTTGCCAGCAGCGAGTCCCCCGGGCCGCAGGGCCTGTGCCCTCCGCCGCCGTCTCTGCAGACCCTGACCTGCCCTCTGGCCGCAGGTACCGGAAGGTGGTGTCCAACGTGTGTGAGGGTGGCGTGGACCCGCGGCAGAGCCCAACACAGCTGCAGTGCCCGCTCACGCCGCCCCGGGGCCTGCAGATCAGCATCCGCGGCGAGGCGGTGGCCGTGCGGCCCGGAGAGGACGTCCTGTTCACGGTGCGGCAGGAGCAGGTGAGTGCGGTGTGCTGTCCCCGCTGGGCGCTTCCACGGGGCAGGCAGGGAACGGGCGTGGGTGGGTGTCCCCTCCGCCTGCAGGTGGTTTAGAGCAGAATCATCCAGGCCAGCGTTTTCCAAGCCGGAGGTGGGGTGGGGGGGGTAAGATGGGACCGGAGTCACCTTGTAAGGATGGGATCCAAACCTCAGAGGACTGGAATATGGACGGGGGTGGGGAGGGTCACCACGCAGCCAGCACACGAGGCGGGGCCCCTTCCGCGCATGGCGGTGTGTGTGTTTACTGGGCTCTGACGCTTCCAACATTCATTCATTCCTGTGGGCGGCGGTGCGTTAAACCTCTAATTATATTGATTTAGTTAATCTGGAATCTTCAGAAAAGGAGAAAGTTTTTTTTTAAAAAAAGACAAACCACTATTACTTATAATCCCAGAACCAAAGATAAATCCTGTAGGTAGATGATAGATACAGATTTATTTCTATGTCATAGATACAAAAATGTGAGTTCCCTCCCAATCTTCTGCTTCCTCTCGTCTTTAGTAGAAGTATTACGCATTCTTCTGACTTAAAAAAGAATCTATACTCACGATAGAACATTTGAAAAACGCCTGAAAATGTCGAGAATATAAATACCACCAAAAACCCCTGTTTCCCCCCAAGGTAACAGCTTCGAAGTTTTGTATTTTCTTCTAGTCTTTTGAAATTAATACACAGCAAAGTTATTTTTCTGAGTATGGAAGTAACAGAATCACCGTAGAACATCCAGAAACGGAACTCAGAAGAACTTTCCCAAACTCAAAGCGACGGGAGAGCAGGGAAGGGAAGCCCACTCGGAGGGAGATCTGCCCAGGATCCCCGGCCGTCTGCACACCCAGCTCTATTGCGCACTCGGGGTTTGGGTTAAGAAATATGCTGAATGAAGCGAGTTCAGCTTTATAACCTGTTATTTGCACAGGTCCTTCAGGTGGGGTGGGGTGATGATGACAGAGGTGTTGGCTGTTGCAAAGCAGGGACCCTGGTCTCATGCAGACAGAGAAACTGAGGCCAGAGGACACAGAGTTGTATGTGTGGTGAGCACCCGTGTGCCCAGCCTCCCCAGTGTGCTCCTCCCACCCAATCTGTAGCCAGGGAAACCCCAGCTCAGAGACATGCAGTGACTCACCTGAGACCACACAGCAACAGGTGACAGAGATGGCCCTGGGTCCCAGGCCTGGGGACTCTGCATAGACAATGCCTGGTCTGTGGCCACCAGACTTGGGCTAAGCCTGGGGCAGGCCCTGGGTCTCACCCACTTCTGGTCCCTTCTGCTGATGAGCCTGGCCCTGAGACTCCTACTTGGGGCCTCAGGGGTGGCCCTGGGGTTGGGGGTAGGCATCTGTCACAGCAGCATCTTGGCCTTGGGGAGTGCGATGCCCCCCTCTGGGGGCGGGGCCCCTGGTGCCTCAGAGTGGACTCCCTGCAACTGTGCTGGAGTTGCAGCACAGACTCCCAGAAGAACGGCCTTCTGCTGCCCCCTAGAGCCTCCCATCTGGGTGAATTCTTCAGCGAGAGCCAGGACAGGACAGGCCCCTCAGCCTCCTCCCCGCCCCTGCGGGCCCAGCCTGGATTGCAGGGGCCTGAGCCACTGGAGGTGAGGGGAGTGCCCCAGAGATGCTCTTGTGAGAGATGTCTCCATTGCACTTCCCTGTGTGGAAGAGGCCGCTGGCTTCCTCGTAGAGGTCGGGAGAGTGTGGGAGCCCTGTTGGGGTGGACATGCACACATGGACGCACACTCACATGCTCATACACCAACACAGGGGCTCGGGCACACGCTCGCCACGTGTTCACACCCTCGTAGCCACTCACGCATCTGCACACTGACACACAAGTCACACCCACCCTCACGCAGGGGCCAAGCTGCGTGTGGAAAGTGCTGGATCTGGGGCGGGGGCCAAGTTCTGTGCGTATCTAAGAATTAAAAATAAGGGCTGATAGAGAGCCCAGAAATAGAGCCGCACAGAAATGTGCAGCTGATCCTGACACGGGAGCCAAAGCATCCCAGTGGAGGCATGGAGCGCCGATAATAATGAGCCTCGGCAGGAACCTCGCACCTGGTACCAGATGGACTCAGAATGGACCCCAGAGGTCCACAGAGGTCAATGTAGAAAACTACTGGGGCACCTGGGTGGCTCAGCGGTTTAGCCCCTGCCTTCGGCCCAGGGCGTGATCCCAGGGCCCTCGGATGGAGTCCTACATCTGGCTCCCTGCAGGGAGCCTGCTTCTCCCTCTGCCTGTGCCTCTGCCTCTCTATGTGTCTCATGAATAAATAAATAAAATCTTTTTTTAAAAAGTAGAAAACTATCTATCATCCAGGAAAAAGATAGAAAATATGCCAACCTAGGGCCAGGCCAGGCGTGTGTAGACACCAAAAGCATCATCCATAAAGGAAATTTGGCAAGTCGGACTTTATCCAGGTGGGACGCTTGAGCTCTGAGGGAGACCCCCTGCAGAAGGTGAGAAGCAAGCCATGAAGAAACTATTTACCCAGCACACATCCAGTGACCACTGGTACCCAGGACACGTCAAGAGCAGAAAGAAAACACCTGGTTAGGAAACAGGTAAAGGACACAGAGGGACGGTTCGTTGCAGACAACAAGCAGGTGACCATTGAGCATAGGCAGTCGTTCAGCCTCACTGGCCATTAGGGAAATGGGAATCCAACCCCAGTGAGGTGTCACTGCACACCTATGAGATGGCCAAAGTAAGAAACAACGACCCGACCAAGCACCGGTGAGGATGCAGAGAAGCCGGACCCCTCCTACACGGCTGCTGGGAGGATGAGATGGTACCGCCACTCTGGAAGACCCTTGGGCAGTTTCTCAAGAAACTAAACACACAACCATCAAGTGCACTCCTGGGTGTTTTGTCTCAGAGGAATGCAGACTTGTATCCACACGGAACCCTGCCCGCGAGCACCCACCGCAGCTTTATTGCAGAAATGCTGGGAACCGGGAACACCCGGATGTCCTCGGAGGGGTGTCTGCTTGGACAGTGGTGCAGCCACAGCTTGGGACACTACTCCCCTGTGAAAAGGAGCAGATTCCTGCCACGAGGCACGACCTGGGTGAGTCTCCGGAGAATTAAACTGAATGAGAAAAAAGCAACCCCAGTGACTCTGTGCTGTCGAGCTCCATTTATAGGACATTCGTGAGATGACAAAGTTGCAGAAACAGATGGATGTGTGGCTGCCAGGGTGTCAGGGGTGTGATGGCAGCGCTGGCTCGGTGGCCCTGCCCCCCGGCGGTGTCCATATCTGTATCCTAGTTGGCGCGTTCTGGTTTCCGGCAGGTGTCAGTTAGCACCGGGCATGCGGTGCGGGACACACAGGATCTCTGCCTCGGTCCCTACACATCCACACGAGCTGGTGGTGGTCTCAGAATAAGATGTCCACGTCTTCTTAAAGTGCACACAGAGCAAGGCGGGTGCCGGGGTGGGGTGACGGTGACAGATCTCTTCTCCACTCTCATGTTTGCTACTTGTCAGCGTGGCCACTGGCTCCTTTCTGACCAGGGGGAGAAATGACAAGTTATCTTAACCGAGCAAAGTGTTTAAATAGTTCAGCGAGCACCAGCGAGTGGCCCACAGGCAGGGACTCAGGGTCCCCAGGGGTGCTGTGGTGCCACGTACACCTTGAAGCCACAGGGGCCTCCAAGGGGCTGCTCCACAGGAGCACTGGACGGTGAGTCCAGCGGTCCCTGGGCTCTAGCCCAACGCATGGGGACCGTAGAATGCCACGGGAGTAAGCTGTTGTCACCAGTGACCACGTGCTACAGGCATAAAGCAGCACATGCTTCTCTCCCGGTTTCGGAGGCTGGAAGTCCGAAATTAAGGTGTCAGCAGAGCTGACCAGCGGCTTTGAGGGGTGGGAGGAGGGTCTCTTGGCTCGTGGCTGTGTCGCCATGGTCTCACCTGTCGTCACGTGGCCGTCTCTTCTGTGTCCCAAGCCCCCTCCCCTGGATGGGAACCCATCTTGCTCCGACGTGACCACATCATAACCAATTGCTTCTGCAAAGACCCTATTTCCAGCGAAGGCCACCTTCTGAGCTCCTGGGGGACGTGGACCTGGGGGCACAGACACTGATCACCCAGTCCCCGTAATTGTGGGGCAAGTTAAGTGAGCACGATTCATGGGAAAGGACTCTCCTCAGGTTTTAAAGCTCAGCAGGTGCAGAATGAGAGGATTCTAAGTGGTCAGCACTATTCCCGTGTTGTTCTGGGTCACCAGGAAGTGGGGTCCGGGGTGTTCCCACAGGGACAGGCGGCAGGAAGGGGCGATGGGGCCGGAGAGGGAGGGGAGGTGCAGCATGAGGACTCTTCCTCGCTGTGAAGCCAGGAAGGATATTGCTTCCCATGTCCTTCCCCGATTCCCTGCACCTGTGAGCTGCCCTGACTGCTCCCCTCTGCAGCCAGGTGGCCCGGGCCTGGGCCCTGCTGCCACCCCCATGCATCTCTGCGGCTCCTGGGCCTCGCCTGCCACCCGCAGCCCTGCCTGCCAGGCCGGAAGCCCCAAGGGCGAGGCAGGTTCCCGGGGTCCCAGGGCCCACACCTTCTGGGGGGAGGAGCGAGCACCTGAGCCGCTCGCTGCTGGCCTGTCCGCCTTCCGGTCACTCCTCGGTGGCCTCGTGCTGTTTCCTGCAGGGTGATGTCCTGACCACCAAGTACCAGGTGGACCTGGGGGATGGCTTCAAGGCCGTGTACGTGAACCTCACGTTGACCGAGGAGCCCATCCGGCACCGCTACGAGAGCCCTGGCGTCTACCGCGTGTCCGTCAGGGCGGAGAACGTGGCGGGCCACGACGAGGCCGTGCTCTTCATCCACGTCAACTGTAAGTCTGTCGCCCCTCTGAGGCCACGAGCCACCCCCTGGGGCAGAGAGAACCCAGTATTCGGGGAAGTGCGGGAGACCCCCAGGGCTGCCACAGGACCCCAGGCCTTGGAGGGCCAGCCCAAGGGCTCTAGGTGGGGCTGCCAGTGAGGCTGGGGAAGTGATGCAGTTGACAGGGACCAACGAGCCCCCTCGGAGGTGGCCAGCGCCCCGACGTCCTCTAAGCCGGGCCTTTCCTGGGCCCCCGCAGCCCCCCTGCAGGCGCTCCACCTCGAAGTGGTTCCTGTCATTGGCATCAACCAGGAGGTGAACCTCACAGCCGTGCTGCTGCCTCTGAACCCCAACCTCACTGTCTTCTACTGGTGGATCGGCCGCAGCCTGCAGGTACACTGGCCCCCGGGTGGGAGCAGGCGACAGGGCGCTGCCCCGGGGCCTGGGCAGAAGGACACAGCGTATGACACTGTGGCATCGGGGCACGCACACGCCGGCCTTTCTTGCTGAGCATCTGCTTGGGGCCCTGGCTGGGTCTGAGTCTGGCGGACATGAGACAAAGTGGACCAGACCCTGCCTTTTCCTGGGGAAAGTGATGTGAGCAAATCAGGTGACCTGAGTTGTGATACATGTCACGAGAAGGGGACGGGGAGGTGTCGTGAGCTCCAGGGATTATCAGGCCATTTCTAGTCTGGGTGTTGGTGTGGTCAGGGAAGGCTTCATGGAGAAGGGGACCTCTGGGGCTGGACCTGATGTCAGAAGCCCCACCAGTGGGGAGCCACAGATGGTGGCTGCTAGGAGGGCTGGAGGGTCTGAGCCCAGGCGCCCTGGGAACCCACAGAGGGCCATCCTACGCTCGTTCAATGAGCTGCACCCCAAGCAGAAAGACCCCAACAGCGCCTGAAGGCCCAGACACAGGGCCCAGTGGGGAGGAGCAGGAGGCCCCAGACAGTGTTTCTCTGGAATGGGGAGGGTGAGGAAGGCACTAGGCTCTGGGTTTGAATCACTACTCAGCTACCTGCAGCCCAGCTCTTCGGGCAGGTCCTGGAGGAAGGGGACACTGTGGTGCTGGGTCCAGGCTGGACTGCCTTAGAGCTGCTGGCTCGGGGTGGGGGCCCTCCCGTGCCGCCTGGTGCTGCCCCGTGTCCTGGCCAGGGCAGGGATAGTGAGCGTGCTCAGTGAGGCCCTGGGCAGCGGATGGGCCGCTGTCTGCGTGGGGGCCGCCCACCACCCTGGCCCTGACCCCTGCTCCGGTCCCCCACAGCCGTTGCTGTCCTTGGAGAACTCCGTGACCACGCAGTTTGCAGACACGGGGGACGTGCGTGTGACGGTGCAGGCGGCCTGTGGGAACTCAGTGCTACAGGACTCCAAGGTGGTCCGCGTGCTGGGTGAGTCCCCTCCCTGGGTCATGCAGCATGTCTCATCCCTCACAGGAGCCTCGGGTTCGAGTGATGCAGGGAGCATAAGCCGCAGACACCCTGGTGATGCAGGCAGCCGCAGGCTAGAGAGAGGAGTCAGTGAGCATGGCTCTGACGCTCCCCGGCTTCTCTGGCCTCAGTTCCCCTCTCTGTGACATGAGCACGGGTGCGTCCTTGTGTCCTGTAGCACCCGTGGGCCTCACATGGCACAGACAAGGGGGCGGGTAGGCACTTGTCAGGGTCACCCAGCGATGTCTGCCTGGAGCCCGACCCCTCCCACAACGCCTGTCATCTGAGCCCCTAACAGCCTTTGTTGAGACTCCTTCTGAATCTGCATCCCGTTTCCTGGGGCTCACTGGGGCCCCCAGCTCCTTCACAGGGGACATTTACCATAGGAAACAAATCGAATCCTAAGGATGGAAGACACCCGCTCCCCGCCCAGCATGCTGTTGGCCCATCACACCCATAAAAACCTGTTTGCTTTGAGAACAGCCTCTCCTGTGGACAGCGGCCATCAGTTAAATATTCAGCGGGCCTGCCTTTGGCTGTTCCTTTGTTCACAAATGTGTGCGCACAGGGGCCTAAGCCCAGAACTTGGAAATAATCACCACCTCCCCTGCTGTGAGACACCGAGTTCTCTGGTCACAAAGGCCCTCTGGTCGTTCATCCCTGCAAAGCCTCCCCTCATTTCACAAGTGAGAAACCTGGGAGGAACATGGACAGAGTACAATGAGCTCCGAGCCTGCCAGCTGCAGGACCTGCTCACCACCACCAGTGGCTCTGGAGTGGGCCTCTGAACTGGGAACCCCAGGACACGTGAGGGAAATGTGGGGTCTCTGCCCTTGCGGGACTCTTACTCTGGTGGGGAGACCAGCCCAGTGAAGTCCGTGGATCCCTGGGGGATGGAGTATGCACATCCTTGAGAGTACGTGGGGCAGATCTCATGGTGCGTGTGCCAGGCCCTCCCTCCCTGGTGGGCACCGGTGTGTTCATCATCATCGTTGTCAGCAGCGTTGTCATGGTCGTTTACTAGGTGCCAGTCAGTGAGGTGGGCCCTGCCCAGCCACTGGCACAAGGAGGACTCTTGTTTTCCAAAAGTGGACCACGGGGCCCAACCGCAGGGCAGTCCCGGGCCATCTGGGCTCGGTGGCCTCCTGTGGGGGCAGAGCCACGCTGCCCAGGACTGACCGGCTCTCCCGTCTCTGCCTCTTTTCAGACCAATTTCAGGTGGTGCCTCTGCGGTTTTCCAAGGACCTGGATGCGCACAATCCCAACACCCCTGAGTGGAGAGAGGACGTGGGCCTGGTGGTGACCCGGCTGCTCTCCAAGGTGCTCCCGGCCGGCCAGCGCCAGAGCCTCCCAGCACCTGTGGGCGCGTGCCCCGGAGGAGGGGAGGGGGGACAGAGGGGGAAGGGAGGAGCCAGACCTCCAGGGTGGGGTGGGCGGAGCTGCCCTCAGTCTCTGTGACCTGGCCTCAGGCTGGCACCCCTGGAGCTCAGAGGACCCGCTGCCCTGGCTCTAGGGAACACGTGGCTGCAGCGCCAGCTTGCAGGGGAGGGACAGGCTGGCATCGTCCATGCACATCGAGTGAGCACCAGTTGTGTGCCCAGGACACAGTCTCTCTGAGGGCCCACAGTCTCCTTAATGTGATTCTCATTTCTTCATGGAGTTTCTCTTCTGGGCTGGACACTGGAGGCAGAGAGGAGTGCATCTGCCTGCTGCCCTCGGGGAACTCAGAGCACAGACAGGCAGTGCTCCTGGGGGCAGAGGGCACTCAGGGCCTTAGTCCTGCAGTGAGAGGAAGACCAGCCCTCGAGAGTCATCCGAGGCTGTCAGAGGCCAAGGCCTGCTCTGGCCATGACTCCCCTCAACCCAGCAATAATGCTGCAGATACTGGCCTGGGCATTGAAGGGTGAATAGGAGTTTGCTGCATGAAAGTGCTTGGGAGTGGGATTTTCAGGAGGCCAAGGACCCGTGTATGCTGGGCTTTGTGGGTTGAAGGAGTTGTAGGGTCAGGAATTCTGACAGCCGTGAGGACATTAGCCAGAGAGGGGCCTGCTCACCTGCACCCAGCCACAGTGCAAGGAGTGGACTGGAGGGGGCAGGCCCGGCCTGGGGGGAAGCAGATCTCAGGAGTGAGGGACCAGGAGGGCTGTAGGAGGTGGGACGTGATGCTATAGGGTCCTGGGGCCATCCCATGATGTGCAGGGGTCAGGGATAGCTCGCAGGACAGATGGCCAGGAACTGGATGGTCCTAAAGCAGGGAGGGGGTGTCCTGGGGACCCTGGCGCAGGGCCGGAACAGAGAAGGCAAGCAGATCAGAGTGGCCTTTATGTGTCCCCGCAGGAGACCAGCATCCCTGAGGAGCTGCTGGTGACCGTTGTAAAGCCGGGACTGCCCACCCTGGCCGACCTGCACGTGCTCCCGCCCCCTCCCACGCCTACGAGGAAGAGGAGCCTCACAAGCGACAAGGTATCTCCTGTCCTCCCTGCAGGGCTGGCTGAGGGTTTGGCGGCCCAGTGGTCTCAGGGGCTCATCACCACGTGAAGGCCCATTTCTCACCGATCACTGCCCCACACAGTCCTCCTCCATCTGTGGCCACACCTCCTGGGGCTCCGGTGGCCTCCAAGGTCACTGTTTGAGGCGTTGGGGAGGCACAACGGCACCGGGGCCAGACCACAGCCCCAGGGGACGTGCCCACCTCCTTTCCTGTGCTGGGGCTGGAGCTGCTTACCCCGGAGCCAAGCTAAGTGTGAGGGCCGAGAGCTCCCAGGGCGTGGGGGGGCTCAGGACAGAGCAGAAATCAGCCCCCATCCCGTTAGCAAGTCTTCATGGTGCAGAACAACTTCCAAATAATAATAGCCCTCATCTGGTGGAGCGGACCCACCGCGTGGGGGGCCTGGGATGGGGACCCGAAGTACATTGGAGCCACCTCACACCCCCTGGGGTGGCTGTAACTCTTCCTGAAGCAGACGGCAGCTGGGGTTGATGCAGAAACGGGGATCCCCCATGCACAGCTGTCAGAAGGTCCCCAAATGGGGAGGCAGCCCCGCCCCTGGGCACGCAGGGGGCAGAACCGAGGCCGTGCATCCGCATGCATGTGCACACAAATGTTCACGGTGGCCCAGAGGTGGTAGGAGTCACACGTGCATCAGTGGGGGGATGGGGATGAGCAGGATGCGGCCACGCACACATTGAATCGTGCTCGGCCATGAAGAGAAAGGGTGCTCGGACACCTGCTACCACTTGCATGAACCCTGCAAACAAGATGCAGAGGGAGGGAAGCTGGTCACAGAGGCCACCTGCTGCGTGACCGCATTTAGGGGAAACACCCAGAATAGGCCAATGCACGGAGGCAGAAGGCGGAGGTGGTTGCCAGGGGCCGGGGAGTGCTGGCCCGCACCAGGTTTCCTAAGGGATGATGAAAACGTTCTGGAAACAGATAGTGGTCAGCTGCACATATCCTGACAGCCGTGGAACGAACACTTGAAGAAAGTACCTGTTATCTCAAGAAAAGATGAATGGAAGCTCAGCTGCCCCCAAGTCACGGGGCAGGCGCTCTCGGAGGCCGTGTGGATGGCTGAGCGGTGCTGAGAGGGGTGTGACACAGGCCTCAGCACCCGTGGGGCGGGTGGTGGCGCCTCGTTCCGCGAGCGAGGGAAGAGGGGCTCCGTGGGGTGAGCATCAGGTCGGACGGAGGGGACATGGAGCCGACGGCCGCCCTGGCTGCAGGGCCACGCCCCACGCCTCGCCCGGGCTGCCTCCCGCAGACCCGTGACCATGTGGGCCTGACCCCCAGCATTTCCCCGAGGGCTTCCTCCTCCGCATCCGCACCTTGGGAGCGCCCAGGCCTGCCAAGCCCCCAACCCCTGCTGATGCGGCGTCTCTGGGGCTGGGACAGCAGAGGCTTGAGAGTGACTGTACCCACTTCTCAGATGGGGAGCTGACTACAGAGGCTCGGCACAGCGTGGGGAAGGCACGGCCGGCCCCGGGGACCTCCCTCACTTGGGAGCACCCCCATCCATCCCGCCCCCAAGTTGACGAGCAGACGAGCTAATGCTGCAGTAGTCAGGTGTGGGCACTTAGGAGAGATTTGGAAGGAGGCAGAGGAGGCACAGGTACCCCCGGCCCCGGTGCCCTCAGCACTGAGAGCAAGCCACGTGCCCGAGGCCGGTGAATAATCACAGGACTGTCCTGGCCACGGGCAGCGCAGTGGCCACTGGCCCTGGCTGGGCGCTGGGCGCAGCCTCGAGGCATCTTGCAACGTGTTCCTTTGAAGCCTCATGTTGACTCTCAAAACTGAGGTGCATCTTCTCCAGGCCACGTGCCTCCTGGGTCCCTTCAGAGCCAGGGCTGCTATGGCTTGATGTCTCACTCCTGGGTCCCCAGGGCACACCAGGTGCTAAAATGCTGTACGTGGAGGCTGAGTTTGGCCCTGGGAGTGTCCCACTCAAGGCTCCCTGGGAGGGGAGGCCCCCTTGCCCACCACCTCTACATCCGCCCTGTGGAGGGATGACCCCTGAGCGTTCACAGGGGCAGCTGGTTCCCCTCTGAGCACCAGGAGAGCTCCCTCCATGAAATGGCAAAGCCCCCACATTTCCCACCCCATGATCCAGCAACACCAGCTCCTGGGACAGTGATCCCTCATGGGTGGGGTCACTCCCTCCTGGGTCACCTGTCTTGTCCTTGGTCTTCCTCTGAGAAGCCTTCCCGACCACGGCCAGGGCTGGGGCCTCCTGGAGCACCCTGGGTTCCCCAACTTCACCACACCCTGTGGTCCCAACCAAAAGGGGAGCCCTTTGGCCCCAACGGGTCACTTTTGTGTCCCATTGTAGGTTCTCGGTGCAAGTTGGCTGGTGGGCAAGTATTCCCATTTTACAGATGAAGAGACTGAGACCCACGGAGTGCCCCTCCAACCCCTTGGCTCTGGAGAGTCCCAGCAGACGTCTGCCCAGCTCCCTGCTCCCTCCGGGGGTTCTGGAGGACCCTCCTGACTCTCCCCTTCCTGCTTGCAGAGACTCATGGCCATCCAGCAGGTGCTGAAGGCGCAGAAGATCAGCTTCCTTCTGCGGGGCGGGGTCCGAGTCCTGGTGTCCATGAGGGACACAGACACAGGTGAGGGGCCAAGTGTGGGCTCGCCCCTGCAGGGTAGGGTGGGTGTGCACCCTGCCCCCCAGGTGACACCATTAGCAGGGCGGCCGGGGGCAGACAGCCCCTCCTGGCTGGGTGGTCGCCTCTGATTACGACCAGGTCAGACCCAGGTCAGACCCAGGAGCCTCGCTCCTTGCGTGGATGCAACACGGAGCTCTGGATTTAATTTACACATTCAGGGTCTCAGATGGCCTCGGCCCCCACCCCCGCCATGAGACTGTCCTCTCTGGGTCACACGTGTGACCTTTCCTATTTTGGGCAAGAATGTTCGCAGCAGCTGAGCAGCTTCTCTGTGCTCTGTAGAGACATGGTGCCCATCGCGAAATGTGGCAGGCTCGCCGCACGCCAGCAGAAGTGCACACAGGCATTCTGTCCACCTTCTGGAAGGCAGCCCAGGGCCCGTGTGTCACAGCGGGAGTCCTGGGCGCTGAGGTTCCCCAAGGCTTCCCAGGCCCCTCAGCCACACCCGAGGACCTGCCAGACCGTGTGAAACGCCTTCCTGTCCAAGGAGACCAGGGCTGGGGACGGGTGGTGCCCCGCTGACCTCCAGCTGCTTTGCTTGCAGATTCTCAGAGGCTGGGAGGCACTGGTGGCTACTGGGCAGTGGCGGTCCTCTTGGTCATCGGACTCTTCGCGGTGGGCGCGTTCATCCTCTACAAGTTCAAAAGGCAAGGCTCCCTGGCCGCTGGGGCAGGCAGGGCGCGAGGTCGGGCCTTGGGCAGCGGCTTCCCAGCCAGGGGAGGGCACTGGTCTAGGCCCACTCTGGGTTCCCAGTGGCCCCAGTCCTACAAGGCAGGTGGAGAAGGCCGCTCAAGACCCCATGGCCCCTGCAACTCCCACTTTGCGACCCACCAGCGTCCCAGCCTTATCTCCCTCCGCCCCACCCTGCCTGCGAGGGAGGCCACGTGGAGACTGGGGTGTGTCAGAGGTGGGAAGTGGACCTGAGACCCAGATTTCTGGTGCTGAAGCTGGGGCCCCTTCTGACCCCGAAATAGCACCAGGTCAAAGCTGGTGTTGATAGAGCCACCAGGACTAAGTCCAGGTGTTCGCTCCCGGTGGCACAGAGAGGCTCCCTCGCCGGCCAAGGCCCCTGCTGGGCCCCCTGAGCAGCCAGGTCTTTCGATGGATGACAGATGCACTTGACCCTTAGCGAGGCACGTGCATGTCCCCTCTGCCTCCTCGGCATTTCTGGAGCACCTTTGCATCGGCCATGTGGATGGCTGCTAACTTTTGTTTTTAAAGATTTTATTTATTCATGAGAGACACAGAGAGAGAGAGAGAGGCAGAGACACAGGCAGAGGGAGGAGCAGGCTCCCTGCAGGGAGCCCGATGTGGGACTCGATCCCGGGATCCTGGGATCACTGCCTGAGCCGAAGGCAGACGCTCAACTGCTGAGCCACCCAGGAATCCCCAGATGCTGACAACTTAATCCTGATTGAGGCAGGGGTCCCCGAGTCTCCACTTGAAGAGTCATCCCCAGCCTCAAGCCTCTGCTATCTCCTCCTGTCCCTGCACCATGCACATGGGTATCGGGCTGAGCTCCACACATACAGCAGGGGAGGGCCCGGTATTACCCAGAGGCACCCAGGCACCCCACCCTCAGTGAAGGGGCGTCCCTGCTCCCCACCCCACTCCCTCCTCATTGTCCCCTGCCATTCCAACACTCAGGTTCCCACAGAGACTGGCCGGGTGGTGTGGTCTTGCCAAGTTAGAGCCTCAGTCTCCTGAACTGTGGAATGAGTGTGCTGGTTCCCCACCCCCCGGGGGTGTTAAGGGCACGTGTCCTGCCAGCCCCTCCCCTACCGTGCTAGTGTGCATGGGAGCTCCGCGTCCTGTGTATTGGCAGAGGTTAAACAAGAAAGGAGAGGCTTCCAGCCATCTCTGCCCCGTCCGGGTCTCTGTGTCTCTGTCCTGGAGCACCCTTCACCCCGAGGGCAAGCCCATCCAGACCGAGGGATGGTCCAGCACAAGGCCCGGACCAAGCTCCTGCCCTGCCCCTGAGCGGCTCGGCAGCTCTCCGTCTCCAGCCTCAGCTTCCTCACCTGTAAAAGGGGACAGATGGGCTGGGGCCGTGCTGGGGCCGGGCTGGGGTCGGTGGGCTGTGCATGTCAGGCTGCAGGGCAGAGCAGGTGAGGTGCTTCTCTGACTTGGGGCAGGGTTGGAAGCATCCCCCCCCACCATTTCTCTGCCTCCTTGGACATCAGTCTGGACACGGGTGTCACCTGGGCTTTGTCCAAGGCAGGGTTGGTTGCTCGAGGCCACAGAGGGATGGAATCCTGTCCTCTTTGACAGTGTTCCGCAGACCCCCTGAGGGGCCAGATTGCAGTTCCCTAAACTGCTCCAGGTGATGGCACATGGTGTAAAAGGTCCAGAAGGAAACCACAGCCCTGCACCTGATGGCGGAGGGGAGAGGGAGGAGGAGGATGGGGAGGAGCCTGAGTCAGCCCAGAGGGTGCCCCGAACAAGGCGGGTGGTGTAAGTGCTGGTCTGCCACCTGGCACGTCCAGGGTTGTCACTAATCATGCTTATGACGGCAGGAGGGGTCTCCTTGGAAACAGTAGAGCACAGTTTGGGGGCGAGTGTGCACCCCCAGGGTGCTGAGTCACACAGGGAAGGCGAGCCCAGCAGACTGAGGCTGGGCAGCAGAGAAATGCCCTGCTGGTCCAGAGGCCCTAGGGTCTAAAATGGCCCGAGGCCAGGGGCTCCAGGGAGCTGCGTCAGTTGCTGGTGGTGTAACAGGCAGCGTGGGCTGGGCTCAGCCGCTGTAACAAACAGCCCCAACGGCTTAGAAGCTCACAGCCACCAAGGGCCGATCTCTCCCTCGTGCTGTGCCCTGGAGCTGGGAGGGCTAGCTTCTCGTTGCCACTCGGGGCAGGGCCTTTTCGGGATGCAGGAGCTGCAGCAGAGGGAAGTGAGTTCTGGAGGCTCCAAGTCATTCTCTCAGTGTTCCATCCTGGAGGTGACACGGGTCACCCTCAGTCACCTGCAGGGGACAGAACTAGTCTCATGGTCTGGCCCAGCCCACAGGCCTGAAGGTGCAGAACTGGCTGGGCCTGGTGGGCCGCGTCCGAGAAAGCCCACTCCTTCTCAGGGACCTTCCGGGTTTCACTCAGACGAACGAGGCATCGGGAGGGAAGCCCAGGGCCTCGGGGGCTCACAGGAGGGAGGGCTTCCCAGAGGAGGTGGGTTTGGAGCAGAGATGGGGCAGCAGAGGAGAGCCAGGAGCGGTCCGGGCCGAGAGGCCTGGCCAGCGCCCTGAGCCCCACCTCTGCCCCTCAGGAAACGCCCCGGGAGGACCGTGTACGCCCAGATGCACAACGAGAAGAGCAGGAAATGACGAGCCCCGTGAGCCACAGCCAGGGCGTCCAGAGCGTCATCCAGGGTGAGGAGTTTATAGATGATGATCTCGACTCGCAGACTCTAGGTAACGCCCGCCCTGAAAACCCCCCTCCCCACCCTCCTGTGGGTCCCCGCCTGGCCGCCTCTGGCCAGCTAAGTGCACAGGACCCGGGGCCAGGCGGACGGTGGTGCCGTGTCCCCTCCATCTGACGACGGGGTGACCGGAGCTGAAATCACAGGCCTGGGGACACCGGGCACCATGTCTGGCCGTACCCCAGCCCCCCGTCCAGCCCCCTGGGGGAGGCTGTTTGTCCGGGGAAGCTCTGTTCTCAGGATGTTGGGGGTCTCTCCCCAGTGACCCTCCACGCCCCCAGCCGTCCTGTTCACTGGAAATGATGGTTTTGTGAGCTGGTGCACACGGACATAAGCACCTGCGCACCGCACTTCACGGTCTACGCCATGCTCTTGTACCTGCGGTCCCCGGCTCCTGACCATGCGGGACACCCTGGCCGCACTGCAAACCCCGCACACTGGGCCACCAACCCCGCTCACACTGCTGGCTGGGCCGCACCCCACCTGGCGCTCCTCACCCACGTCTCTCATGGCGCGGGTCCCCTCCGGGCTTCCTTGCGTGGCCGTGGGCAGTTGACTCAGCAGTCGGCTGTGCCCTCAGCTGGGGCTGGCCCCCGAACGCCTGCCGTGGCCTCTCTCTGTGGCTGGGGCTGGGGCTCCCGCACAGTGCGGTGGCCACGTTCTAGAGCAACTAGAGAGTCAGCCAGCCAGGGGACCGCCGTGTCGCCCTTCACTCTGTCACTTGTGTCCTGCTCCATCGGTCGAGGCAACCACAGGTCTGTCCATCTTTAGGGGAGGGAACACGGCCTCCATCTCTCAGTGGGGAGAGCCCGGGCCACACTGTACGAGGAGCATGACATGTCCCAGAGGGAAACTGAGGCTCCGGGTGCTTCTGGGATTTCCCAGGTCTCAGAGCCTGTGCAGACGGGGCTGTGGCCCTGCTTGGCTGCAGGGGGTGAGCACCCTGGTGACTCCAGGTTAGCAAGCCCAGGAGGCCCAAGGTCACCTGGCTGGTGGCAAGGGGCTGCGACTGGGACCCTGGAGCCCACGCCCTCCGTCCCTCCCTACCCTCAGCCCCCATCTGTCCCAGGCCAGCACAGTGGCACAGGGGCACCGTGGGGTTTCACTACTGTGTTCTCCCCCTTGCTGTGCCTGGTGTACCCTCAGAGCTGGGAGAGGCAGAAGTCAGAGGCCACGCTCTGTCAGTAGTTGGAAGTGAGGTTCAGAGACATGAAGGCATTCACCCCGTCAGCACAGCCCCCAGGTGGCTGAGCTTGAGCCCAACCCAGGCCAGCCAGACCCAGAAGCCTGTGCCCTTCAGCTTCTCCCTGGGGTGGCCGGGGAGATGACCCCCACCCATTCTGCAACCCCCCAGTCTCAGCGGGGGTCCCTGACTTTTGGCACCATGGCCACTGTCTCCCACATGTGCTGGCCCTGCTGTGTTCCTGGGTCCTCTGCCCCTTCCTGGGACATGGTAACAGCTCTGATGTCCTGCACACTGGCTCCACGCCCGGCCTGGGCTGTGGGGCTCCCGGCAGACAGGCTGTTTGACAGAAGAGAAATCTGAGGTTCAGAGTGGCCACTCAGCCTGCCCAAGTCACTTAGCTGCTGTGAGCTGGATGCAAACCTGTGTTCACCCTGCACAGCAGCCCCAGGCTTGGGGGGGTATCCCTGTGTACCCCAAAGGCCCCCTCCACCCAACTCTCCCCTGCTTGGGGCTCCAGGCCGCCTCCCAGGTGGCCCGTCCCCACCTTCATGCAGGTGATGTCAGAGCCCCTTGTGCTAGCAGTGGCTGCAGAGGCTCTGACTGGACCCAAGGCTCCCCAGGCCGGGACAGAGGGCGTGGGTGTCCCTGGATGAGCTCTGCTCTCCAGCCTCTGGCACCCATTTGCTGTGGTTGAGTTCCTCAAGCACAATAGGAGCATAATAATAACAGGTTATTTTAATCGAGCACTTAGGATGCACCAGGTGCGTCTTCCCATGTAATCCCCACAGGGTCTCGAGGGCAGTGCTGTGATGCCCACATTACAGGTGGCAACACCGAGGCCACAAGGTGGTGGGCCTTGGTGAGGGTCTCCCCCAGAATTCGGGCTCAGGGTCCTCATCCCGCAGGCCACCTGGCAGGTGCTGCACAGCCATGGGCCTCTGTCTCCCTGCGGGTGAGGTAGAGGGAGGCCAGGTGGGCTGCAGCTCTCCGTGTGCTCCCGCCCCCTCCCAGGGGCCCTCCGGGTGTGTCCCCGCCCCCTCCCAGGGTCCCTCTGGGTCTGCCCCTGCCCCTTCCCAGGGGGCCAGACCTCTGTCCCCCGGTCTCCTGCTGCATCCCCCACCCAGGACCCCCAGCTAAGGCCTGGGCCCCCTCTGTCTCCTGCCGCCCGGCCCTCCCCACACCACGCCCTGCAGCACCCGCTGCCCCTTGGGCCCGCAGTGTATCCCACAGCCCCCTACTGCTGCTGCCCTGGCCGCCCTTCTGCAGGTCAGTGGGTGGCCTGGGCCTCACCTCCAGGGGCCCCCCGGGGTCCACACAGGGCCGCACAGGGAGAGCCACGCTGTCTCGCACCCGGAAGATGGAGAGACTCACCCCCGCCCACCCCCGGCTCAGGCACCCCCCGTGCGGCTGCAGGAACCTCGGTGCCCACCGCATGCTGGCCATGGGGCACCCCTGAGGCCACCCTGTGTCGGGGCGCCCCCGCAGTGGGGGCCGGTGCTCAGGCGTGTGTCTGTTTCCCAGGGAACCACTCCGGCGTGGTCCTGAGTATCAACTCCCGAGAGATGCACAGCTACCTGGTGAGCTGATGTCCCCGGAGGCCCGCGCCCGGGACACTCTCCTCTGCGCCGTCTCATCCCCGGAGGCGCCGGTGCCTGGACCCGCGTCCCCTCAGAGACCTGCGGAAGCGCCACCTCCTCCAGCTGTCCCCACACACGGTGACAGTTGTCCCCTCTCTTCAGCTCACGCTCGCCCAGCCCACGAGACGCACGGGGGGACCCTGTGGACCCTCCAACCCCCTGGACACCAGGCCTTTGGCGCCACCCGCTGCCCCCACCCCGACTCTGGGCGCTTCTCTGCCTCTGGCCCCCGCCTGGCTGCCCTGGCTGCTCCACCCTTGCCCGTCACCCTGTCGCCCCAGCCCAAGGCCCAGCCGCCCTGGAGACGGTGGTGAGCCTGCCCGGGCTTCCCGTCACTGCACCGTGGGCCCTGTCCCCGCACAGGGGCTCGGGGGGGCCTGCTTTCCTCCTCATCAGCCCTGGGAGGGCGGCTCCCACCTGCATGGCCTCCCTCTGCAGCCGCCCTCGCCCTCTGGGACCTGCCCCAGCCCTGCCCCAGGCCTCCCTCCCACTGTCCGCCTGTTTGTAAACTGCAGATGTTGTAAATACCTCTCTAGGCAGCTGCTTGAATTTTGGGGGTGTGCACCCCTTTCCAGGCAGTAGGCACCTGTGTTGCTTTCTCAGAGCCCCCTTCTCGGGACCCCTTCCGGAGGGCCCAGCACTGCTCCTCTGCCTCTCTGGGCTCGGCAGTCTCCCGGGGACTCAGAGCAGCCAGAGCTGTCCCAGCTTTGTCCCCGGTGGCCCTTGGACCACAGGGACCCAGGGCCGTCCCTCGTGCCGATAGCCAGCGGACAGTGTGCTCCCCAGGCTCCCCACCCACCCGCCAGGGTCTCCTCCTCCGGGCCGGCCCTACGCCCAGGGTTCCGAGTCCCTCACCGTGTGGGTGTGAGGAACCCAGGTGGGAGCCCAGGGACCAGCAGTGGTTTCAGGTGGCGGAACCAGAGGGTCATCCAGGAGTGTACCCCTCATTCTGAAGGTGGAGAAACCGAAGCCCAGAGAGGGAGTGACTTTCCCAAAGTCACACAGCAGGGCAGTAGCAGAGGTGCCCCAGGGACCAGCCCTCTGCTCCCTGGTGCGCTGGTTCAGCTCAGTCACAGATGCCTAGAATCAGGGACGCTAGCCCAGGTCTACACCTGCGAATATACGGGGGAGATGTTCACCTTTTGCCTTGAAACCGGAAGTCAGTATTCCCCTCCCTTCCTCCCTCCTTCTCCCCTCCCTCCCTCCATCCCTCCACCCCTCCTCCTGTCCCCTCCACGGCAGGGCTCCCCATGGCCCAGGGCCATTCCCTAGGAGGTGGGCACAGCAGAGCCCAGGCCAGGAGCTCACTGGCTGCTGGCGAATCCAGAATGAAGCCCAGGGGCATTAACCCACCTCCCCTAGGAAAGGAAGGTGGCGCCTGCAGGAGGGGAGGCCCAGGGCTGAACCCTCACACCCACAGCCACCCGCCTGCACACAGGAGGCCCTCCATCTCTGTGTCACAAATAGGGACTCGGAGACCACAGGGAGGAAGGGGTCACTGCACCCACACACCAGGCAATGGAGGCCTTCTTCTCCCCAGGCCCCCTGCTCAGCAGCTGGGGTTCCTGGGTGCCACCCCAGAGGACACCCTCTAGGCCCTTCTCAATCCCCTGCTGGGGAAGGGCTAGGGCCCAAGGACCCGGGGTCATTGCTGTGAGGTCAGCGTGGGAAGATGCGGGGATTCTCTGGACCTTTGCCACGACCTCCCCTCAGCCCATCAGCAGTCTCCAAAGACAACAGGGAGCCCTGCATCCTGCCGTCCACCCCCCCACCCGGCCTGCCCCATGAGCATCAGACACACAGGATCAGACACCTGTCCGCACCATCCAGGTCCAAGGTCAAGGTCAGCACGGAGTCCCCTGGACACGGCCCCCGCCCCCCAGCTCACCAGTGCCTGCGGGTCACCACCCCTTGGACCTTCCTTGACCACTCGACTTCATTCTCTCTGCTGTTTGGGTTGGGTTTTTTGGGGTTTTTTTGGGGTGTTTTTTTTGTTTGTTTCCCTTAGTTATTTGTGGTTTTCTTGTATTTTGTTATTTCTATTAAGAGTATTTTGAGTGTGTGGACCCAAGAGCCCGGGAATAAGGTGGCATCTGACAAAACCTTACACTTGTCCATCCCCATAACCATATAGATCAGCGTGTAGGTCTGTGGATGATCTGGTTGTATGTTCGAGGTTCTGCATATTTGCTGTGCAGGTGTACGCAGGCGCCTGGGGATAAGGTGTGGTCTGCGGTGGGCAGCTAACGCTTCATTCGACCGGGCTAGGCCCATACTTGGTATATGCACATAACAAAGATGCGAAAAATTCTTTCTTATTTTTCCTTTTTAAAAATCAATAAATCATTTGTGATGCTTTTAACAAAGATTAAATGAATATAATCAGCTTTTGCCTTATTATGAAGCGATTATTCAACATTTACCTAAACATATGCACATGGGGCCCCTGGAACTGTGGTCTCAGGGACACAGCAGAGAGACCTGAACTGTGCCTGACCCTGGGGGCAGGTGGCAGCGATGTTACCCTCTCAGTCACCCTCTTGGATTGGGGACGTGCCACCTGCAATGAACGCAACAGCCCTCCCCGTCGGCTTTTGAGGCCCTTACCTGCGTGCTGGCTCCCTTCTTGCTCTCAGGGCCAGCGGGAGGGCCTGGAGGCATCAGCCCATTTGCCGGGTGAGGAGCAGAGGCCGCAGCGGGCGGAGGGCTGGGAGGGGGCCAGCCCGACAGCACGCTCTGGGGCGAACACGATCTCTGAGGTGCCATGCGGCCTGTCATGGACGAGCCAGGAGGCCAGACTCACCCCCCTGGCCTCCGAATGGTGCCTTCTTGGCCCTGGTGGCTGAGCATCCACCCGGGCTGCTCTGGAATTCAGCTGTGAGGTCCTGTCAAGAAACCCCTTCCTTCCCCTCTCTCTGCGTCAGAGACGTGGAAATGCTCCCGGGTTTGCTGTGCAGGAGCATATGCACATTCGCCATGTGGTCCCAGAAGGAAGTGAGGTGAAGGGGGTGGTGGGCGGCAGAGACGGGGCCGGCGGGGTGCCCTGGACAGCAGGCTGGTGCGCCCGAGCATCCTGAGCACTCGGGGACACGGCACCCTTTCCACGGGATGGCGGGGCCGCGGCAATGTCTAGCTTTGCTCCTCAGGTCTGGGCTCCCATGCGTCAGGGGACGGTGCTCGGAAACCTCCCAGGTGTGGTCCTGACCCCGCCAGACACACCTGGGGCCACGGGGGTCAAGGCAAAGCCAAGCACATGGGGCAGCCCCGTCTGCACGTGGATACGACGAGCCCCAGCAATGGCCAGGTGCCCTGTCCCGGCTGCACTGAGCGTGCTGTCCCGGGGTTTCTGTGCCACCTCTCCTGTGGCCTCGCCACAGCCCACGCCAGCGCCAGGCCGCCCTTTATCAACTTATCCAGAAAAATCGGCCTTTCCCCATGCATCCACAAGGCAGCCTCCTGCGCGTCGTTCACGGGCATCACGGGTGTCTGCGTTCACGGACTAAGCTGAGGGGGCGCCGGCGTAGAGACGGCACCGTTCCGAATTGCAACATCGAGGATGAAAACGTGGTAACCAGAATAAACAGAACAGCTGCGGGGGGAGCATCCCGCCGGCCTGCCCGCTCGCTCCGCCCCAGGCTGAAGGGCCGGGAGGGACTGGGTCGCGGCAAAGCCAGGAGCCTGGCCCAGGTGGCGGCCACTCGGCGGGGATGGGGAGACAGTGCGCAGTCTGCGAACGTTCCAAGATGTCTGGGGCGCCTGGGGCTCGGGTGGTTGAGCGTCTGCCTTCAGCTCACCTCGTGATCCCAGGTCCTGGGGTCGAGCCCCGCATCGGGCTCCCTGCTCGGGGGGCTGTTTCTCCCTCTGCCCTCCCCCCGTTTGTGCTCGCTCACTCTCTCTGTCAAATAACTAAAATCTTAAAAAAAAAAAAAAAGAAGTAGGATGTGCGCACCTCTGAGACAGAACGACTCCGCTCTCCTGTCCACCGAGGGGCCGACTGCAAGCGCACAGCAGGCAGCAGGCCAGCGGGAAAGGGCCGTGGTGGCTTCGTGCCACCTCCCAGTATTTACCCAAGGAAACGTGGAACGAGGTCGAGTAAGAAGTGAGACTTCCCCAAGGCCTTGCCTGGAACCGACGGTGTGCCACCTGTGGCCATTCGGCTGGCTCCTGGGACCCCCTCACCTGCTTCGGTTCTGGCGACTTCCAGGAGGGTCCTGGCCACCGCTGGTCAAGGTCAGGAGAGCTGGTGTCTCTGGTGCTAAGGGAGAGACTTCCTGGGCAGCTTTCCTGGCTGGCGGCCGCCCCCGCTGCAGAAGTCCCTGCCTCCCCAACAGAGTCCCTCCTGCCAGGGTCGCCCAGGGCACCTCCGTTTTCCTGACTCAAACTGACCGGTGCATTTGCGTCTTGCCAAGGCCCCCGGAAACCCACTGCTTGTCCTCAGCATCCCCGACTGACCGGCGGGTTGAGCGGGATGCTTGCGGCGTGGACGGGCCTCCTGGAAACACCTGGGCAGGTGTGCCGCCCTTCCCACCAGGTCGGGAGTTGGCTCGCGGGGGCTTCCCCAAGCAGGTAGAGAGCGGAAAGGCGCACACCAGGTTGTGTGCACCCCAGGCCTGGGGGCTGTGTGCACTCCTGTAGGAAATGCCACGCCTGGAACGGCGGCTGCGACTGCTCACCCATCACCTCCTCGGGTCACGCGCTCTCCTTGCCATTCATGGGAAAGTAAGGAAGGGATGGGGATGCAATTGGAGTCACCACATGGGGGCAGGTGGCACTACTCTCTCGTGGGATTGCCTTTGTTCATGATCTTCACAGGTAGGGGCTCCCAGGGTGACCCCCCTGGCACTGGGGACCAAGGAGGCTTCTTAGGCTGCTAGGTTGCTAAGGACAGGCTGCCACCTGCGTGTTCAGAACAGAGGGAGTCATCACAGGGTGGGCTCAGGGACACACCAGACCCGTGGTGACACAGCAGGGGCCAGCGCTCCACCAACAACCTGACAGCCACACGCACCTGCTCTGGCAGGTGGCCTCACTGGCGTCGGGGTCCCCAGGAACTTGCCGCAGGTGAGAGCCAGCGACCCCGAATGCCCTAGTGCAACGAATTTTCTCTCTCCAGCGCACGTTCCTGCTGTAAGTACGTTTGGGGCAAGTTAGGAGGAAATCCACATTCCAGGTTTGGGTCAGCATCAGGCCTCAAGGGCCTGCAGCCCCCCCGGGTCCCAGGGGCTCCAGGGACGTGACCCGTCCAGGTCTGGGAAGCAGTGGGGACTCAGCCACCCTCGTCACTATAACTGCCAGGTCTGGAGCGTGCTTGTTTTGGGGGGCCCGAGTTGTGACCTCAGTGGACCGTCCACCTGTCCATCCAGGGAACACCACCGTCAGTCCCTGCACACGTCCCTGCAGCCCAGTCGCCACGATCCACTTCACACAGTAAGCCCACATGTCTCTGGAAGGTTCCAGCTGCCATCCAGACTCTGCTGCCCGGGGTCCCATCTCCCCTTGGGATTCGGGGACCCAGGCTCAGTGGTGACAGCCCTCTTCTTAGCTCCAACCTGCAAAAAGCAGCCACTACAACATGTTTTTCTAGAATGCTCCCTGGACCAACGACCCCCTTCTGCATTGCTGGTGTCCCCTGGACGCCCTGGGATCAGGATGATGGGCAGGGGGAGTCACCCACATACATCCCAGCCTCGGGCTTCTCCTGGGTGCCCCACAGAGCACCTGCAGTCCCAGCACACTGCAACCAGAGGCCGGTGTCCCTTCTCACGGCCCCCACAGTCTCTGGCTGCACGTGTATTGGGGTCGCGCACATTGCATCTGTCCCAGTGCCAGGCGGCCGCAGCGAGGCCGGGGTTCTGCTTGCCTGTTCCTCGTGTGTCTGCAGCACCCCAAACACAGTGGGCATTAAACAAATCCCTAATGAGGAAATGAATGAAGGATGAGCTGAGGAAGCAGAGTGTCCGCCCTGCGGGCCCAACACCCCACAGCCGGGGGGTCTCGCCTCCATCGAAGCCTCACGGTGCCGAGGACCAGAGGCCTGTCCTCGGCGAGCGCACGGCAGCCGGGCAAGCCCATGTTGAAAAGTGCGGGCGTAGTGCCCGACGTGGGGCAAGCACGGGCGGGTGTGGCTGTCATTGTCACCGTAGGCGGTGGGGTCAGCATTGCTGTTGTCACACGGGTGTTTGCGAACGGCATCTCCGGGCCAAGGGCTGTGCTGGGCGGCAAAGATGCCGAGACGAGCAGCCCATGCCGGCCCCTGAAGAGCTCCCGGCCCCGTGGAACACGGAGCGTGTTTAAAAACACCTCGAACAGCAGAAGGCAGCGGGGCAGTGGACAGTCCTGCTCCTCCCATCGGCTTCATCCAGCAGGATGGGACGGGGACACCACGTGCATCTTGTCCAGGGCAGCAGCACGGCGGGGCATGCAGGGGGGCTCAGGCATGCACCTGCCTGCACCCAGGTCCTCAGGCTCTCAGTGTCCTGGGAATGCTGAGCCCTCATTGGAGAGAAAGGAAGGGGACACGCGGGAGGCCTGGCCACCCCGAGGGATGTTTCCTTGTAGCTTCCGGGCCAGTGGGGCCCGTCTGCCTGTGGGGGCATCCAGAGTGCTCCAGGGCAGGGAGGAGGAGAGAGCCGAGCACAGGGGGAGGGAAGGCTGTAGCCCAGGAGGTGGGCGGATGGAAGGGTGGCCCTACTGGTCGGGCCCCTTCTACTGTGTTGTTATCGCCGGGGGTCCCCAAGATGCCACTCGACGTGGTGGGATGAGGAGGCCATGGGTTGTGTGGGGAGAAGTGGTCCTGGGGGGACACTGAGTCACAGGCCACCATACACAGGAGGGACGCAGTTCTCCAGGAGGCGTGTACCTGAGATGCCCAGGGAACAACACGCCCAGGGAACATTCCGGGAGTGTCCTGATTGGCTTGAGCAAGGTGGGCCGGTGCGGGGAGGGGGGGGGCGGGCGGGGTTCAGGGAGGAGGGCCCAGCC
Organism: Vulpes lagopus; assembly: GCF_018345385.1. Lineage (NCBI taxonomy): Eukaryota > Metazoa > Chordata > Mammalia > Carnivora > Canidae > Vulpes > Vulpes lagopus. The sequence goes on from NC_054827.1 coordinate 119,942,422, forward strand.
GGTGCCTTGCCTGTTGGCCTGCGGCTCCCAGCTCTGGGTGCCCTCACCACCTCCCTCCCTCCACACCTCTGCCCTGGGGTCACCCAGCCCCGCCACCAGCTGCTGCTCCCATTCCCGAGTGACCTGAGCTGGCCCAGCGGGGATGTGGGCGGGAGCAGCCGAGTCGTGAGGACCACCAGCCTTCCTGAGCGGACGGGCTGACGCCACAACGGCAGCGTGGGGACAGGCCGATCTGAGGGCGTTCGGGCCATGTAGGCAGGAGGGGCTGCGCGAGGCTGGACACAGGCCTGGTTGTGCTTGTGTCCAGCTGGGCTCCCGTGGCCTCTACCGCCGCCTGGGGCCAGCTCCACACGGCGTCCTCCGAGCTTGGACACATGCCGAGGTCATGCCCCTTCCCTGCCCGGAGCCTTCCAGGGCCTTCTAGTCCTACCGGAAAACTCGATTGTGTCCCGAAGCAGCCTCTGCTGGCTGCCCCCGCCCCGCCCGGCGCAGCCCAGCTGCCCACCCAGAAGGACCCCCCTTCCATGCAGCATCTGCCTCCCTCTCGAACCCCCTCTTCAGGGGAGCCTTGCTCCGTCTGCACAGGACGGACCCCACAGTGGCCGTAACGGGCCAGCCGGAGGGGTGTTTGTCCCCGCTGTGGGTGACGGGAGTCAGGGCACGAGCCAGCATTCCATCCAGACTGGCCGACCTCGGAGTCCCGGCCCTTTGCAGACTGGGATGTGTTACCAGGTAGGTTTGTTGTTAGAAGGGAGAGTCCAGCAGATCAGGACGGGGCTGCCACGGATCAGCCAACTCGTTACACTCACAGTTCTCCAGAGGACAGCCACGTGGGGCCACACGGGGGACAGTGACCTCAAAACAGGAACAGGAGCCTTTATGCAGGCTCATGGGAAGGAGCCGGTGGGCAGCTCCAACAGGCTGAGGAGCCTGCGTGAGGGAGCTCAGCGGGCTCTGGACCGGGGGCGCTGACCCTGCTGTCTGGCACCCGGCCCTGCAGGGAGCAGGGAAGGGGGTCCTGGGCCTGGGAATGGGGCGCCACGGTGGACCTGGTTGGGGGCTGGGCTCCAGAGTGCTTGGTGAGCATGTGCGGTCTCGCCCCGCCATCTCCAGGAACTGGCTGGCCCTGGAGGGCATCTGTCCGTCCGTGGGCAGGCCGGCAGCTGGCAGCTCTGTGGGGCCCCCAGCCCAGTGGCAGCTCCGGATGGACCGGCTGGAGCGAGTTCCCAGGTCAGGAGGTGAGCGTCCTGGACCCGCTGCCCGGGTCAGCCTCCCTCCCGTGTCTCCCACCGCGCTTCCCGACTAACTGGTCCTGCCGTATGAAGACATGGCCCCGTTTAACAGCATCGTAAAATTGATGGTTTCCATCATAAAATTTCTGGATCACGGACGTCAGCTGAAGTTTCCCTGCTTCCCATGAAGGAGCTGGGCCAGGGAGGCTTCGTGTCACCCGCCCCCAAAACTATAACACACGTGATGGATGTCCCTGAGTCGTCTCCGTGGTTTTAGAAAGCAAAGCCGGGAGCTCTGCTGTCTTCTAGCCCAGTTTTAACAGAAATCAAAGATGTGCTTCCTATTCCATCGGCGGCCCAGCAGGACATGACCGGCGTTCAAGACCCGAGGAGGAGCATCGCTAAGGCCGGCTCAGGAAGCCTCCCCGAGACACAGAGGCCCACGTGGAACAGCTGATGCCGGGGCAGGGCACATGCTGGCCCCCGCTTCTCCGCGGGGCGTGTGGCTTCTGTGCCTCTAAGTGCATGGGGTACTCGGAACCCCCTTCCTGTAAGACAGAGGGAGGATGGTCCGCCTCCAGCCTCCCACCATCTGCCATGTGACCAGCCCTGCCCCACAGTGTAGGGAGAGTTCGGGGTGAGGGGTACCACTGGGCCGTCTGGCCCTGCCCCAGGAACGGTGGGTGTGGGTGGGCACTTGGTCACCTGGACACCCCCGGGTCCCACACAGACACAGGTCACTGGGCCGTGGCCCACACCTGGCCCCAGATCAGACCTGGCGTCTCCGGCAGACTCCAGACCAGCGGGCCCACGCTGATCTCGCCCAGGCAGCACCTGCTGCCCGTCCGTGTGTTCTGCCCAACGACCTGCCGGCCCCGCCACTCGGGCCGAATCCTGCCTGTGCGAGGTCCCTGCACGGGCCCAGGTCAAGGAGTGCTCGGGGCAGAGCCAGCCACCGGGGCGGGGGCACCCGCTCGGTATTGTCAACCGGTTCAGACCGGGCATGCGCACCTGCGGGTGGCACTTCTGCCTCTCTGACACCAGGCAGGTGTGGCCACACAGACCTGCCACAGCTGTCACTCGGGCTCATCCTGGTCCTGGCTGGCAGTGGTCCTCCCCATTGCACCCACACGAGGAGGCTGGGCTCCCCCAGACTCCCATCTCCCTCGCCCCTGTCCCGTGTCCCATCTGCACGCTCCTCGTTCCCACCCTCCACCCCCTGCTCCTGTTGCCCTCGATGGCAACATCTTTCCCTTGCTCTGCTCCCCACTGAACTCCTATTCACACAGCGTGACCTAGCTCCAGCACCCACCCTACCCACCTGTCCTGAGGGCAGCTGCACCTCCCCCTGTGACGCAGGTGTCTCGGCGTTGGCTTGCACCCCCGAGGGGCTGTTCATGTGAGGACGGGGCTCCTGACAGCAACAGTCACACCTGACCACTGTTTCCAGCGCTTGACCCCGGAGCCCGGCCCTCGGCAGGTGCGCAAACGTTTCTTCAATTGCATATTCGGGTCCGTGGACTAACAGCCACTTGAAAATACAGTATCTGAGGCTCTTCGATGGAAGAGGATCCTTGCTCATAGAAACAAAGTGCAGCGCCCACCGTCTCCCTCACCTGCTCCTTGCTCCCCCTCCTCTCCCACCTGGCAGGTGGCTGTCAACGAAGTGCCCCCATTCGGCAGAAAGGAGGGCCAGGAGTGAGGACACGGAGGCTGGCTGGAAGCGTACAGCTTTATTGGTAACACACAAATGAGGCACGCCGGATGGCGCCAGTCCGTGGGCTATACACCGTGTGAAACAGTAGAAAAATCAGTTAGTAAAGCAGAAAATTCAGGTGAGGTGATTACAACATGGAGCAAATGGCCAGAAAACTGGTATTTCCATCGGAAGTTTCCTCTGATAAAAGTTCTTAGTTTATGAATTAAATACACTGAGAAACACAGTGAAAATATATCTACAGTCCTCTAAAATGGGCACCGCCAACAAATTTAATTAAAAAAAAAATCTTTGCTGTTTCTTGCTTGTTTCTTTCAAAGAGAATTTTAAATATGACTTTAGTTTTTAAAAAATACAGTTAAGGAAATAATTACAATCTTATTATGAAAACATTTTACAACTTAGAGCCGTGGTCAATTAATGCTAAATATCTATAATTTTAAAAAGTTTGGTGTTAAAATTTAAAGTCACTGTTTCCTTTCTCATTAGAAAATCGAATACAAAGATTATCTTATTAAAAACGCCTTTGGTCCCTAAGAATCGTGATCTGATGATCCTATGGCAAAAACGCGCCTTCCCGGGGCAGCACTCAGGAGCCCTGGTGACACCTGCCCAGGCCAGGGGTGGGCACCTTTCCCCGGGGGAGGCAGTGGGGGCGCTGTTCACAGAAGAGGGGCCAGAGGGGCCTTCGTGGAGAGGAGCCCCCTGCGAGAGGCTGTGCCCACCGCGGGGCACGGGGTGCAGTTTACCTTCATGTATTCACAGTATCGACCTGGCCCATCATGGGGACAGTGATGAGCCAGCAGTGACAACGGGAACAACAAAAAGAGAATAAGAATCACTCTCTTTAAAACAACGCCACAGATTTGAAAAACATCCCATTAAGAAAAAAAAAAATCATTTTGGGAAAACAAACGAGGAAGGCAACAGTTGAACATCTGAGCGGTGCCACCTTGAGGACCCCGGGGGGTGGTGGAGACTGCGGCGTTGCTGGAAGAGGCACCTGCAAGGGGTGCGCCGGCTGGGCCACAGGGGTCCTCGCTGGCATGAGAGGCCCCGTCCCCAGGCACCCACCCTGCTGCCCACCGTCGGGAGGCCCTGCCACAGCACTGGGCGAGCGAACCCAGAGCGCTGCCTGCTGTGACTCCGGCCCCTCCCGAGAGCACGCTGGCAGCCCACTTCTGCCCACAGCCCCCGGGCCCGCCCCCAGTCGTGCGCCTGTCCCTGTGCAGACCTGCACCCAGGTTCCCGATGGTTGCTGCGCTTCAGATGGGTCTGAGTCTCCTTCCTGGGGGTGGATGTGGGGCCGAGCGCACACGTGGTGTGAAACAGGCTTTGCAAAAGGTGGCAAATCTCCAACCTGAGTGCTTTGGGGGTTTTGGAACTCGGACAGTTGAAGTGAAGATCGGGCTCGAGAACACCAAGGTGTGCGAACAGGAGGTGGACAGAATGGGTTTACACCAGGGTGTATGCACAGTCATCCAGAGAAGACCCGGGAAAGATCCAGACTCATCTGGACCATTCCCCAGCTCCATGCTGGTTCCTAGGTGGTAGAACCATCCAAAAGCCCAGAGAGGGCAGGGATGGCTGGTCTGACCCGCACAGGGCCTTGCCCTACCCTCTACTGACTCTGAACAGGGGAAAAGTGACTGTTTCGGCTTGTTTCGCGCCACGGGTGACACGGCAAGCCCTTAACCACTATTTTGTTTCTGTGCATAAGGTGGGTGAGTGATTAAAGACATTATAATCACATAAAACTGGAGGAGATTTTGAAGGTTGATGACACCAAATACAGCCAGAGGCAGAGCCCTGGGGCTGACGGTGAGGCTTTAGGTGCTAAGGGAAGTGGCCATGACCGGCAGGGTGGCCCATCTGCACGGCCGCCACGCTCCCTCCACTTTGGGTCAGGATCCTCTTACTGTGAGCAGGACCATCTGTGAAGGGACGGGTGACGCCTCAAGGGGACTGGGACTTCTCCCAGTGGCAGGTGTCTGGCACCCCCGCAGCGAGCTCCCGAGGCCCACCTGCTCCATGTGTCAGCTGCGGCCGCCGGGTGGGGTGCTCGGGGAGGGCCATAAAATGACATCGCTGCCAGAATTCTGACAAGACGTCTAATGTGTGTCTAATATGTACAGATATAAATTAAAAACTCTATTTATTGAACATATACAAATAAATAACTTATTTTGAAGCAAATCCTTTCACCTAACTTTCTGATCAAATCTAAAGACACCAAGGGGAACACACAACATCACAGGAGCCTCACTGTCGGCGGCCTCGCCCTCCATGCGGCCCGCTTCCAACGGCTCCGTGGGACCAGCAGGATCCGTCTAAGCTTGCCATCCTCTTTAAAGGGCTTACGCTTGGGAATATGAAACCTGGGTTTCGACACAGAATAGGTACACCAGGAGTTGAGGACCAGGGTCCAAATCCTGGCTCTGGCTCCGACGGGCCATGTCCTTGGGCAAACCCATGGGGATGAGGGTCCCCATGCCGCCCAGGATCTCCCTGGCTGTGCTGGGCCACGGTCAGGAGCACCGGCTGCTTAGGTTTCCTCTCCTAATGCTCAAAACCTGGGGGCTGCTTGGACAAAGCTGGCTGCCAAGCAGGTTGGCCCAAGTGCCTTTGCAAACCTTATTTGACCAGAAGGCAGCAAAAACCTACCATAGATCAAACTTTTTCCTTTTACAGAAAATCAGCTTCCCACACAGACAGACAACGGAGGACGGGGCTCCTCTAACAGCACCGGGAAGATGGACCCAGAGGCTTTGGGGGCCTCCTCCCTAGATTTCCTGGGGGCAGGGGTTGATCGTGCTGGGTGCCAGGGAGATGTGCCCTAATCTGCCAACATGTGATGGGGGCCCGCGTCTCCGCTGGGATCAGCTCCAGCCCCCACTCCCTCCTGCAAACTGTCACCTTCACAGGAGACTACTTGCCCGCTCTATGGCCAAAATCTCATGCAGCCATGCGGGGCCTGAGAGCCCTGATGTTGGTTTGACCCCAGTCCTAAGAAGGGCCTATGGGAGAGTGGCCGAGCCCCGGAGGGGCTCTGGAGGCGTGCTGGGACAGGGGGGAAGCATGGAGACTGTGTCGTGCCTTCCATCCCTGTATTTGGTGGATGAAAGGCTGACACCTCCACGCTTCCACATTTCAGCAGGAAGCGCCCTTGCATAGGTGTGTGACTCACGCCCCCCAGTCTGCCTGCAGAGGGATCCTGGGGTGACCCACTTTCATCGCATCAGGGGCTGCACCTGGCCATAGCTGAGGATTCCTGAGACGGTCCCTCTGGAGGCACAGTGGAGTTGGCCGGTTCTCAGAAGTGCCGCACAGGTGCAGAGACCCGGCCTCAGCCCGAGGGGCTAGGAGCAGCCCCAGCATCCCCGCGCTTCTGGCCTGGGTTTGCAGGGGGAGGCAGGGCCATGGGGAGAGAACAGACGCTCTCGCTCGGCTCAGGATGCTAGGGTTCTAAGGCCAAGCGACTTCCAGGACCTGCTTCCCTCTCAAGGGGCTAGCCCGTCCTGTGACTGGAAGTGCCATCTACATCCGCTGAGACCGGGTCACCTGCTGGCTCTGAGGGGCAGACAGGGTCGGGGACACTGGGGAACAGGGTGGGGAACACACATTAGTGAAGCAGCAGACACTCTGCTGCCTTTCAGAAGCAGTACAAATAATTAATAAAATACGATACAGAATCTCTGAAAAACCCTTAGAGCGAAGTGCAACACACAATTAAAAGAAATTTCTAAAAAGTTTAAAAAGAATGGCAGCTTTTCACGTCATGGTGACGAAAGCATTTGTCCAGAGGAAAGACAATGAAAAGGTAACAGATGCTTCACAGCACGGGTTTCTCACGCACCCGCCTCTCGTGATGAGGGGGAGGGGCGCGTGGGAAGGGCACTGAGGCACGAGGGGGGCAGGAGGGCGCGCTGTGGGAGGCCCCGGCCTTTTCAGCAGGCGGGCGCGACGGTCCCAGGGCCCACGCCAGCCGCGCTCACCTGCCCGGGGCCCGGGCCTCCCGCCAACCGAGGCCTCAGCGGGGGCACTGGCCGGTCCCCCGCGGTCAGGGTGCAGGGGACACGGGTAAAGCCCTCACTGAGCTTCTCGTTTGCCGTAGGACCTCTCTACCTCCCTACTGCTCTCCGACAGAGAGAGGTGGAAACCAAAGTGTTATAAGTGAATTTCTTTAGAAGGAACAAGTACAGTAGCAAGAGGACACGCGGGCGGGTCTGGCGCTGGCGTGGGAGCTCAGTCACAAACCCTGGCGTCCTGCGCAGTGGCCACGCGGGCGGAGCTTCCTGCGGCGGTGGCGGCGGGGCAGCGCCTGCGAGCGGGGCGTCCTGCCGTCCCTCTACGTGCCGTTCTTCAGCTCCCATTCCTAGGTGTGGCGAGAGGAAGGGTACAGGTCAAAGTGGCCGGGTGCTGGGAGACAGGCTGCCCCCACGGCCGCCGGCCGCCTACAGCGTGGAAACCGATGAGGTGGCCACTCAGGAGTTCGAGAACTACCGTTTGACCCAGGAATTAGATCAACGATGGGCCCTTGGGCTGATCAAGGGGAAGGTGTGTGTGGACGCAGGGCCTGGCACCCGGTGTGGTGGGCTGGCCGGTGGGAACACCCAGCGCCTGCTGAAATTTCCAGGGCTTTGTTCACTGGGCTGTGAGCTCACTCGCTGCACACCTCTGCACATCTCATGAAATTAGGCATTTCTGACTTTTTCTGAAAAACGAAGCATCAGCCAACATGGCAGAAACAAGGTCAAAACAGAGCCACCCTCCACTTCGATAAAACCACACGGGGGCACCTGTGGGGCTCAGTTGGTGAAGCATTCACCTTTGGCTCAGGTCAGGATCTCAGGGTTCTGGGTTCGAGCCCTGCATCGGGCTCCTTGCTCAGTGGGGACTGTGCTTCTCCCTCTCCCTCTGCCCTGCCTCCACTCGTGCACTCTCACTCTCTCTTGAATAAATAAAATACTTAAAAACACACACATGAGCACTTTCAGGCAGGTGTGCTGAGAGGAGGAGGAACTCGAGTGTAGCCTCTCCCTGTTCTTACTCAGCCACCCTGAGAAGGCCACAGGGCTGAGGAAGCAGGTGTCCAGAGGGAAAACAGAGGCTGGCATTTCCCCTTCCCAGCTCACCAATCTGCCCCCGGGCCGTGCAGGTTTGATAGCGAGGACAGGCATGCATGTCATCTCACCGAGGAGTCTGGCAAATACATTGCCATCGGCAAGCAGGGGTCACCGTGGCCACTCTGCAGGGAGGGCCAGAGAGAGCCGCAGGGACACACCGCACCAGGAGAGTGTACAGAGGGAGACTGAAGCCCCATGAGGCTCTTGCTGACACGGCTGCGGAGAGCCAGGCTATGCCACCGTGGAGCCAGGCACCCGAGCCTCTGGCAGCGGCTCACCTGTGGTGGCTCTGGAAGCACGGCTGGGGCCATCATGCCAGGCCTACCAGAGGACCCCACACATGCAGCTTTCCCGACCAAGGAGGGGGACGGAGGACCTGGAGCTGAAAGCCCGTGACAGGTGCCCCACACTATCTGAGTTTCCAGGGTGTGCTATCATGCGCAGAACATTCCTCGTCAGGAGCTGGAAGTCACTTTAGGAACGCCGCCCAGGCTAATGCTTCCTGCACCCAGAATGAGCCAGCCTGTGCTGGTCCTCAGATGGAGGCTGGCGTGGGCAGACGAGGGCATGTGTGTGGCGCCCCTGCTCAGGATCAGAGCCGAGAGGCCGAGCCTCACCCCTGTCCCCAGCTGAGAGTCCCATGTCACTGTTTTCAGGAGTCCCTTTTTTGAGGCTTATGGTTCCTGGACCCATAAGCAGGGACGGCTAGGTCCTTCGGTGAGTGTGGCCCCCGTGTCACCATGCATGAACCTGCCGAGACCATGCGTCCAGCTTTAGCACAGAGGAGCAGCCGGAGCTGCAGTCCCCAAGCTGGTGGTCGCCGAGCACCCGTGTGACACGCGGCTTGGCAACGGCTCAATCGTAAATCTGATTTGACAGTAAAGAGACCAAGTAAATGAGACACTGTTACTTCACTTCTCATCTGCAAACAGTTGTGGGACTGCACTGGACGGCCAAACCCGGAATGCCCAACGCCTGCTAGGAAAAGTAACAGAAATACCCAGCAGCCCTTCCTGCCCTAGATGTGGCAATACACACGGGCTTCAAACGCTTGCCGGGCAGGACACCAGCTCTCAGACGGGGCTACAGCCACTGCCACCAGAGCCGCCCCATGAGCACACCAGGGCTCCAAGGCGCTGCTGCTCGCGTTCCTCCCCAAGACAGACCTGCCTCTCCGAAAACTGCAGACTCCTAGGCAGTTTGGACCAGGTTCTGAAGCTGCCCAGGAGCAAACGTAATGATAGCAATGCCGGGCCCAGAGGCAGCAAAGAGAGGCCGTCTGCCTCCACACCCGTCAGAGCAAATTAAATTCATCTGATGAATTAATGTAATTACTTCAAGTATGATTTTTCTGTATGACACACTTGTAGTTAGCACCGTCAGGAACTGTCTGCTCTGAGAACCTAGAAGTGGTTTTTACAATTTCTGAGAGCTTTAAAGTCCAGCATCAAAGCTCATCAGTGCCAGTCCCATGTGGAGACTGGAGAGCACGGGCGGGCCTGGGGGATCATCCTGCCCCTCCCACACCACTGACAATGTCAGGGGCGGCATGGGCCGGAGGAGGGTCTAGGCCTGGGCCCTCTCTGAAGAGCCCAGAGGTTGCCTGATCCAGTCCCCACCCTGGGAAGGAAATCCTAGGAGCACCCAGAGTTGCTGTTTCTCCTGACACCAGGTGGTCAGCGCCTTGGGGTGAGGTTCTGGGCTTTTCACCTTTGAAAATGGGGACCCCTGAAGGAGGCTGGGACTGTGAGGACTGGGGAGAGTCAGGACATGGCATCTCCCCCTGCATCCCATCCCTCCTGCAGGAGCCAGCTCCCCTCAGGGCAGGTGTCCTGAAGGCGGGAGGGCGGAGCTCACCTTGGCCTTCCGCAGCACATGCCCCCGGCAGGGGGAGCCGCTGGCCGGCTGGCCCTTCCTCAGCACGGCTGCACTGTTCACCGGCACGGGGCCCTCCGCATCGCTGGTCTCACAGCTGGACATGGGTGAGCTCTCCAGGGTGCGATGCCTGAAAACCGGGGACTGTCAAGGCAGAGAGAAGACCCGAGTGAGGTGTGGTCTCCGGGCCCGTGGTGTGTCCCAGCGGGAGGACTGCAGGTTTCAAAGAAAACGCACAGGGTTGGGGAACAGGCAAGAATGAGAAGGAGAATGACTCCACAGGGTCAGCACCGGGTCTCATGGCACTTTCTCCATGTCCGTTACAGACAGGACGGCCGGGGGGCTAGGAGGCCGGCAGGGGCCCCACCCCGTCCCTCTGTACACTGCTCTGTGCTTGCAGAGAGCTCTGCGTGCACACCTGCCCTTGACCACCAGGCAGCGCCAGGCACTGGGCCCAAGGCTGGTGGCAGCATGGCCCAAGCCCAGCCTGGGTGACACCGGGGCTCCCAACCATCTGTAGCATATACAGAGGCCAAATGGAAAGGTCTTCTGGAAGACTTAAAGTGGAGTGAAAAGCCCCCCTCCCAGCCCCCCAAAGGAGGTACAGGCTGCTCCTCAGGGGAGAGTGCTGGCAGTGGGCTGGGCCTGCCTAGATGAGCCCCCAGGGCCACAGACACCCCCCCACCCTGTCACTGCTGTGTAACACATGACCTGAAAACACTGCTTGGGTTGTTTAGCATGCTGTCAAGCAGAACACTGCTTTCAATAACCTTAAAGTGGGTCATTTAGGATCCCTACCAGGGGCTGCTGACCCTGAACACCAAGCAGCCAGCTTTCCTCATGTTCTGGCTTACCAGCCATGCTGGCTGGGAAGGAGTCAGGGATGGAGTGTCTGGCAGAAAGGAGAGACCACCACCATCTCTCTGTGAGAGGCCACGCTGAGTTTGTAAGGCAGCCCATGACAGTCCTCTGGGACATACACCCAACCACCCGAGTTCTGGGGATGAGGGCTGGGTAGGAAGAGCAGGGAGCTGCCAACACCAGGGCAGGTGATGGCAACCCAAGTCCAGGGAGAGCCCTCCCAGGAGAGGAAGCCAGCAGGTCCTGTGGTCTGGGTGGGGAGGCTCCATCACCACTGGACAGAGGGGACCCTGGGGATGTGTGGGGTCACCACTGGAGAGGAGGGACCTCCAGGGGTATGCGGGGTCACTGCTAGAGAGAGGGGACCCCCGCAGGGATGCAGGGTCATCACTGAAGAGAAGGGATCCCCAGGGGGATGCAGGGTCACTGCTAGAGAAAGGGGACCCCCAGGGGATGCAGGGTCACTGCTAGAGAGAGGGGATTCCCAGGGGGATGCAGGGTCACCAAAGAAAGTAACCCGTCTGGAGATGCCTGGGTCCTGAGGCAGGGGTGAGGTGGGGGGTTTCCAGTTTGGAGGTGACCTTAGGGAAAGCAGGTTTGGCGAGTGGAGAAGTGAGCAGGTTAACAGGACACTGTGGGAAGACACAACTATTTCCAAAACCTTAATTTGGAAGGGGAGGGATGAGAGGTAGGGGGGAGACTGCAGGGGGCTGGGTGTGGGGCCCAGAGGATGCAGAAGGGCTCTGAAGGAAGGGGGTGGGCAGGAGAGACCCCTGGGGGTGATGTGGCCATCCCTGCAGGAGGCCAGGGCCTAATGGGGTCCACCCCTGTGGAGGTCACGAGGGGCCCAGAAGCCATGTGTTTCCAGCAGGGCCCCACCTCCAGTTATAGTTGACCTCACTGTGCCGGGTCCTGTCCAAGCGGGACGCTGAGACGTGGGGCGGCTCGGCCCTTGTGTGCCAGCTTCCAGTGTACTCACCCTCCCTGCGTGTTGTTCTCACAGGGGGAATCAATGCGGACACACACGTACCCCGCAGGCTTCCTCCCTTATCGGAACACAGGCTCCCTGGGGGCAGCCCTTCTGCCTACTGCGCCCTGTCCCTGGGGGGGCACATGGCCCCCAGCATGTGCACTGCCTGGGTATGTATTCATAATTCGTTGAATGAATGAATGAACACATGAACTAACAAATACATGAATGATGAACCCACACTGCCTCTGCCCAGGCACGGTGCCATGAGCTATCACAGATGCATCAATGTCATCATCCTCAGTTTGTGGATGACCAAGTGAGGCCTCGAGAAGGGACATGACCCCAATCCTGTCTCTCTGGCCCCAGAGCCTGCTTTCCTAGAAGCTGCGCCTGGAGGAGGTGGTGCACCATTGGTGTCCTGTTTTCTGTGATGAGAGCCCCTGCCTTGCTGCTAGAAGCAGCTCTGCCAGGCAATTTCTCAAAGTTGAGGGGTGGCTGTCAAAAGGGATGGGGGGGATGGGAGTTTCAGAGAGGGACAGGTTTAAGGCGGGAGGTGGGGTGGAGAGCTGCAGGCCCCTCTGAGAAGGAGCCTGCATCCAGGGCTGCTGCCCCTGCTACACTGTGTGTGCTTAGGCCGGGTTGCTGCACTTCTCTGGGCTTCTGGTTCCTGGTTTGTGAAACGGAAGGGGTGACATGAGACTCCCCAGGCTCTAGGGACCCGAGGGCATAGTCACGAGGAAAGGACAGCAGTAACTTCTCAGTGACTGTTAGTCCAATCAGAGCAAATGGTGAGTCACTGAAGGTGATAATTCATGTTGCAAAGTGACTCCCACTCGTTCTGTGAGATCCGAGGGGAAGGCCGTGTTTCCTGGCACCTGGCAGGATTCCCAAGACGTGCTGCACGTCTCATAACAATCTGCTACATTAGATTAAGGTCTCTAGCTAATGAATTGGAATCGAATTAGGACATGGTTCAAAAGAGATAAGAAGAGCGGTGCCTCTGATCATCAAATGGGAGAAAGGAAGGGAAATAGGCTGCTGTTTCCACCACCTTTCCACAGAGAGAAGAAAACACGTCACCAGCTCAGAATGCACGTTGGCTCAGAACATGTGGCGCTGACCTTACCTGTGGGCTCGATGTCCCTGACCTGGGCTCGATGGCCAGCCCCAAGGTGACCCCGCCAGCCAGGGCCTTCTTCAGGCTCTCCGTGACTTCCGTCAGCTCCAGCTCCAGGTTGACACGCTCCGCCTCCTTCTGCTTACACTCCTCCTCCAGCCTCTTCAGCTTGTCTTCCAGAACCACCTGTGTCTTCCTGCCTGAAATCCCATAGACACACTGTCACTGTAGCCACAGGTGAAGGTCTCAGATGATAGAGGATCCGTGCTGGTGCCCATCCCAGGAGCCCTAGAGACCTCTTTGCCTTGAGCGGCCCCCACCTGGATCCCTAGTACAAAACTCAAGTCCAGCTGTTCTTTAAAAGAGCAGAGGCCCTTCCTGACCACCCTATTTCTTGCAGCTGGAAGACTGTGGACTGGAAGCCGGAGCCCTCAATTCTCACAAATCCCAGAATTCTAGACCCCTCAACATGCTCACCTAAGCATATGGGACTCTAAGCAGATGGCCGGTGGAAGTGTGGCTGACTTGTAGTCTGACTACTTCCCTGCTCTGATGGTTCCACCTTCTCTTCCGGAGTCCTCTCTCTTGCCCGTCAGGTCGACTACAGTAAAGCTTGTGCCTCACAGAGCTGGCACATTCACTTATTCATTTTATTTGAAATGTGTTTCAGTGACACAAGGAGGCAGGTAACATGCCCATTGGACATGCAGAACAATGGATTCCAAGGGGTCGCCTGACTTGTGTGTGTGGCCCCAGCCTTGTGCTTGCGGCATGGGAGCTAGTCTCACTTCTCTGCATCTTCGCTATCCTGCAAACTTGGAACAACAGGAGGAGAGGACACAATCCTCTTGCTATCTTATTGCCCTGGAGGCTCCCACCCAGGCCTCTGACTCAGCGTTTGGTTCCCTCCAGGTGGCCGGACACCACGTCCTCCCCCTCCTATGGGTTATCTCCCACCTGTGTAGCCTACACCTAACCTCCCAGACTTTAAACTCCAAAAGCTCTCCCTGTCATAAAAGTCACTGAGGCGCAGAGTCAAGAAGGGCTGTAGCTGCTGGCTGACTGCTCTGTGAACAGGAAAGCTACGTGAAAGCAGCTGTCTTCCCTTCTGGGCCTTCCTGGTCCTCTGTGTCCCAGCAAGGCCAGCCAAATCCAAACCTGAGGAGTCGGTCTTGCCCCAGGATCAGGGCCAGTCTTGAGCTGATTACATTAAACAGCTCCATCCCCAGAACCAGGAACTACACAAATGAACAAGCCTGAGCCAGAGACACCCCCCAGGCCCAGACTCAGCTCCCCAACACTGCCTTAGGTAGGACTTCCCCTCTGAGAGCGTCTCTGCTAACCTGGCCTATTTCCCTGCTCCCTTCCAAGAATTTAGACACTGTCCCTCATCCTGCAGACAATCTTTGCAGTCAACACACGAGGCAGGGACAGCTCCTGGCACCATGGGTCTCTGGGAGCAGGTGAGCAGACCAGGTGAGCAGGCCAAGAAGTGGTCCTGGCCTCCTCTTGCCTAGTCCACTGTCCCAGGCCATGGCACCTGCCCCAGGCTTACTCATACAATGCTTCCAAACTACAAGCAGCACCATTCGGGGAGATGTGGCCTTACTAAGGTGAGACCCCATGGGCAGAATGGGTGGAAATTGAGGCGCTAACCCAAGGAGGTGCCCAGGCTGGCCAGAACCGTGGCCCTCATACCAGCGTTTACTTCGATGGCAGCCCTCAGGTCTCTCCTCTCTTTCCGGAGCTGGGCCAGCCTGTTCCGCAGGGTTTCTTTACGCTTTAGCAGCTCGTCTTCTTTGCTCTGCAACCGCTTGGCATCGGCTTCAACCCGATTCTTGCCATATTTGTACTGGTCAGCATCTTGGGGGGAAAAAAAGTAGCCAAAGAAAATTCAGTTTAACCAAGCAGATAACAAGGTAATTCATAAAACTTGTTTAAAATCAGGAAAAGAAACTAATCTGGCTATTTTGCTAGTTTGGTAAGAAAAGGAATGGGACCAGTTTGAATGGAATAGAAAGGTGAGTAGGGCAAATTTCCCAATGGTCTGAATCAAGGTGAGAAAATGAGAAGAGAATATGAGAACATCCCATTAACTCCCTATCCTTTGAGGCAGGAAGGCTTGATTACAGGATGAGCACTCTATAATCAAAATCAAGGCTCCTCTCTGGGATTTGTGTACTTCTCTCTTTTTCAGGCACTTCTGTAACACGGCCAAACCTAAGCCCAATGCCTGTGCTATCTGGCTGTCAGGCTGACTGGACAGCAGCTCTGTCCCCTGCACTGGGGTAGGTGCAGCGAGCATGCAGGCATCCACGGAGTGAGTGAAGGACGGAGAACATGGGGAGTCTCATGCGGCGGCGCCCAGACCCAATCAGCTGAGTTAGAGCTCTAGCTTGTTGCATCGGCTATGTGACCCACAGCAAGACCACTTGTCCTCTCTGGGCCTGAGGTCCCTCATCTGTGAAGTGGTCATTTTCAGGGCTCTTATGAGGGTCAATTTAATATTTACGAAGCATTCCAAATAAGCACAATGCCAGTGCTCATTAAATAAAAGGAATGCGTGAAGAATAAAGAGGAAACCAGTCTTTAGGAAATCCATTGGAGTCTTGACCAGAGTCACACCACTAATTGATGTCACATTAACATCCCACCCAAGCTTCTTTCCTCTAATTAAGTTGAAATTTTGATAATACTAAGTTAGAGACCCTCTCTAGAAAAATAGCTTGAAGAGATGAAGATGTCACAGGCGTGATGGAGGGTCACCGATTCCGAAGCTTCCACTGCCTTCCACACATGATCACCACTCGGAGGTCTGCTGCACATCATGTGCCCCGTCATGTCTTCACGCCCCACAGCACCCCCTGCAACACTGCACTTGTTTGCCTGCATGTCTGCTGCCCCACTGGGCGTGCAGCGACTTCTGGGCAGGAACATGGCGTGATGGCTCATAGTGGAGACATGGGCCAGAAAGGAACCTACGACTCTGGGCTGGCAGCTAATCTCCATGAACCTCAGCTTCACCCTCTATAAAGCAGAAGCAGGAAGGCATACCTTGAGTTAAAAACAAAACAAACAAAACAAAACAAAACATGATATTTATATTCAAAACCTATCTCACAAAACTATGCGATGCCTGGGGTGGGGTGGACACCCCCTGGCCGCTGTAATCACTGCCAGTGATAGCTGAGGCCTCAGAGACAATGGCCAGCCACTTCCACCACCTATCCTTGATGCTGAATTCACTGAATCCTGCAATGCAAACTGTCAGGATTATGATGCAACACTGCGTTTATGAAGGCAGGTGCAAAATCTTTCATTTGTCCCCAGGGCACTTCCCCTCACTAAAAAGAAGCAAACAGAAAATGCACACACAGAGCATGATATTAGGAGGATCTCAGTGTGAGGATAACAAAAGCAACAATTTGAAACAAAAGCACTGCAATGAGTAGCCAGGGTTAGGACGCGTTCCACAGACAAAGTCCACACCCTGTTCACTTATTTCTGATCAGATATGTTTCCCCAAGAAACTGGTATGTAATAACCTATAAATATTCACATCTTTTGGTTCCCATGCAGTAAACCTCATCCAGTCTATAATGCAACTGGCTGAATTCAGCAAAAACATAGAATGCAATTATTTTTCTCTTTTGTCACCATTAGATGTCACCAAAGTTAATAAAGATTCCCTACAGAAGGTCTCATAGAATAAAGGAACAAATCACCTAGGAAATGAAATGAGCAAAGGCACTGGGAGAAAAGCTATTGAGAAGAGATCCCAGGAGGTTCGGGCCCTGCACAGCAGAGCTTTCAGGCACAGGCTTTTTCCTCCCCTCTCCACCCCTCCCCAGATGAACAGCACTAAAATTTTAAGTGACTGTAAATACACCCAATTGCATTAGGGAAATAAGATTTGCCAGAAAGATAAGGTCAAAATAAGTCAGCACAATAAAACTGTGATCCAGCTGGCTCCCAACCCGTCTGCTAGGACAAGGAAAGTGTAGACAAGGTGATGGGCAGAGTACAAGTTCCCTTGGGATGGAAGCAGCCAAGCCCTCCTGGACAATTCCAAGGCTCGTCTGGGTATACGATGGAAAAGGCCGTCCTCTCCATCCCCATGTCCTCTCAAACTCTGAACATCCTTCAGTGCCGGCAGGTCAGTAAGTCAGGGAGAGGTTACTAACTGGAGCCAGCTGGCCAACCTCATCTTCACCAACACAGACTGGTCTACTGGTGACACTGGTGAGCCAGATTCTGAAAGTATACACACAACTTCCCAAGCCGTCTTATCAAACCCATCACTGAAGCCTAACTCACATCCTCCTCCCCTGGGAGCCCCCAGCAAGCCAAATCCACTTAGGAGCTCCTGAACCTTGTAAAACCTGTGCCATATACCTGCAGATCTGCCTGTGAGCATCTTCTTGAGCCCAAAGCAGCTCGATGCCAACTGCCCGGTCTTATCTGTGCAGCCCCGGCAGCAAGCAGAGTGCCTCAAAGAGAATAAATGCTGCCGGGCTGGCACAATGAATGGGTGCCCACCATCACCAGGGCTGAAGCAAACACACACCCATGTGCACAATGTTGTCACCTAAATTAATCCATCTGCCAGTAAGGAAGGGCACTGGGTGCTCAGGTAGGTTGACTCTCTCACTTGTGCCTTCCTGCTTCTCTGCTCAGATTTGGAGTGTGAAACCTGGTAGTCGCACTGGCCAGCTGTGAAACACTGGGTGAGCCACTTGGTCTCTCAGACAATATTTCTGCCCTTGCATAAGGGGCAGGTGATTGTACCTACCTGAGATGAGGCTGGGAGAAGTAGCAGGAGAAGGTCTGTATCAGCTCACAAACCATAAGGCGCTAGGGAAGACACACCCCTTACCAATCCTTACATGGCTCTCATGCTTGGAGGCCCATGCAGTGCCTCAATTACTTCGTCCCAGAAACCACAGTGGCCATTTGTCTCCATCTCCAACACAGGGGGCTGAGCTTAGAGCATTTATACAGCTTGACTAAGTCACCAACAGATCGGGGACACACGTCAAGGTCTCCTGACCCAAAGCCCCAGGTCCCTTGGACCTACTCCATCTCCTCCTTAAATACGTTTGAACACGTCAACACGTCACAGACCAGCCCGGCTTCTCCTTTATACACAATAGTCATCAAAGCTGAGTTAAAAACTGTCACCATTCTTCAATCCAGCAAGGAGGGAGGGTGACAATGAGTAGAGTCCCCTCTCTCCAGCTGACCCCCATGCCTGGCATCTCCACCTGAGCAGGTGGGGAGGAAAGATGGCTCTTATGGCCCCTACTCTGCAAACTGCACCAAGAAACTGAATGATAAACTTACTTGAAGATGTTCGCTTCACGCCGGCTGTGGAATCTACCTTTTTTTGCTGGCTGCTCAGAGTCTTCCCTTTCCCCGTAACCCCACTAGAGGCTACTGGGGGCTTTTTACCCTTCACCTGTTGACATAAACATGTAAGAGAATTAAAAACAAGCAATAAAGAAAAATCTGTTTTTTCAGTAAATTGTCTCAGTCTCTGAATCATTCATATAAGCTAGCACAGATAGGAAGAATGAAGGGAGCAGAAGACCAGTCTGGTCTCCAAACACTGAGCTGCTATGGTTTTCCTGTGCAGGGCAAGCAGGTGTAGAACTGAGCTCCAAGGCAGGTGAGGAACTTGGACCTGTCCAGTTGGGATAGAGTCAAAGTTATATGTATTTCTAAGGGGAGATTATAAATGCTCATCAAGACATTGGCACAGGCAGTTGGGTATCTGAGAGTAGTGGGTTGAGATCACTAAACGTTTGTGTTTCTAAAAATGAATGGCTTTTCTCTCCAGGGGATGCTCTTTAGGGGAGAGGCATGGCCGAGCATCAGATTTCTGCTTGGAGGGCTCTGCCGCTGACTGATGCCCTCACAGGACACATAACTACCTTTTGATTCGCTGATGGGCAGAGGATGGAAGCCAAGGGAGAGCACAGAACAGCACAAACTGAGTTTTAAGTAGCCACAGGTTCTTAAAGAACATTCAGCAGTACCTCTGCTCCTTTGCTGCAAGTCAACAAGTGCCGTGTTTTGCTTAAGGGAGTTGTGTGTACCCTCACTAGGCCATAGATCTAGCCTCACTTGGGAGAGGCAGACAGACCTTGCTGCAGATTCTGACTCCATGACTTGGGATAGGCCAAGGAAGTCATTACAACTTTCTGAGCTTCCATTTGCTCATTAGAGAAAATAAATAAAGATACTGACTTCTCCCTGCAGCATTCCTAAAAAGGCCAGGTGACATGCCAGACAGGGGCACAACACACGGCATACTGTAGGTGCTCAATAACCAGGAGACGTCTCCCTTAAACACTTAGGTGCCCTACAAAAATGACCAATAGAGCACAGGAAAACAAAAGGTGTGATAATTCAACTTACAAATGTGTTCCTACTTCAAGTGGGAGAAATGAATAAAAACAAGCACATAGAAACGATGTATCCAGTCATTCCAAAGTAATCTGGGGACAATCCAAATGCACAAGGTGGTGTACTTTGTCCCACAGATTCTACCTAACGAAACTTTAATGCCAACTAAAAAGTAAGTCCGTTGACACATATGTGTTCACCTAGTGGAAATCTCTAGAGATCTGAGCAGCTTGGCTAAAAATCAGAAACAAATCCTGCCCTGTGATTTGAGAGGCGATGGGTTGTGGGGAGCTGTTGTAAGCCACCGCTATGTGAAATGCCAGGACCCTACCAGGCACTTTGTGTTTCCTAAAATTACCCAAGAAACGGAGGGAAATTGGGGATCCCTGGGTGGCTCAGTGGTTTAGCGCCTGCCTTCGGCTCAGGGCGTGATCCTGGAGACCCGGGATCGAGTCCCACATCGGGCTCCCTGCATGGAGCCTGCTTCTCCATCTGCCTGTGTCTCTGCCTCTCTCTCTCTCTGTTTGTCTCTCATGAATAAATAAATACAATCTTTAAAAAAAAAAAAAGAAAATGAAAGAAAAGAAACGGAGGGAAAAGAGTATAATTTAAAGTGTACGCATCTGCTATTTGTTTGCTGAGTATTGCCATGTTGTGGTGCTTGGATTTGTGTGAGAAGGACACAGCATTCTTTGGTGGAAAATGCATGAACACACAAGGTTAGCATTTACACGGAAACCTCATTGTTTGCTGTAACTGTGGGTGTGGAGCAGCTGGCAGTTCAACATCAAGGTTATTATCATTCGCTCATAATCCCAAATCCTCATTACCATCTACTCGTCTAGGCAGTACACTTTCAAACTCGTTACGGAGAAACACTGTGGGACCCTGAAAATTCTAGTTAACGTTTAAAGATCGAAAGCAATTACTAACTGGAGTCCAGCGTTTCTTGTGTACCTATGGTAGAAGCATTAGAAAAGCTGGATGTGCAAGAATCTTCTGGAAAGTTTTATTGCCCCTGTCCTTTTAAAAATCTTTGCCTTTAGTCAAATTTTGTAATGCACAAAATTCACTGGGGAAATTTCCAAGAATAGAAAGAGAGCCAGATTTAGGCCAAGAAATACAGTGCTTCAGCCACGAACTAGTTAGGAGTGCTTAATCAAGTTCTTAGGCAGCCAAACGTTGATTGCATTTGCAAATTCTATTCTGGTTGAGGCAAAGATTCCACCTCACCCTTGATGAGTCTCATCTGCTACAGGGTTGGTGACTATGCCTGGCAGGAGGACCACGATTCAGATAATTCTAGAACAGGATGCAAGGAGATGCTGTACCTGAGAGCTGAGCCCGAGAGACGCCCTCCCCAGAGAAGAGGGGTTAGTGGCAGACTGAATGAGAGGCAGACCGCAGGAGGGAGGGCATTTGTAATGGTTACAGGACAGTTTGTCAGGAGACGGCCTAGAAGCCTTTCTGTCAGCAGGTGGGTAGCGAGCAAAGATTTTCGGAGACGGCAAGTTATCGTACAGGACCGCGTTATCATAAAGCACCTCTTCTCCCAGGCCTCTGGCACAGGAAGCAGGAGGGCCGTCTTCGGGGTCCCACTGCAACACACAGCTTCGTCGTTAGTACCCTCGGCCACAGAAAGCATAGCAGAGATTTTAGCATATTGAGACATAATTAGTACCCCCCCAAACATGTATATGTACCCCACACTGTTACCAATAAAACACACACACACACACACATACACACACATAGACGGACAACATTTCCACTTTGAGAGACTTCAGGAAAGGTTTCTTTTCTCCCGAAATCATTCCCAGGGTAACTGGCTTAGGACATTTTTGTTTGTTCTGTTTTTTAAGGCAGAGAGAGAGGAAAAATAAAAAACTTATGTGACATTTCTTTCTTTAAAGAACCAGATTTTGGAAGCCCTAATCCAGAGAGCAGAAGCCACATGAGGTAAGGAGAGGCAGGCCAACCTGGGGGCCCTGAAACTCGGAGCTCCAGCTGTCCCCAGAAAGCAACTTATGATCACAGCAAAGCACTTTCATTTACAGCAATGCCTACGTCCCAGACATCATTTGAAGCGCTTCATGGGTGTTGAGCCATATAATTTCCACAGGAGTCTCAAGATGCAGGGGGAAACTGAGGCAGAGCCGTGCTCCTAACCGCATACAGTGGCAGGCTCCCCCAGGGTAGAAAGTACCTCCTGACCCTCCCCATCTGGCGTGCAGACATCAGGGACTCGGGTATCAGGGGTGACTGTCAGCATGCACCCAGGGACCAGACTCCTATGGCTGAAGAAAGTGCAGTGACCAAAACATAGTCTGTCGTAAGGAAGAAATGCAATCATTGTAGAAAAGAGGATGTTTCAGCAAATAACTGATACAATGGCATCGTCTTAGCAGAAAGCCATTTCACAAAGGACTAAAATAGCTCGAGCCACTTCAGAACACGGACATTAAAGCATAAATGGAAACCTAAACTCACAACCACAGCCAGAGCCCTTTACGTTTTAAAGGTCTTTATAAATTGCTTTGCATTTACAAAAAAGGAGAGAAATATTAATTCCTATGTTATGCTCATTTTACCCTATTTTTATATCCTTCTGGCAGCGTCTCCTTCTGCCAGACTGTAATTACAGCCTTTTGTTACCAAAATAGGAACAGTCTGAAATCTCACGGGAGGAGCACTTCTGTCCCTTTGCAGCCGCTCCGACGTGTCTATTTTTGTCATGCGGGGACCCTCCTACAATCTAAACACAGCGGCCCACGCACACAAGCCTGGACGGGATGGCTCCCTGAGGACGACCGCACACAGTTGTCCCGGGTGATTTCAATGCTCTAGACTGGACAATCACCTCCCCAAATACCAAAGGATCATGGCACATGGAACAGTTAGGAAACAGATACTCCACAGAGGTTTCTAGATTAAGAGCATGTCAAGATCCTTTGAGAGACTCACTTCAATCTTGTGCTGGGCATAGGGGGAGGGCGGGTGGCCATGAGGGGTAAGGATTATTGAAGTCGATGTCAGTTTTGGGCTCAGAAAGGATGAACTTCATAAAACTGCGAAAGGAAGCCTTCCAAACGAGAGGTTGCCTGGTAATGGAGCCGGTGTGGAGAAGCACAGTTAAAAGAGGGGCCTGAGCTTCAAGGAAGCCCTCACTAAGCCAGAAAGCCACAGAGACGGTGCATAGGACCTCACGTTTTCAACACTGCCGTGCATGTGCAGGAACAATTGCTAAATGCAAAGTTCTTCCAGAATGGTGGGGTTTTATCTCTGAGACTGAGGACACTGTGGATGGTCTAAAGAAAGCTCATTCCTGGAGGTGGCCTGAATCCCATGACACAAATATAAGGGCATGGGTGGTGGTGGGGGGGTTGTGCTCATATGGTCCTGTAGCTTCCACGTGGAATGTAAGGAAGAGAGGAGAAAACCTTTCAGGAAAAGGAGCACAAAGGGGCCTTCGGGCAGGAAGGTCCAGAGACAGGTCTGGGTGTTGTCTTTCCAGCACAAGTGGTGGCTGAGGCCAAGGGCCCAGAGAAGCAGGCCACTCTGTGAGAATGAGTGTGATGGCTGGGCCTACAACCAGGGGTACGGCTGCTCAGGAGCTGGTGGCTGCCTAGGACAGCCAGGGACCACCCTGAAGGTGGCACAGTGCCTGGGAAGACGCTGAGACGGCCTGAGAACCCGTGCTCACGATGTCACCATGCAGCCTTCCCTAAATGTGTGGGCTCAGGGGAGGAGGCTGGGGGTATCACGGGCACCAGGAGCCCCTCTAACCCTGAAGACCTTGGTGGCAGGGGTGGAGGTAGGAATGGGGGCCAAGGAGCTCATGTTTTCTTACTGGGGCAGGACTCCCCCTTCAACCCCAGCCCTGACCACCCCAGCCTGAGACAGGCAACTATCTGATGGACCTGTAGTCAGGGTTGGGTTGAAGTGTGGCTCTGCTCCTACTACCCCTGCCCCTGCCCCCACGTCCCAGCATAGACCCTTAACATTCATGTGAACCTGCCAGGCCTGGTCCCTGCTCTGCTCTGCTTCCCCCTACCCACACCTGCAGCCCCGCTGGACCAGAAGGCTGCTAGAGGACAGAGGCAACGTCTTCTCTATTGTGTCCTCCACTCCTAGTGCAGAGCCCGGGTGCTAGGGGATGTGCAGAGAATCAGGAAGGCAGGAGAAGATGGGCAGGTAGGATGAGGCAGGCAGGGAGGAGAGACTATGAGGAGAAGCCCCTTTCTGGAATCTAGTAAGGAGCCTGCAGAGGAATCCCTGCAGGAACCCCAGGGCAGGCCCAAGTGGATGGAAGGAAGAACATTCACGACCAGATATCCAAGACCCTGGGGACACATGATGTCACAGCACTTGGTCACTGGCTGGCCACCTCTGGCCCACACACAGTAATCTTTTCAGTGTGCTTCTGTATCTGAGCTCTGGGAGTCCCTGTTTGACCTCCACTTCCCGCAGGAAGGCCGTAGTCTCCTGGTTCCTGCCTCAGACAGGGGTGGGTTTATGACCATGGAAAACAGGTCACTGACTGGGGACTCCATCAAAGTACTGAGAAAAGAATGGGTGAGCAAAACAAGAAAAAAATGTAATACACTTTCCAACTTCAAAAACAACAATAATTAACACATTCTGTGCCACCTTTGAAGTATATCTTGCCACAGATGCCCATTTTAAGCTCACCCAATACTGGGGGGCCAATGGTAGGATGGTTTCTCCAGTGCCTCTCCATGAGCCTGCCGAGTCTGTGAGCCTCACCCCTGGTGGCCCAGAGGATGGCACGGGGCTCGGCCTGGGGAGCGTGCAGTATGGCCAAGGCGGTGGCAACATTTCCTTTGCGATGTGATTTCTCTGAGCTCTTCTCCAAGCGTTAACTGCTCAGTGATAACTTCTACTGTGCTCTATTTTGACGTATCTAAGTTACAGACTTTAATGTGCTTTCCTTCACTCCGTATTCTGGGATGTGCAGCATGATACTTAAGGGAGGGGATGCGGTTTTCATCCTGGCTGAGGGCACGGCAGAAAGCCCTCTGGCTCCGGGCCTGAAGTCAGGAGTCCCGGGTTACAGGAATCCTCCCCAGCCTCAATTGTGACACAACCGAGCCTGGGCCATCCTAGGAAGGGCACACTCACCGAGCCGTTAATGCATGGGACGTCATCGTAATGCAGCGCCATGCCACTGGGGTGGGCGTAGCCGTTGGTGGTGCTCCCCAGGTACGGGTTGGCAGAGATACCGCGCCTGTTCATGAAACTGCAGGACAGGAAGTGGGTTAGACCCCTCTCAGTAATCTAGAGTCTTACCTGAGTCCAGCTGGACACTCAGGGCCTGGCCCGGCAGAGGTGTGGTGTTCATGAGAGTGACGAGGATGGACTGCTCACCTGTAAAATCAGGGAAGCAGCCACCCTGCTGGGCTGTGGCAAGGGTGGTGGGGACGCATGCTGGACACAAAGCACTGCCTGGCACATAGCACACGTAACCGTGTTTGAGACTTGCAGCATGTTTCATTTCTGTAGTGCACAGCGGGGGCACCCGGCCCACCGCCTGCTGGCTGGGGCACAGCCTCCACCCTCCGCTGGTATGCGCTGTAGCTGCCTGCCAGCATTTTCATGCTTCTTCCCCGAGCCTGTCAACGTCAATGCTCAAGGCAGAGACACAGCTGGCAAAAGTGAAGGGTTTACCATCTGGCCTTTCTGGTGGAAGTTCATGGACCCCACATTCTTTACGGCACCTACTCTGCACTCATGTTTCAAGCTCCCCACGGTCACGTAGCATTACTGCCACCGCACCTCAATGCCACTCACCTCCCACCGTCCCTGCCAACCCTGAATTTAGGGGAGGCTGACAGCGGCCAACCAGTGGGGTCCCTCTCCATGCACACTGCGCTGGCACCCGTGGTGCTCCCAGAGCAGAGCACTGTACAGCCTGTAGCCACCTCTCTGCTTCTTCCTGCCACCCACTGCCCTGTGGTCCCCTCTGCCTAGAAGTACTTCTCCCAAGCCCCTGAGGGGGTTCACTTCCCTGTGAAAGCCCCGTGAAAGCCTGAGCCCCACAGTAGGCAGCACCCCCACCCTCCACGCCTCAGAGTCGCTGTCCTGCTCCTTGCATATGTTGCTCATCACCATCTGACCTGTCGTGTGATTAGCTCATCCCCCAGAATGTCAGCCTCAGGAGAGCACAGCCATGGTCACTCTCACTTGTTCTGGACCTCAAGTGTCAGGCCCACGGGGCTCTCGACAAACACGTGCTGGATGCACGGCATGCCAGTGGTTCACGCATGAAGTTGTTTGTTAGAAGTGGCAGATGTGAGTGTCCAGGGAAGAGAGAACCCAGATAGCACTTTCTCTAAACTAAAATTAATGAGTAAATAGCTAAACTAAAAAAGTGTGGAATAGAAAAAATATATATGACAAAATAGATTTAAAAATATACATATATATATATATATATGAAACATTTTTAAATGTAGGCCCCACAATCAGTGTGGAACCCAACATGGGGCCCAAACTCACAACCCTGAGATTAGGACCTGAGCTTAAATCAGAGTTGGATGCTGAGCCTGCCCAGGTGCCCCCTAAAAGTGTATTTTTTAAAAATTGTGTTTCTTTGCAGGATCTTACATCTCTGTAGTAACTAGATGCATAAAAATGGGAGGAAAGAAACTGGTGGGGGCAGGACAGGGAAGGAGGTCTCAGGCTAGGCCAGGCCCTGGTTCCCTGGAGAAGCAGAGGGGCCTGCAGTGGCCGGGGTAGGGGTGGGGGTGGGGGTCCTCCCAGTGCTCAAAGCACAGGCACGCCCTCTGCTGGGCAAAGGCGGGCACGCCAGTCCCACCTCACACAGGCTCTTTAATGTGTACAACCAACAAAAATGTATAGGATTATTCTGTACTTAAAACACAGAAAATTCGGTACAGGAAAAGGAAATGTGTTGAAAAGGAAAATGCACGAAGGAAAGACAGAAAAATTCAAGAACTTAAGTCTTCCACCATGACAGAGGACTTTCTTTTGTTTTGTTTTAAAATATGTATTTAAGGTTTTCTAATGTAAGTGTCTCACTTGAGGGGATTTTGGGGTGAGGCACCCTGCATAAGGCTAACACACGCCCCATATGGTGCTCAGTGACTGGGTGTCTAGAGCCGCGGTGGTGGTGCCCCTCACATGCTTGCTGTGTGGTGCCAGGCACACAGGGCACAGATTCCAGGATGGAGCAGGGTCCCCCAGCGTCAGGACAGAGCTCAGAGCGGTCACCAGCAGGGTGCTGTGAGTCATGTAGCGTGAGAACAAGTGAGTCACAGACACCCGGGGTGGCCCAGGTGGAAGAGGCCTGGGATTTACATGGAGGGACCTGCACCCCAACACAAGTATCCGGGCCCTAAGCAGCATGTGGAACCCCGTCTATGGACCAGGCCCCCGTCCTCTGCCTCAGAGCTCTTTCTGTAGGAGGGGTTTTAATCAAATATAAAAGTGGAAGTGAGACAAGAGAGCCCATGCTACTTGTTCAAAATATGAACCCCTCAGAGGAAGTACACGTACTGTGCAAAAATACAGATGATGTAAGGTCGCCATCTCACCATGGCCAAGTGTACGGTCCTGGGGCAGTATGTGCAATCACGCTGCTAGCAGCCAGCACTGCCCTCCACCCAGAGAGCTTACCCACCTGAAACCCCATCCTTATGATACCCCTTCCCTCACCTTGCTCCAGGCCCTGACCCCACACTGGTCTCCTGCCTCCATGGATCTGCCACAGGACTACATCATTTAGAACGTGTCCTTTTCCCTCTGCCTGTTTCACCCAGCAAAACACCCTCGAGGTTCATCCCTGTTTAAGGGGTTTCCATGAGAAGGCGACTCAGGTTAACGGGTCCCTTCCAGTCTGTCACTGCCCTCTCTCTGCCCACACTGATCTACAGCCTTTAAGCCACTACAACTACAGCTTGCTCACGGTCTCCAATGGAGCATGGCTTGAAAACAGTTCCAGGGAAAAAAGTCAGAATGTTTCTCTTGTGTCACATAATCTATGCATCTCATTTAAAAATAGGCTAGGCCTTGGGAAAAATAGCTTCCAATTGTTTACCAGTTATTAATATTCCTAAATCGTGACTTTTCCTGGGAGAATTTAAATTACTATTTTTTCTTTAACTGCCTCCTTCCCAAAATATACCATTGTCCTCTCCCCCTCAGACGTATCCAGTGCACAGACACTCCCCCTGACGACCTTGAAAGGATTCATTAACCGGCTGCCAATTTGCATAAAGGCAAAAATTAATTTAATCTCAGGATATTTATCATACTGGCAAGATGCCATATTTTATATTTTGAACATTACTTGCTTGTTAAATCTCTTCTCTCAAGTTTTATAAGAATGTTTAGCTAGAAAACTGAAAAACGAAAATATCCTTTATTGCTAACATTTATAAAGATTTTAATGAGGTAGCAAAAATTCCTGCAGTCATAAACTCCTTACATGCATATTGTTAATAAATAATTTTTCAATATTGCAATCTACGTTCCTTTCTCAAAAATGTGACCTGCCCACATTTCGTTTAGATTAATATTGCACTCATTTGGGAAGTAGAAGCTGGGTTTTGTTCTAGGGGAAATACTGATACTCACACTTCTCTGAGGTATGGTTATTAGTTTGCTGATTACCACTGAGGACACTCATGCATAAGGAGAGGCCCCGTGATCTAATAAAGTTCCAAAGAAGCAGTTAAAAACCACAAACTCCTTTCTTTGATGTTGCTCTAGATGTGGAGATTTTGTAAAACCTGGTTTATGGATAATACATTTCTTTAAAAGCCACTGATTAAATGTGCTCATTTAGTACGTGTGCTGAATGATTAAAGGGTTTGCTGCAATCCACCGCATGCTGCCGACTGGATAGGGTGTGTTTATGGAAAAATAGTGAATATGAACAGAAGAGTCAGTACTCGACTAGGTCACCCTGATTTCACACAAAAGGCAGTTGTAAAAATGGGGAGTCTATACTTTAGGAAACCTCTAATGTTCCTGGAGATTTTCTGGAAAAGTCATACAGAAGTTAATTCATGCTGTCAAGGCTATTCACCGGAGTTGGGTGTAACATGTGGCTCAATCCCTCATAGGAGCCCACGTTGCTTCCACTGGCCCCAGAACATCCTGGCCAAACAATAAATGTTCATTCTATAGCACCACTTGAGAGATACATGAAGACCACTGGAACTCCTTGCAAACACCACACGTGTCAAAACTAGATGGTGGAGCTCATGGACACTGGGTCTCTCCTTCGCAGACAACACTGGTGGGTCTGCCCACAGCTGCCAGTGGGTTTATCATCATGGGCGTCTGATACAACTCCATCACCTGCTTTGTTTTGAGCCATCTGTCCTCAGCCTCCAAAGCAGACGTCTCTGCCGAGGAGGGAAAAAGGAGCAGAGGTCCAGGGATTGGAGACATGAGACCAGAGGAAGCTCCAGATGTGGCTCCAGACAGATACCGCCTCCCCTAGCCTCATCTCTACAAAAGGAGCTGGAGCACTGAGAGGTAATAGAGCCCTTGTCTAGAATTTCCCCTTAGGAAATGCCACACAGAGCCTGAGTTCCCTCCTCCTGGTCCAGAGCCACTTCCCTCACAGCCCCAAGGCACAGGCTTTAGACCAGTATTACTATGAAACCAGTTTAGCCTATTGAGCTGCCTGAATCTCAAATGCCTTTGGGTCTGCAGACCTAACCTTGAGAACTGCTGCTATGATTATCCTTGTCATCATTATGTTATAGATATATGGTTCAAAAAATGTTTTCATATATAAGCCTTTTTAAAAAAATAAAAACCACAACAATAAATAAAAGTACATGACTGAAGACTTTGAAAATTCAGCCCTCATTACTTACAGTAGATGTAAATTATCTACTGCAAAGAACTGTCCCCTTAATACAAGGGTCAGCAAGCTACAGCCCATGGGCCATACCCAGCTTGCTGCCTGCATTTGCAATAAAGGTTTATTAGAACACAGCATGCCCATTTGCTTACGTGTGGTGTGTGGCTATGATGGCAGAGCAGAATAGTTTTTACACAAAACGTTTGGGCCACAAAGCCAAAAATACTTACTGTCTTGCACTTTATAGAAAAAAGTTTGCCACCCCTTCTCCAATAGAAAAACACAGAGGGAGAAAATGACAAAAATTTCAGCAAAGTTTGGATCAATATGATACAAAAGGGAAAGTCTTTAGCTGTTTCCTCCCCTGAGTCTATGCACACAAAAGTTAAAAAAAAAAATTGTGAAAGAAAAGCATAGTTTGGCTCCAGAGCCAGTTCACAGGGATCTTACCAGAAGGTCTGTTTGGCCGTCTGAATGACGTTCGCAGATGTCTCCACGTCGATATAGTCGTAGTGCAGGGCCCCAGGGTCTGTAGAGGATCCTGTCTCAGCCAGCAAAATCCCAATCCATCTGCCCATGTCCTCAGAAGAGGAGGCCTAGGGAGGAGAAGGGAGAAGCATGCATGTACTTAAGTGATGGTAAGGACTCTCACATTTCCTCACAGCAGGACAGAGACTGCGTGGCAGCAAAGGGAATGTGGCTGGAAGCACGTGAGGGGCATGAAGAAGCAACGGAGACGTGGTCTTGGCCTGAGTGATGTGTTCACCATCTTATTATTTTGGGGAAAGGCAGTGGGTGGGAAGTGCAGGAATTACTGTGTGGAGTTAAATCTCAGCTGAAGGAAGTTGCCTATCAAGTGTCATTAATTCCATAAAAAAATCGTGGCCAGAAACAGCAGCCTCAGCCAGACTGACCGGGAAACCCCACGGGGCCTGTGCCTCTGTGGGCCCTGAACTCTATCCCCCTGAAGCCCTGTTGGGGCTCCTAAACCAGCCTGAAATGGCAATCTTAATTCTCTTGATTAGATGGTACAAAAAAACTTTCTTCCATATCTACTATGTTTACATAAGTGTAAAAAAATATTTTTGGGGTGCCTGGGTGGCTCAGTTGGTTAAGTGTCTGCCTTTGGCTCAGGCCATATTCTGGGGTCCTGGGATCGAGGCCCACATTGTGTTCCTTGCTCAGCAGGGAGTCTGTTTCTGCCTGCCCCTCCCCACTGCTCATGCTCTCTCTCTTTCTCTCTAAAGTAAATAAATCTTAAAAAAAAAAAGAAAAAAGAAATATTTTCATTAAAATAACTAATTTTTAATATGAAGCTCTATTAAGTTTAGCTTAACAACTTAAAGGAAATGAGGTTTTATATTTATAGCCTTGACAAGTTGAACACTGATCAGAATACACGTAACTATAAATATTCCCAGAGCTATTAACATGAAATATTACTTTGATGGAATTATCCTCGATTTGGCCAGTGGAAGGCCATTCGAGCTGGCCCCTGAGGCCTTTGCTGTGTCCCTGTATAAGAAGCCACAATCCCCGCTATGCTCTGATGAGACATGCCCAGCTCCTCTTGTACCTTTCCTTGGCCTAGGCCTAGAATCAGCCATTTCTCCAGAAAGCTGTTAGTGGATTCCTCCTGGTGGGAATCAGAAATAGATGTGTGTGTGTGTGTGTGTGTGTGTGTGTGTGTGTTTGTGTATTCATGCACTTGTCTGTTGTGTACATGTATGCATTTATAAGTATACATATGCACACATGTGCATTCATACACCCACATCCATCTCTATTTCTGTACTGAGTCATGAGATCAAACGAATACCTCTAATTTCAGTCTAACAACACAGGGTTATTTTTTTACAAGCTATGAGAAAATTATATAAACTATGAAGAAAACCATAAGCTTTAGTGTAAGTGTATCAATCACATGTTACATAGTGTGTTAAAATACTTTGAAAAATGCTTAGATAGGGGGACACCTGGGTGGCTCAGTGGTTGAGCCCTGCCTTTGGCTCAGGGCATGATCCCAGATCCCAGGATCGAGTCCTCCCTCACAAAACCTGGGAGCTGGGAGCCTGCCCCACCTGTGGGCTACAGAGGCACAAGGGTGCCTTCCTCAGCAGGCTGCTCCCAGATCCGCCCTCTCTCCCTTCCTGCATCCAGCATGCTCCAACTCCTGCCCCTGGCCCCCTTCCCAGCTCTGTTGCTGAAGCTCGTACAGGAGACCTGCCTTGTTTTACATCAAGGGCACAGTTTCCTCCTTTGTGTTTTAGCTTTGTCCCCTGCACCCACCCTACAGTCTTCACCCTGCATAAATCTTACTAAGTACAGATTCTGGCCCAATGCTCATATTTTACAGGTGAATCTAAAAGCCGAGAGAATACAAAAGATGTAGCGTGATCCCACTGTGTGGCAGAACAAGGACTGGGGCCTGGAGGTGCGGACCCCAGTGGTATCAGGACTGTGAGTCCGCAGACGGCCGCGGTCCATGTGTCACTCCTGGTCACCCTCACAGGCCACCAGTGCATGGAATGAAGAACTCCAGATTTAGTCTTTTCCCTGTTCCTGACAAAAATGGTCTTTTCTTTGAACAAAGTCTTTGAAACAAACTCCCATCTCCTATCAAGACCTACTAGACAACCTCATGGACCACCTTGATCATGGCCCCAAGCCATGGGCTCGCTCCCCGTCCATCTACCACTACCATCACTGAGCATCCTACACCTGAGAAACAGAGATCACCCCAGCCTTTCCTCCAAAGCTTATGCAGCTTTGTGTGTCTGTCATCTACACATCCCACATCCACAAGCTTTGGAGGTTCACACACCTGGTACTTGTGTTCAGGGTATGTGTGTGTGTGCACGTCTTTGGGTCTTAATCATGTAAATGAACAAAAAGATAAAGAAGGTCTGAATTAATAGTAGATAGAAAACAAATTAATAGTATAATAGATGAAAATCACAATTGGAAGTTTTCAGTAGACTGCTAAGAAACCAGTTTCAATTGCTTTTCTGCTTTAGTGAAAAAGAAGTTCCAGAAAAGCAGGCAAACATATAACGAATGTACACAAAGCTGCAGGCTCTTGGGAATTAAAGGTGTTCTTTAGTAATTGGCACACAAGCCACTGTCTATAAACACCTGTTTGGGGCACTTGGGTAGCTCAGTCGGTTAGGTGTCCGACTCTTGATTTCAGCTCAGGTCCATGATGTCAGGGTCGTGGGATCAAACCCTGTGTTGGGATCTGTGCTGGGCATGGAGTCTGGTTAAGATTCTCTCTCTTCCTCTCCCTCTGCCCCTCTCCCCAGCTCCCACACATGTATGCACGCTCTCGAAAGAAAGAAAGAAAGAAAGAAAGAAAGAAAGAAAGAAAGAAAGAAAGAAAGAAAATGGAAGGAAGGAAGGAAGGAAGGAAGGAAGGAAGGAAGGAAGGAAGGAAGGAAGGAAGAAAGAAAGAAAGAAAGAAAGAAAGAAAGAAAGAAAGAAAGAAAGAAAGAAAGAAAGAAAGAAAGAAAGAAAGAAAGAAAGAAAATGGAAGGAAGGAAGGAAGGAAGGAAGGAAAGAAAAGAAAAAATAAAAAGAAAAGAAAAGAAAGAGAAAGAAAGAGTAAAAACCCATTTCATCTGCAAAGTAGACTCCAAAGGGCAAGTTGAAGAAATACCATTGTTTCAAAGGTAGACCATACTCAGGGGGAAAAGGAGTTATTTTTCTGCTGCATTTAAAAAGCAGTGCCCTGTATGCAATCATAGATCTAATCTCCATGCAAATGCACATGGAGGAAAGGAAGCCAGGAGGTGGTCTGGTGCAGGGTGTAGGAAGAATGGGCACCAGCTGTACATCCAGCACCACATGCAGAGGAGGAGGTGACAAAAGAGCCCAGCAGAGGCCACCATGGTGGGCAGGAAGGACGGTGCATGGTAGGCTAGAAGGATAGGATCAGAAGCCATGGTGCCCTGGGGAAAGTGGCAGGGACATCGCTGCAGGAACCATCTCTGAGCGTGAGCTCGAGCAGTACCTTACCTCCAGCACGGCCACCTCCTGTCCATTGCGAAGCAGTCGGAATGTCAGGGGGTGTCTGGAGTCCAAGCCCGGGATCACATCACAGCCGCGGAGAGGAATAGAAACAATGTGGGTCTTGAGATCAGTCCTGTCCTTGTGGAAAATGAGCTTGTTATCCTTGACCCGGCACCAGCGCTCCCGCCAGCGGTTGTTGGAGAGCACGTTGAGATAGCCTGCAAGGGGACCGAGGTCAGATGGTTAGGGAACACACCAAACCCCCACATGCCTGCAAATGCAGACCCATACAAACAGGAGCTGCCTGGTCACTACCTTCAACCAGCTTTGGGGGCTCTCGTAAGGCAGACAGTCCACCCCAGAAGCCCCTAAGGTCTTTGCAGTGAGTAGTGTGTGCCAAGGAGCACTTGAGGATGGTGAATGGTTTCATGGGGAGCTGGGGTCTGCTTGGTAGGGCTGAGCTGTCGGTGTTTTCAGGGCAGGAGGGAAATGACAACATGATGGCCGTCCTCACATAACTGAAGCAATGAAAACAGGGTAGAATTTATTCTGAGTAGCTGCAAATGACACAGCCAGAGCAGAAGTTACAGGAAGGCAGATTCTGATATAACATGAGGAAAAACTCTGAAAATGAAAGCTTTGCAGGGAAGAGGAGGCTTTGGGAGGTGCCAAGTCCCCCACCACCAGACGCATTCCAGCAAATGATGGAAGGTCCTGGCATGAGAGTCCTACCAGAGACAAAGACATCCTGTTGGCTTTTCCTGCAGCCTCAGCTTTGAGATTTTGTCAGAAAGGTGAAGTCCACCCTGATGGGATTGATAGGCTTGGGTCTGAAAGCACATGTCTCTGACCCTGCATGACACCTTTACCGCTATGGGGAGATGTGTGTACCCCACACATGGGATCCAATTATAAGAACAATGATCCTCACTTCTAAAGAAGATTCTCACTTCTCAAATATGAGAAACTGGTCGTTCTCATTTGTCACAAACAAACGAACAGACAAACACACAAAATGTGACCGAACAAGGCACGGAAACCAGATTTCACAGGGTGGCTGCTACTTGCACCCACTCCATAATGCTAGGAGACAACTGCCCCCTGCCGTTGAGATGGAGAAAGGGAGTGACACGGCACATAAAACTCAGGTCAAAAAGGAGGAAATAAAACGAGGATTTCTTCATCATTCAGCCACCCTTTCAATTCATGCATGTGCACACATACACATATGCCCACAAGCACTGCTCAAAAACAAAAGAAATCCTCTCCAGTTCTGATGTGTATAATGCCTTTCCAAAGGGCTTGGGAGGATGCGTTTTGCTTCTCTCTATGTCTCTACCACACTAAGGTTCTGCATCTTACACACCTCACTGGCAATGAATAAAGGCTATGCAATGACATAAAACAAAACTCAGAACACGCAGGCAAGTTACAGGGCTTAATGACGCTTCCTACATTATAGATAAATACTCAGTGAATTCACGAGGTGAACTCATAAAATGGCAATTCTCGTTTGGCTTGACATGACAGCGGTTCTATTGATAACCCCTAAACTGAGGCTCCACTGCTTCTCCTGGAGTTCAAGCTTTCATTTGGAGCCTAGATTGCTGTATTTGTAAAATAAGAAAAAAAGGGGAGAAGTTAGCCCATAGGCTCAAGCGTCTGGAAGCCAAGTCCCTTGTATTTGTACATTCAGGAGGGAGGTGCAGGGACGGGGAAGAGATGCTGGGGTCCAGTCAGAGGCTGAGAGGGCTCCTCTGTGAAGGAAGGGGTCACTCCTGAACCCCCCCGTGACTACTACAGGCCACCTGACAAAGCCTGACCTGAAGCTCTTTTAAAAGTTGACAACAGCAAATAGAGAGTGGTTATTTTCATTTTATAAAATACTATTTGTAAATGGCATAGTTCTCATGTTTATTCTTTAAAAAAAAAAAGAAGAAGAAGAAAGAATGTTCTACTTAAAAACATCTAGGCAGCTATAACATCTGACCCACATAGTGGCCATCAGAACCACGGACAGCTAGGTTCACAGTACCATGTGAAAGCACAGAAACACACAGAAAGCCCTCTTTTTTAGATGTTTATGAGACGACTTAAACTGTACCCACCACCGGTGTGCTGAGCATGAGCCAACATGCAGGACCTTGAGCCAGATGTGATGGTGCATCTAAGAGGAAGCAGGCAGCATGCAACTAATCTCCAGGAACTTAGTGGACACGATAGGGAACAAATTCACAAGGAAGTCCTGAGCTCCAGAGCACCAGCAGATGCTGTGACTGGGGCTGGCAGGAGGGAGACCCACCTGTGCCCGAGTGGTTCAGGGATGGGGTGCCCTCATCAAGGGGCAGGGGCTTCTTCCATAGGCCTGGAGAAGAGGGAGCATGAGAAACAAAGGCTTGAAACATCCCACAACTGGATATACGAACCTCGGAAACTACAGTAGGACCCTGGTCTTGATGCACAAGGTGCTGGGGAAGTGAGAAGCTAGGATATTTACAGAGAAATTTAAGCAGCAAGGCCTGAGAGCAGAGCTGACTTCTTAACAACAGTGACCACATTCCCTTTAAGCATGCACGTGACTTTCTATTATAGACCTCGGCACTTGGGGGCACTCTGGCTCAGGAGCACCCCTCCACAGTGTGGAGGGGGCAGTTTTCCAGCATGCTCCACTAATGGGAGGGCGGGGGTCGGGGGTCGTCTCTGGAACAGGTCAAGGCACTCTCATGATATTTCCTTCCCTGAATGAACCTGGCCCAAAGTCACCAATGCTATGAATTTCTTGACATTTGAGTCACAAAAGGAATGATTATATTGGACAAATCCTCCTTTTATTGAGGATGTGATATAGGAAATCACCATATTTTTACAGCTTCCTACATTTATTTTCAGTCCTCAAAGGGAAAAGCAAATAAGAAAATGACAGTGGATGAGAAGCACATTTCTACAAACAGGAAAGCCCATGGTAACTGGCTTCTGCTGCCAGGCCTGCTGCCCTTTGGTCTTCTCTGAAAGGGGTGGCCTAAAGTTCGTATCTTCTGGGTAGGGAGCACAGGGAAATGGCATCTGAGTCACAGGGCAGGTTCCCATGGCCCCTGACACTTGGACAGAGCGGGTGGGGACACGGATCCCAATGGCCCGAGTATTTCAGCCAGAGCACACAGCCACCGCCAGGTGGTGCCAAAGTGCAGCCAGGCTGCTGGCGAGTGGGGACACAGGGGTCCTCCAGCCCAGCGAGAGCCGTATGCCCACCCCAGGCTCACCAGCCCACCCGGGGCAGTTCCACCAACTGCATGAGGCAATTTCAATGCAATTTGATTTCTTTCTGGATCCCACCATCATGTTATGTGAGATGTTACTGGATCTTCACAGTTTGGTAATGTCAGTTTGACTTTTTGAGATTATTCTTGCTCCCAAAACTCAGATTTCTTGCAAAACCATGGTAAGAGGCTTAGGGTTTCATTAGAGCTATAAAAGTAACTTTATAGGCCCGAGATTAAACAAACATAAGGGCAGAGGGTTAGAGAGACACAAACACACTCTCATTCAGCTGTTAGGATCTCTGGTGTCTCTGGCCTCAGTACCAGCTGCTTTCAAGTTCAAGCAGCTGCAGAAGAACAGGCGGAAGTGGGGCCAAGTGTCCACTGAGTTCCCCTCTGTAGGGTGGGAAACGTGGTGTCAGCCTGCCAGGCTCTGGTCCTGCTCTTGAGAGGCCTCAGCCCAGCGTGATGGCTGGTTCCATTTGGTAGGCCTCGATTTATAATCAGCTGGGAGGAAACAACTGGGGAAAGTGGGGAGAGGGTATCAGAGGTGACAATGTTGCCAATGGCTGAATCCAGTCCCACCGGTGCCCGAATCCCAGCTGACCGCCTTAGGGGCCTGTCCTCCAATAGGCTTGTGCCCAAGAATGAGGGTGCCAATGCCCCAGCGCTGTGACTTATACCAAGAACACTTTCTACCTCCTCGATCGAAGGTCACCTGATTTTTTGTGAGGCTGACTATGATACAAGGTAAGAGGCAGGCAGCTTCTCTGTACGTCCACTAAAAAAAAAACAACAACAACAACAACAAAAAACACTAGTGCTGCGAACGTCACAAAGTCACAGGATAGTCAAGCTAGAAGGGGCCCTGGAAATACCCAGCAAGGCCCTCAAACTAGCTCAGGGTATGCTGCCTCGTGGAGACCTCGTTCCACCTGGCTCCCGTATTTCTTATTACCCATGCCATGCACCTGGCACTGCCCTCACACTGCCTCGAATAGGTCTGTGTGCTCAGGTTTTTAAAAACAAGCACATCAGGTGAACAAACGAGTAATGACAGCAACCATTTGCTGAGCATGAATTATGACTTATTAAGCCCAGAGTTTAGCATTCAAGATTTTTAACTTTAATTTCCTTAGAAAAACAAGGTAGGTACAGGCCCATTTCACAGAGGAAAGACCTGAGGCTCACAGAGGTAATCCGATCTGCTTAAGGTAATTCATTCTCTCAGTGAACTGGTGGAGCTGCCCTTGTCTGCCAGGCTCTGTGCTGGATTCTGGGGCACGGCTGGGGTGCAAGGTGGCTCTGCATCTCGTCCCGGAAGGCAGGAAAGAAAGCTGCAGAACTGGGCCAAGGCAAGACCGTCAGCAGCTCTGAACTGAGCAGCAGCACAGGACACTGTTTTCCCGGCTCCCACCTGCCTGGAGGGCGCAGAGAAGGCGGCCGATCAGGAGGCTAGTGCGCTGGTCCAGTGGGGCACAGATGGGGGAGAGGACATGCGTTTCCTGACAACAACCATGGAGGTCATAGGCTTGTAAGCACCAGGGAAAGGCAAATAGAAGATCCTTCCTTGCTCATGGGTCTGGCTCACATCTCAAATCATAGCATGCACATGTCCAAGTGCAGCGCTCACCCAGCCAACGCTCACCATCACCACAGGGTTCAGGGCAGGAAGAAGCAGTGCTATGGGGCTTGCGGGGCTGACCCTGTCAGCTGGCCAGGGGACTCACTGGCCCTCCCCACTCGCCAGTGTGGGGGTGCCCGCAGAAACCATCTCCTACCACCTCCTCCCAACACACGGGTTTTTATTATGCATCTGGAGGCCCACCTGCCCAATTACGTTTCGCAGAAAACCTGAATTTGAACCCAGGTCTCTGTTGCTCCTGGGAGGGATCTTCTAGCAGCACGCCCCCTCTGGCCTGGCCCCCTCCGCTCAGCTCTGCTGGCAGCACAGGGGCAAGCAGCTGCATGGCCACAGCTCAGCATGGTCAGAGTCTCGGGCCCTTAGCTAGCTAACATTTTCTGCCTACAACTTTGCAGCTGTACCAGAATAATTGAGAACAGTCATTTCCCCCATTCCTTTCTCTATAGATCCCTTCTCTGGCCCTGGGACCCAGCGAAAATCTAGATGACAATTTCAAATCTTACCGAGAGAGGAAATTCTCTTAATAGACACAAACGATGTCCTCCGAGCAGTTTGGTGGAAATCCACACGTGTAATTACAGCCCCCAGATTCCCCCTTCCTGCACATGGAGCAGCCAACTATGTTTCCAAGAAAGTGCCAGCAACAGGATTTCCTGCAGTGCCCGAGCACCAGCACAGCGAGGCTGTTTATGAGGGGTTATGAGCGGGCAGATGCGGAAGGCGGGGGCAGAGCTGGGTCAGCGGGCCAGCTTCCCCACCACCGCTGCTCCCAGCTGTGCAGCTTAGAGCAGGCCACAGCCTCCCAGGCTCAGCGCACTGTTTGTAATGGGGTCTGGACCCCAGAGTCTCCCCACATTCCACACAAATGTTTCTACTTCCTTCTGCTGACCTAGAGCGGTTTAAAAGAC
The DNA here is from genome assembly GCF_018345385.1 of Vulpes lagopus. Taxonomy (NCBI): domain Eukaryota; kingdom Metazoa; phylum Chordata; class Mammalia; order Carnivora; family Canidae; genus Vulpes; species Vulpes lagopus. The sequence goes on from NC_054827.1 coordinate 119,981,411, forward strand.
AAAAACTGGGGGTGGGGGGTGCCAGGGTGGCTCAGTCAGTTGAGTGTCTGACTCTTGGTTTCTGCTCAGGTCAAGGCCTCAGGATCAGGAGAGTGTAGCCTGTGTCAGGCTCCACGCTCAGCAGGGAGTCTGCTTGAGATTTTCTCTCCCTCTCTCCCGCTTGCACACGCACACACTCTCTCTCTCTCAAATAAATAAATAGACCAAAAAAGACAAAAAAAAAAAAAAAGACAAAAATGAAGCTAAAAAAGCAGTTCCCTTTGTTGGATAATTTCCTGTTTCCATTTATAATTCCTAACTGCCCTCCAGGGCCAACCCAAGGGAGAAACAATCCCACACCACCAAGGGCTTCTTGTGGCACCAAGAAAGGCAGAGGCGGAGATAAAATAGCACCCTGGCATCAACGAATTCCTGTTCTTCCTTCTGCTCCTCCCGGGCTAGAGCCTTGTGTGGTCTGCTGTAATGTCAGCCCCTCAAAGCCTAGGCCCCATCCCTTCTGCTGTAACCTTAGCCCCTAGCCCCTTGAGTTAGGGTCCCATTTCCCCTGCTGTAACCTCAGCCCTCTGGGCCTGGGCCCCGTCCACTCTGCTATAACATCAGCAAGGTGAAACTCTCTCTTTTATGTAGCGTAACAGAAAGAGCTTCAGTCAGCCTGCTTCTAGGACTACTACGTATTGCCATTTGACTAGGGACAGATGCAGGGACCCTTGGTCTCCTTTTGGTAGCACTCTGCTCCCAAAAGTCCAGAAGCGGCCACTTCACCAGCCCCCCGCCCCCCGCCGTCTGCCCAGCCAGCTTCCCCTGTATGGACACTTCTGCATCACCACCCAGGGTAGCCAAGGCTTGACAAAGGACATGACTCTACCAGGCCTTGAAGTCTCACATGTGCAGCTTCCTAGAACCACAACCATCACAGCCAGAGGGAGCTAGGACCTCACCTGGACCTATCCTCAGGGTGCAGCACACACCTGGCTCCTGCAAGCTCTGGCACCCAGCCAGCTCTGTAACCCACCCCCTCCACTGTAGCACTGACTCTTCTGTTGTCCTCCTGGCATAGCTCACATCCTGGGACGGGGCAGCTGTTGCATTAATTTATCTTTGTCTATATGGCCAACTTGGGCACTTGGGACCGTGTATCCCCCCATATAAGGCCCCATACCTTGGGCAGACAGGGTGCCCACTTGTGCTCATTGAGACACAGGGGTGAGTAGAGCAAGTGTGCAGAAGGAAGAGACCAAGGACCTGCCCTGACAGAACACTGGCCGTGCCGCTGGAGTGCACGGGCACCTAGGCCCGCCTCGATTCCTAATAGAGGCCAAAGCCCTGCGGTCTGGCTTTGAGTGTTGTTCTCCAGCAAAGGACTGCTCGGTGCCTGAGGAAATGGGTGTCTGTACAACCGCCACCCCTTCCCAGCAGCCCCCTGCCCATGCCTCCACTTCACTTGGGTCCCTGGGAGACACTCCCGCTGCCCTGGTTTCCCTCCTCTTCATCACCAGGACGCACTGCATGTCTCTCCCTGTGATCCCTCCTTCAGACCCCCCTGTGCCACACAAGCGATAGCCCTAAGAGGGCCGGGGCCACATCATGGGTGCCCACCCTGTCCTGGCAGGGGCACCTGCTCAGAAAGGACTTCAGGTGATGGGCTGATGATGGGATGGTCCATCAGGCTCTACTTGCTTGAAATTGAGGTCTGAGACATGCAGCCCGCCAGGATGCTTGTTCTACCGGTGTAGCCCTGGGAAAGCGCTGTCACCCCATGCACATGCTAGGCTCCACACTACCTCCTTTGCTCACCAAGGCCTGTGCATGTGTCCCAGTTTAGAAACGTTTAAAAGGAATTTGGGAGAACTTCATGGGATCAAAGAAAGAATTTGTTTTTCATCTTGAAAGAACCTCAGAGATCATTTCAAACCCCTGCAAGATCTTTTATTAATAAGCAGTAAAAATGTAGTACATTTCCCACCATTCTGAGGATCACAAGTCTGTCTTGAAAGAGCCCAGTAGATGCAAACGCAACTCCAGAAGAGGCCATGCACCGGATGAGCGCCGCTCATACCCAGGCACCCTCCGTCTTACCACAAGTGGGGACATCCTCCTCTGCTGATGAGGTCTGCTCATCTGTTGATGGCTTTTTCTTCCCCAAGCCAATGATCTTGGTGATCTTCTTCCCAGTGACTTTAGACACTGTACCCTTGGCCTCTGATTTGGAACTCTTTTTCCTCTTAACTGTCAAGAAAATGATGAAAATGAGAAAGTGTATTTCAATTACAGACTATAACCTAAGACAATAATAATAAAGCATAAATCATAGTCAATCCTATTTTCTTCAATTTTCATTGCTTGAGCACCTGCTATGTGCTAGCTATCAGTGTAAACATAAAGGAGGACAGCAGAAAACAGGCATCCTGAGGGAACGCATGTTCTAGAGTAGGCTAAGAGCAGATACACATGTGCGTGCACATGTGTACACATGCATGCATGCACAGGCATGCACGGAGGAGGTCCGATGGCAGGCAGGCCTGTGCAGAGATCTATAGTGGGTGACACGGCAGAGGCACTGGCGGTTGGGGGAACCTTCCGAATGGGCAACCTTCTGAATTTTGAGCTGGGAGCTGGGTGACAAGGTAGCGGCTGTGCAGAACCCCAGGAAGAACCTTCTGGGCCGGAAGGACATCAGCCAACACAAAGGCCATGAGGCTGAAAGGAGCTGGACACGTCTGAGGAACAGAAAGAAGCAGTGTGGCCACACCCTGGCCAGTTCAGGGAGGGGACGAGAAGGGAAAGGGGGACCTCAGTCTTCCCCAGCCCCAGGAAGCCCTCCAGCAGCCCCGTGCCTGTCCCTGAGACATGCATGCAGCTCTGCCCTCTCCAGAACCCTCAGCCCATCATGGTCTGCTTTAGCCTGCAGAGCATTAAATTATGAAGTCACATCCAATATATCAAATTCACAAACATTGTGCCTTAAGATGATTGCTGGCTTCCTTTGGGAAACTGGAAGGTCTGGCAACTCTGGACCCCCATTTGGAATCTCGAGATCAGATGGTGCGTGAGTGTGCACGGGGGATCTGGGGGCAAGACCCTTCTTCCCACGGTAACTCTGCAAAGGGACAGGTCACTCATCACCATCATCCGAGGCCATTATGTGCCTGGTCCTGGAGGCAAGGGGCAAAGGCCACTTCTAAGGCCACACAGAACACTGGGACATCCAGGAGGGTCAAGTGCAGCTTCACTAGGGAGTGGGGTAGGCAGGAGAGGGGCTCCACGCCCCCCAACAACCCTCCTGGTGTCTCCCTCTCCAGGGTGACTCCCACCTCCCAGTCTATAACCCACAGGGCATCACAGCCCCTTGAGAAAATATAATGAGGCAGGAACTCCTTCCCCTCCTGCTCAGCCCATGACCATAAGAACACAGCATAAACAGCCACAGGATAATCACAGAGAGAGGGGCCCCTGGACATGGAATTACAACCCTGGGCCTCATTCTTAAAGCCCCTGTGATACAGATGACTCGCTCTACCTCATGGCGGGGGTGGGGAGGTTGGGGGATGGGGGAACATCCTCTCTCTTCCAGTCTCACTCTGCCATAGCCACCACCAGCAGAACACGAGGTGCAGGCCCACATACCCACCCCTGCCCCATCTGCTCTCACTCTCCTGAGCTCCGCAGACTAGGGGCCATCACGAGCTCAGTCACTTGATTTTCAGCCTGTCTCTCTCTCTCTAGAAACAACAGCTGACAGAAGAGAAGCTATGCCTAGTTTCTGGGTAAACACAGTGTTTGTTCCAGACTGAATGAAGTGCCCTCGGAATCCCTATGTTGAAGCCCTAACCCCAGTGTGGCTATATTTGATGATGGGGTCACATGAGGTCATAAGGGTGGGGGCCTGATCCAGCAGGATTAGCGTCCTTTTTAAGAGGCTGTGATCACAGAAGAAAGGCCACCTGAGGACACAGAGGGATGCGGCCATTCGCAGGCCAGGAAGAGGCCTCCCCAGCAACCAGCTCTGATGGCAGCACCATCTGGGGCTCCCGGCTGGCAGTACCACGAGAAATAAACATCTGATGTTTAAGGGCCCAGCCTGTGTCTTGTGAAGGCCTCACGTGATATAGAAGCATGGAGCGCAGAAGGCCACTCACGCCCCTTACAGTCTCCCAATACCCACCTACCCTCTCTTTTCAAACAAAGCATGAAGAACCTGCCTTAACCTTAGTGGGAAGGCACATTCCCCCCAGTTGCCCCCAGACATGGGGATCTGCCGTTTGGATGGCTGTGTCATTGTGCTTTCAGTGTGGCCGTGCCAGAAGTGAAAGCAGCCGTGAACGGTCCCTCTTAGCTTTTTTGAAAGAGCCTCGAGACCATCTGTGACCATAGTCCCGTTCAGGCTAAGCTCTGAAAGGAAGGTGTTCCCAGCATTCCCTGGAGGCCCCCTTTTGCAGAGCTCAGGGGGCAGGCGGACCACTTCTTCACAGCTCACAGCTCAAGGTTACGTTTACTTCCAATTCTACTAGCAGTTGCTCCTATTTGGAAAGTCCCTGCTGGAGCCTGACTACAAAGAAAAGAGATCATACTTTTAATTCCTTGAAGGACCACTGATTAATTTTTTGCAAAAGCAGAAGTATGAGACTTCTTGGAAGAAAAAGCCAAAGTATGGAGGAATGTGAGACTATGTTGACGCTATTTACTACACAAAAGCAGAATCTGGCCCATGCAACAAATCATGAAGAAACTCCCAAAACTCAGAACTCTCAACTGAAGTCAGAGGGCAGGAAAGCCCCAGGAGTCCAAACAGCACACACTGTGAGCGCACGGCGGGCAGTGAGGGACAGGCCACCAAAGCAAAGCTAACTCCTGGCATTTTTAAAGCCATAACTATCATAAGCGCGGACCCATCCCTCTGGCCAGCAGCGTCTCTGAGCCATGGCATGGCTGGGATAAGGGGAGCTGTGCTGAAGTCTCTCAACTGCAAAAAGCTCTAGTGTGAGCAGCAGGAATAGAAGCTAAGGCAGAAGCCAGGAGGAATTTAAACTATTGGCCTCCTTCAGCAACCACTCAGGGAGTGTCTGCTACACGCAAAGCAGAACAATTTTGAATCCAGGTCACCTTCCTTGAGAAAAGGAAGCAGAAGGATTTTAGATACAGGTGTATTCTCCAATGCATACATCCATTCGTATCATCCTGTGAACCTGATTTCCAATAGGGACCAAAAGAGGAAAGAGACCCAACCAAAGAGCCATGGCTGCTGCACCCCAGCATCTGAGTAGGAACCTGAGATTGCAGGTTATTCTGATTCAGAGCAAAACTTAGACAGCTCTCCTGGCTTTGATTACACCTAATGTGCCCATGGAAGACACAGACGATGCCTTCCCCTGAGTGACTTCTGACAGAGATTGCTGAAATTGCACTCGGACGAGACGCAGTTAGAGAATCACATGGGCAAAGGCAGAGGTCGTGACCTTTAGGCACAAACCTTGGAATTACACAATAGTCTAGGTTATTTGCCTTTCAAGATTCTCAGTGGTCTGGGTTGCTGTTTGGTGGAAGGGGGCCTCACTTCAGAGCTGGGAGGGGCCTGCTCCATTCTGGCGAGGGAGCGCAGATGAGCTGAATGGGCAGACCGCTCCCCCGGAAGCCGAGGTCACAGGGCCAGGAGCACACAGGCTATTGGCTCTGCACAAAGAAATCTTCCCCATGACCCACAAATCCCACCCTCCTCTTAGCCCACACACTGGGAAGGAAAGTGAAAGCCAAGCCACGGACCAGGATAAGCTATATGCAAAACACGTTGATACAGGACTTGGACTCAAAATATATAAAAAAACTCTCAGAAGTCAGTAAATATGAACAAAATCCAATAAAAATAGGGGCAAAGATTTGGGTAGATATTTCATCAGATGATACATGGTTGGCAAAAAGAAAAGAACATTAAAAAAGGTTCAAGATCCTTAGTCTTTAGGAAAATACAAGTTAAAGCCACCATTACAGAGCACTATATGCCCATTAAAATGACCAGAATAAAAGAATAAAACAAAATGACATTAGCAAGGTGGTGAGAACACCCATGGCCCTCAAATTCCACCCTTAGATATTTATCAAAGAGAAACGAGATACACGTTCATGCAAATCCTGTTGAGTGTCTAGAACAGCTTTATGCACTGCTTAAACCTGGAAATACCCAGCTGTCCTTCAGTAGGTGAGGGGATACCTAAACTGTGGCCCATCTGCACCCAGGAAAGCAGCCTGGCCACATAAAGGAACAGACTCCTGACTCACACTACAATGTGGGTACATCTCACATGCACCATGCCAGGGAAAGCAGCCAGACCCAAAGGCCACAGACTGTCTGATTCCATGTCTAAGACATTCTGTAAAGGATGGAAAACAGAGTGGGTGCTACCAGGGGTATGGGGGGACATTTTGGGGTAATGGAAATGTCCCACATCTGGACTGTGGTGAGGGTTACACTCCTGTGTCTGCCAAAGCTCAAAGAACTGTGTGCCAAGAAGTGTGGATTTTACCGGACATATATGCCTCGTAAAGCTGACTTAGAAAAAAGAATTCAAAATCCAAATGCTCATGTTCACAGCAGCATCATTCACAGTGGCCAAACACGGAAGAGCCCAAGGGTCCACAGGATGGGTGGATTAACACGATGTGGTCCATCCAGAAGACGGAATGCTATTCAGTGTTAAAAGGAAGGACATTCTGATACCCAACACCATGTGGACAGACCTTGAGGATGTTGTGCTGAGTGAAACAAGCCAGTCACAAAGGGACAAATGCTGTAAGACTGCGCTCATATGAGCTTCCTTGAGTCCTCAGATTCATAGAGACAGGAGGTAGAGTGGAGGGCGCCACGGGCTGAGGAGGGGTCGAGGGAGCTAGTGTTTATGGGCACAGACTGCCAGTTTCACAAGATGAAAAGAGCTCTGGAGCTGGACGATGGGACAGCTGCCCAACATTGTGAACATCCCTAACAGTGCTGAACTGGACACAAAGTGACTGAGAATGCGAACTGTATGTTAACGTGTATTTAACCACAACTTTAACAAGTCATTTTTAAATGAAAGTGAATAAAGACATTTCAGAACGTCATTTTTAAAAAGATTGCAAACCTGTGAGGCTGGTCTCCTCGTTTCACAGATGGGACACTGGCAAGTGGCCTCTGACAGCAGGAAGGCTTGCCTGGGCTCTGGGGCTGAGCAAAGGTGGCATGGGGTGGGCATGCAGGCTTCCCATCCCACTCATCCACCTCCTCACAGCAAATTTCTCTCAGTGATAAACCAGGTAAGGAAATAAGCTGCCAGAGGCCTGGAAGTTAAAATATATACAGGGCACACCTGTGCCAGGGTTCAGTAGGACGGCAGGTTAAGACACGTGGAGTTCCCATTAACCAAAGGGGTGTTTCTGTGCTTCCAGCACATGACACCGGGTGATGCCAACTACATCACTGAACTTCCAAGGAAACTTGTCACACAAAGTCCATAGAGCTGGACACATTTTATATTTTCTTTTCTTACTTTTGTTTTTGTGTTTTGGGCATGAGCAGAACTCACCTTGTTCTTTTCCATTACACACAGTGATGCCATTTTCTGTAACACCCTCTCCATCGGAGCTGGGTCTCTCAGAAGACAGTTTCTGCGAGGGTAAAAAGGATTAAGTTATTCTCACAGTGGGTCACACTGGCCAAGGGATCAGTACAAAGTGATCTCTGAGGTGAAAGGAAGTGTGGTTGAGTCCACGACCACACACAGAGGCCAGGGTTCAAGCACAGACAGGCTGCCAGCCGGCTCATTACAAGAGCTTCAGAAACAGCAGAGGAACGAAGGGCAGACTCACTGGGGCACTACTAACACATGCTCTGGCCCCAACTCCATCTCATCCAAATCACTTTTTCTTGCAAGTAATTTTGAAAAAATATTAAGATTACAAAAAAATATTCCCTTCACCAAGCCATGTTATCCTTCCAGAAGGAAAGATCCCATCACCTGCTCAACTTTCCCTGTTGCCGGCCAATAATTGGGTGAGGCCAGATATCTGACCATAACAGACACACTCCGAACATATGCAGAGACAGACCACTGTCAAAACTGTCCCAGGGTGCACCGGAGTACCTACAATATTTTAGCCCTGGTATCTGATTGTAGGAACCATGACTAGGATTCTGAGCTGGCAACTGGAGAAGAGATGTTGCTTAGAGCTGGAATCCTCCATTCTGGGGGAGAACTATGGCATCACAGTGGAGGACATGAGCTTGGACAAACCCTCCTGGTCCCACACATCACAGCCCAAAGGCACAGAGCCTGGCCAACTAGAGACCAATGGAACATCTGCACGATACCAGGGCACCAGGGAACATGCCCCATTATCCACTCATGAGGGGTCTGGGTGGTATTGTCCAAGGATGGCAGGCAGGGGTTTGTGATCCCACAGTGGCGCGGGGAAGAGTTGCAGTGAGTGAGGAATGGCATCTAGTGGGAGCCTGTAGTGTGCTGAGTCCCAGCAAAAGAATAACCAAAGGCCACCACTGCCCCAGCTCTTGGGCCAGGAGACTGGGGTCTGGGTTGGCAGGCCTGGCCAGGTGCTAACAGGGTAGTCACAGAGAAGAAGAGCCACTGCCCTTGGGGAATGGGAGCTCTGACACACTGCCGATAGCACAGGGTTTGGGAGCAGCCTGTCTGGAAAGTGATGTTTAAAATATGAATCAAAACTGTAAGAATATTTCCACTGTTTGGTCTAGTAACCCAGCTTCTGGGAGTCTCTTCTTAGCTAACAGAGACACAGCGAAGCCTCATGTGCGAGACACCAAGGACCATGCTGTTTTAAACGGTCTGAAGGGAGAGGACGGGACTGGGGTGATGGGTACAGACCCAAACAATAGTAGAGGCGCATGGATCTGGTGTTACACACCTGCTGAAAATGCAGAAGTGCCTGCTCCTTATTACGAGTTTTCAAAAGCCTGGAACATTGTTAATAGCATACGGGTAACAGATGGAAAGGCAGTGTAAGCAACTGATGCATCAGACCACTCAAGCTGATTTAACACGCAGTGTTGTGGGGAGCTGCCTCCTCTGTGCAGTGGACTCATGAGGGACTTCTTTCCTCCTGTTTCTTTCTCTAGACTTTCTGAGTTTCTACAGCGAGCAGGCATTGGTTTTGAAATCAGGAGAAAAGGGATGCCTGGGTGGCTCAGTGGTTGAGCATCTGCCTTTGGCTCAGGTCATGATTCCGGAGTCCTGGGATTGAGTCCCATGTCCAGCTCCCCTCAGGGAGCCTGATTCTCCCTCTGCCTGTGTCTCTGCCCCTCTCTCTGTATCTCTCATGAATGAATAAATAAAATATTAAAAAAAAAAAGAAATCAGGAGAAAAATGAACGGGCCTGCTGTGTCACAATGTCTGGGTGAGGCCTGCGAGCTTAATTTAATGTGTCCATCCATGTGGAAGAGGCTGGTGGATGAGACTAACACTGAAGTCAGTGGACTGAGTAAGCAGACTGTCCATGACAGTGTGGGTGGGCCTCACCCCATCAGTTGAAGGCCCACATAGAACAACAAGTCCACCTTCCCCAGCAAGAAGGGATTCTCCAGAAGGCTGCCTGCAGACTTCATCTGCACCACTGGCTCCCCCAGGTCTCCAGCCCACAGACCCACACTGTAGATTTTGGACTTTCTAGCCCCCATAATCGCATATGCCAATTCCTTATAATAATAATAAATCTCTTTGTATGTATATATGCATGTACTTCTGTGTATCTGTATACATATTTACATAATTTTGCAACATATATAACATTTTACATTTCAACTTTATATGTACTTGATAACACACACACACCCTGTCAGATCTGCTTCCTTGGAAAACTCAGGCTAAAACAAGAATAGACAAAAAAGGATCTGTTCACAGAGGCAAGAATGAGACAGAGAGGACTCAGAAGGCTCCTGGTCCACAGAAGCCCACAGAACCCACATGACCTCCAAAAAAATGAGACTGGTGCACACAGACATAGAAAGCATGGCTGGAGAAGGCCAGGTATGGCACACAGCAGTGATGGGTTTACACAATCCTAGCAAGAAAGGCCAGCCCTCTATCCCCACCACTGGGATCTCGTTGTGTCTTCCAACAAGCAAAATGAATACAGAACAGAAAGGGACAGGGAACGTATTCTGGTCTGTTGGGAATAAACCTTTGGGATCTTGCTTAGGCAGTGCCTATTGTATTCCAGACATACAGAGACCAACGTGTGGAGTTCCACTCTGCCCCGTGATGGCTAAGTAACCTACACACCTAAAATCCTTTCACACTTTTAAACCCACTTTTGTATCTAAAGCTGGGGATGATCAAACCAACCACATAGTCTGTAAAATGACTAAGTCAAGCTTCATACACAGCATGAACTTGAAATGCAGAATCAGCAGGATTGCAATTTTTTCTCCAATTCTCAGTGCAAAAATTCCCAGAGAATGTTATCAAAATTTTGAGGGAGGCCTAAAGCATTCCTGGGAAGAAAGACGCACTTACCTTCTCCAGCTCTGTCTTGTGCACTGGGGAGCTTGATGGGGGTGGGCCTTCTGAATCCGCCGGCCCACTGCAGCCACTGTAGACATCTCGGATCACCTACAATAAAGTGCAAACATGTTGGAGCACTCTCAGAGACAAGGATGCTTGCATAAGGGGCTGAAGCTAGAATGAACAAGCAGAGGCATACAGTATGGTGGGAAAATCTGTGGGCTCAAAAGCACTTGGCTTTAAGTGATGCCAGGTGCTCATTCGTTCACTCATTCATTCACCAAATGTCTCTCTGATCTTGGTATTGACACAGGTTTTGGGATACAGGGAAATCATGGGGCTTGCATTCCAGCATAAGTGTGGTACTATGGTGAACAATGAGCCTTACCCAAACACGAAGGTAAAGTAAGACAGCAATAATTGATAATAACACTGGAAGGTGATGTTTAACAAAGAGGAAATGGCTAATTTACAAGATTGAGAGGCCTCACTGAGGGATGCCTGGGTAGCTCAGTGGTTGAGCATCTGCCTTCGGCCCAGGGCATGATCCTGGAGTCCTGGGATTGAGTCCCACATCAGGCTCCCTGCATGGAGCCTGCTTTTCCTCCCTTTTCCTATGTCTATGCCTCTCTCTGTGTGTCTCTCATGAATAAATGAATAAAATCTTAAAAAAAAAAAAAAAGAGGCCTCACTGGGATGACATACAGGCTGGGAGTCAAATGCTCAGAAGGATGTGGCCCCATGAGGAACCAGTGGATAAGGCTTCCAGGCAGAGAGCCAACTGGTGCAAAGGTGCTATGGTAGATGTGAAGTGCTTAAGGATAACATCTGGTGTCGGGGGACAGAAGATGGTGGGAGGCCACCAGGAGGGTGTCTCAGTGCCTTCAGGCCCAGCAAGGAGCCCGGGAGCTACAGGATTGACTTTCTGGGAGGTGGTATGGCATAGAGGCCAGGAGCACAAGCCACAGAGCCTGAATGCCTGAGTTCTCATCCCACCCTTCACCTGGGGCAAATTTAATTAATTGCTCTGTGCTCCAGTGCTCCTGCCTACAAAGCACAGACACAATGGGTCTCACTGGGGACCGTACATGGTCTGAGACAGTGCCTGAGAGATGGGGAGCATGCCACTGTTAGAAGTAGTAGACAGCACTGGTGCTACCGATGGAGGATAGCAGACAAAAACTAAGAAGGGAACGAGTCAGCCCCAGGGGACAAACAGGGGCAATGCAGCCCAGTGTGATGGCAGGAGGGAATGAACCAGTGGCTTGAGGATGATTCTAGAGAAGAACCAGCAGGCCCTGCAGGTGAGTTATGTGGGGCAGGAGGGAAGTGCCACCTCCAAGGCAGCTGGGTGCTGCCACTCAGATGGAGTAGGCAGAGAGAAGCAGTGGGTAGAGGAGAAGTGAGGCGGGTGAGTTCAGAGCAAAGGCATGCTTCCAGGCAGAGCTGGAACTAAACTAAGCAGTTAGGGGAGAAGAGGCTCTGCTTCCAGCCCAGGAGGGAGTGAGTCGCCAGAGGGAAGACAGAGCAGAACGCAGGTCCAGGATAAGGACCAGAGCCGGTCAGTACGTGGAGCAAAGCCAAAGGAGAGAGGCCAGTGCAAGAATGAGCTGGAACAGCCAGGGAAGCGGGGGTGATCTAGGAGGGTGCAGCTCCCAGGAGCAGGGAGGAGGAGTGAGACACAGCCCAAAGGCACAGGGGCGCCTCTGAGAAGCCCTTCAGCTGCGGGGGAGGGATGGCGGAAGCTGGCTGGAGGAGATGAGCAGAGGAGGAATTTCCAGAGGCAGCAGGAGGTAGGATCTGGAGAAGGCAGGAATACACAGAAAGGCCAGTGTATTTAGTGGCAAGGGTTTGAGGACGCTTCTGTCTGGCCAGTTCTGTTTTCTCAGTGAAATGTGAGGCCAGAACATCAGCTACTAGTTCAAAGTCCCAACCTTGCTGAGCCTCCATTTCCTTACTAGCAAAGGAAGGAGTGTCAAGATGACCTGCCCTGCTATGTCACTATGGTTAAATTCAGAGGAAATGAGACCCTCTATGCAAAGTGCCTAAGCCAGCACCTGGCACATGGTGGCTGCTCTGGTCACCAACACCATTATCACTATGAGTGTCCCCACCATTGATCTCAAGGGCTCAGAAAGGATCCTGCCCTAGACTGACAGGGGTGGGGGTCCACGGTACGGTGCTCACAGCCCCCCCAAGGTCACCACCCACTGTCCTTGCTGTCACTACTGAGCTCCTACAGTGAGCTGGGCATGGTTCTGATGGCTGGGGATATGCAATGAACATAGTGCTCGGGGTTCCCGGGGCGGCGGAACTGGCATGCTGGTATGCGAGAAGTTAGCAGGCAGTTCCTTCAAAATGTCTTCTATTCTTTTTGGAACGAAGCTGTAATTTGAGTGCATCCCATGCATCTTCAGGGCAGAACTGAAATGCCAAAGTCGCAGATATCTGGGTAGCAGTTTTGCAATATGATCTCAGCAGACATGCCCAAAATCACCGGCTTGCACTGGTGTTGGGATTAGTGCCAGAACTGACACGAGCCCCGGACAGTGTTTGCAACCATTTTGCTGTTCGGCAGCTTCATGAAATAGCTATGGGGCAATGTCCACATTTGAGACTAAAACAGGAAAAAGGAAAACAAAAAAAAAAGGCCCACAGAGCTTGCTGCCACATTTTTTTCCCCTATCAATTCTGAGGTGTGAAAGCATCATCAGAGTGACATCCACCCAGTGACCCAGGCCTTCTGGGCGCCCATGCGTCTGTCCACACTAACTCCACTCCTGCTGCTGCATGAAGGACCCTATTCCTATGCCTCTCCTCTGGTTTTATCAGATCTTCAGTTGACGAGGCAAATTCCTATTTGATCTAAGGACAAGAGTTTGTCTTTTCTCTAGGGAAAGAGTATAACGCAATGGAATCTCCTGGGCTCTTGGGTCAGACAGAAATGGGTTTTTTAACCCCAATTCTACTGCCTCCTCCATATGTGAGTCAGACCAATACAGACTCAAGCCTTATGTCCTTGTCCAGAACATGCACAAAATAAGGTGTGTGGGGCACCACGGGAAGCAGGATGGTGAAGCGTGAGGTGTCCAGCCCCACTTCTCCCACAGCAGGCGTGAAGCAGGTATGCATCCCTTTCCTGAGACAACAGCCTTAAACAGAGGACACAGCACACAACAATCACATAAACTGACCAGAAAGCCACAAGTTTCTCATCTTGCAACAGAAGGCTGAACCCACAAAACGTAAGCTGCAGAAATGTTTCTCTGGCAAAAGCTTTTATTAAAAAAGCAGCGGTTCTCTTTCCTCCTTTCTTTTTTCAAAGGGGGAGGGTCCACGATGCACCCCAGCATTGCTCCAAGGATCCCTCCCGGCCTCAAGGGTGAATCATGTGAACCGCGTCTTTAGGGATGTGTCTGGCTCATTGGATCAGGCTCCTCCTGTGAGCCTCAGTCTCATCTTGTGGGCCCCAGAAGGGGGGCGTCTGTCCCCCACAGGGGGCATGGCTTGGCTCCCCCTGCCCTGGGCTGCAGCTGACCACGTGTTCCTCCCATGGTCACTGATCCAGCACCCTGTATGCCCACGGGTGTCTTTTTTTTTCTTGGGCTGGGCTTGCTTTCAGAGGCGGGGCTATCTATGCCTTGCTTATGTGAGCATTCCCAAAGCCTAGCATATAACACCAATCTAAAAAGTGTGATTAATGAGAAAAAAAGGAGGGAATGAGGAACCAAACTGGCCTTGACATTTCCTCTGAGAGAGAAAGAGGAATGAAGGAATGGAATCCAGAGGGAAAGACACCAGGCCATCATATCAGATAAATAAGCCCTCATGCCAACTCTCCCTAGTCCTCCGCAAAGATTTCTGAAATCCTTGGAGGGAAAAACGTTAGAAAAGGAAAAAAGAACACATAGATAAGAACCATGCCTGGGGCACTGACACAGCCCGCCCTGGCGAACTTCCTAACTCTCCCAATCACTAGAATGTCCCTTTTCCTCTCCCCTGTTCCACATCAAGTCCCGTTCTGTCCACAAAAAGAAGTTCAAGGAACAGTGGACTCACTGAAGGGGCCAGATGAGGTGATCTGGCCAATGAAGTGAAGCAGTGTCCTTGGCGTCCCTGAGAAGCCTTCCTTGATAAACCCAACCATGCATCTGCACTCTCAGAATTCTGTACTCAGATAAAGGATACACTTTTGTTCTCAATTGATTCCCCCCACCTGAACTCAAACCCCTTATGTAGAGTGCCAGAGTTTCCCACAGTGCTTAGGTTTTCGGGAGCCCATAGAGACCCAGACACACCTGGGACCAGGCTGGGACTTATCCCTGCCATCCCCACACAGACTTCCCCCCAGACTAAGCCATCATTACATCCCGGGCACAGAGAAAGGCACTCTTGGAAACACCATGGAGTGCAGAGTAAGCCCATCTAACATAGGTTTCATCCACCAGCCAGTTGGATTATTTCAGGTGACTTTCATGAAGCTACTCTTTGTACTCCGATCACTATTTGTTGCCAAATTGCCCCCACAGAGTTAATTCAGAGGTAATTAATAAAGGCTTTATCACTCAAATTCCTTGAATAGCTACAAATGAAGATTCTGTATTAATAAATTTTTTCTAAAGAGCTATAGTCAATGAGAAGTTCAATATGTATTTAAGAGAACTGGATCCAAATTCAGAATTACAAATCCTTCAAAAAAACAAATTGTTTTATGTTCTGTGGTATTTTTGTTTGCTTTTAACTTGAGCCCTCACTGCCAGAAACACAATCTCTGCACATTTTTTAAGGAAACCTGACCACTCCGTTTCTGGGAATATTGGCTGTTGTCTTCTGAGTGACCCCTACAAAATGGCTCATGCTTTCAGCATCTACACACACACACACACACACAGACAAAGTCAGTTAATTTTGGCAAGAGCTGCTGGTGATAGAAGTTACAGACTGCAGCCCGAAGGAAGAGAAACAATTCTGGCCATGATTGTTGAAGCAGCGTGGGTCAGGTCAGGCACTGGCCACACACAGCCCTCCTGCTCCTCACACCTGAGAAAGGCCGTGTGTGGCTCACTTCAGAGACTGTCAGCTGTTACAGTAAAGCCACACTTCACAATACCAAAAGCCTGGGTAATAAGTTTGGGACCACATGGATAACAGCAGTTCATATTAACAAAGACTTGGCACCTGTTTTATAAGTTCATGGTAGAAAGCTGTTCTAGAGCTTTTACAGAAGGAATTCTACTAATAAACCACTGATAGTACAACTGTTTAATTCTAAAAGTGTATTTGTGTAACTTTTTCAATCTGCCTTTTTGATAATTCTGATCAGCATATTTCCATTGGACAGATGGGAAAGAGTGTGCTGACCCCAAACATCATGATAAGTTAAAGGCCTTCTGGGAATATATTCTAGATTTTCACTCTCTGTCGCTCTAGCATGCTGTCATCAAGATAAATAAGGGCTGTTCCTCTTATAACAGTAGTTCTTTAATTTAGAAAAAAAAAAGCTACTTCAATCATAAAGATGTGGACTTGACAAGATGAAATAAAAAGCCATGATGACAGTGTTGACTTATTTTACAGAAAACTATCATTTGCAAGTTTTAAATCATTTGGAAAAAATAGAACAAAGTTAGAAGATATAGGCCAGCTGATTTCAAGACTCTCTGTAAAGCTGCAGCAATCAAGACAATGTGGCCTTGACACGACCATGTAAAAGAAGACTAACGAAGTAGACAGGAGCCCAGAGATGGACCCACACGTACACAATCAATGGACTTCCAATCAAGGCAATTCAGGTCATCAAGGTGACCAGACCAATTGACTACTTATTTGGCAGAAAATGAATTTTGACCCCTACATTCCAACCTATACACAAAACCAATATGTACGAATCAGAGACCTGTCCGTAAAGACAGAGCCATAAAAAATCTGGAAGAAGACACAGGTGCTATCTTGGTGGCTTGGGATATGCTAAGATTTTATGGATAGAAGGCAAAAGGCACTGACTATAAAAGACTGATGTAATGGATTTCAGAATTCACAATTTTTGATCATCAAAAGGCACTGTGAAGGAAGATACTTCATCCGTGGATTAATCAGTGTCATTCTTTGAGGCAAGAAACACTGCAATAAACAGGGATTTCTCATATTCTTGAAAGGGTTTCAACTACAAGTAAGGTGTATTGCCACTTAAACTCCGTGTGCAACCAATAACATAGCTTCAAAATAAACCAAGAACTGACAGAAATAGGAAGATAAATAGATAAATCCATAATTAAAGAGATAATGGCTACATCTCTCCCTTTGATCTGCTGACAAAACAAATGAATTAGTAGAAGACCTGAAGATGACAGTTAATAACTGTGATCTGACAAATCTACATAGACCTGTGCACCCAGCAAAAAAATGCATGTCCCTCAGTGTAGACATGGAGCATTTACCAATCCTGACTATGTGTTGAGCAACAAGTCTACAAATCTCTATGATGTGAAATCTTATCAAGTTCTTACTATGGTGAATTTAAACCAGAAACTAAAAGCAAATAGATGATTTTTAAAAACCTGAATATTTGGAAAGTAAGCAGTATATCTCTGAATGAACCATTAGTCGAAAAAGGAATCACAACAGATACTAGAATATATTTTGAACTGAGTGACAATAAAAACACAAATGTCAGAACTTACAGGACACGGCTAAGACTGTGCTTGCAGGGCAATGGATAGCTTTGAATGAATGCATATATATACGAAAAGGGCTAAGAATCAATTATCTAAACATAAACTTCAAGAAGTTGGCAAATTACAAATGAAGCCAAAAGAAAATAGAAGTAAAGAACTGAAAATTGAACATGATATACTCCAGAGAAAAACCAAGAGCCAAAATTTTGCTTTTTGAGTGAACTAGTACAGTGGGTATACATCTGGCAGGACCACTGAAGAAGGAACAGGTGTCTCCATTCTGGGTACTGTATAGACAGGCACCCCAGGCTGCCACTCTTCCCTTGACAGGTCAAATGAGATGGATGTATTTTAAAAATCAGAGCAGTTTTTCACTCATCAGTGGATGAGAATGCAAGGAAGCCTGGACATTAAGTCCTCATAAGGGAAGAGCCCTCTGAAGGAAAGACGTGACCATGCCACCTCCTGGGTGGCAGGGTGGCAGGAGGCAGAGGGGCCTACTACAGGGGGCAGGAAGAAATCAGCCTCATCCTGGGGGTCTACAAGGACCAGTGTAATGGTTGATGCTTCAAGGGGTCCCAGAGACACCATGAGCCTATGCCCACCCACCAACCCCTTCCCTGGCAGGTGTGTGGAAACACCATGAGGTCTGTGCGCAAGGGAGCCAAGCTCAAGGGTGTCCTCCTGGGGGCACATTGGGGGCATCCGTATGGTCCTGGGCAAAGGAGGGTGGATGTGGACACCCCTAGCTCTGGCCCCTAATGCATCCCACTATCGTCTTGATTTTCAAACTGTTTTCAGTCGGAGCTTGTGAGTTTATTGAGACCTAGAAGCGGTAGCATAGTGATAACAAGAACAAAGCAACAATAGTGAAGCAGCTTAACACTTAAATAGGTGCTCACTACATGCTAGGTACTCTTCTAAATGTCTCCATCTCAACTTATTCTTTCATGCTCACAACACGTCAGAAAGGCAGCCACCATTATGACCCTCCCTCCCATTGCAGAGTAGAAAACCAAGGCACAGACAAGCAAAGTAGCTCATTCAAGACCATAAGAAGCGAAATGCAGATTAAACTAGAGGGAGATCCACCCTTCCCCACCACACTAGCAAACTCCCCAAGGCTTGCTGACGTACGAGGGCGAGGCTGTGGGGGAAAGGCATTCTGACATGTTGCTGGTGGGAGGCTGTGTATCAAAATTATGAGTGCCTACAACCTTCATGCAAGCCAACAGCCCCTCTGGGAAGTCAGGCCACACACTAGCAAGAGTGAGAGATAATATACGCATGGGGTTGATTATTACAGAGTTGTCTGAAAATAACCCAATGCCCAGGAATAAGAGAATATTTTTTAAATTATGGTCTGTTTGAACAATGAAATGGTACATACTGTAAAAGAGCAAAAGGAAAGACTCCAGTCTCTAAATTGGAAAGATCTGCAAGACACTTTGTTTAAGTGTAAAAAGCAAAAGGCAGAACACCACAGCTTGCCTATGGGGGTGGGAATTAAAATCTGCATTTCTACTTGCCTGCATGTGGATATGAAGAGAGACTCTCGGAAGGGACACATACAAAATGATTGCTCTCATACATCGCTGGCAGATGTATAATTGCAAAAGCAAACCTGGGAAACCATTTGTCAAGATCTAGTAATGCTGCAAATGTGTGCATACAAAAGTCAGCCATGCCAGCATCGGTATCCATCCCAGAGAAGTCAAAGGACATGCAAGAGAATGCTCACCAAAGCACGCCAGGATGGTGATGGGGTGGATAAACTTGCACGCCCATTGACCCCTGAGCAGACATCAAAGGGTAAGTAGAAAACGCAAGCTGCAGGATCTGTGCACTCTGAAGCCATGTACGTGGACATTTTTAAACATAAAAATAAATCACTTCTGACTTATAAGTACATATGTGAGTGAAAAAAGTATTTTTTAAAGCATACCTTGGTGATAATATTCAGGATAGAAGTTACCTTTGAGGAAGAAGAGAAAGTTAGTAGGGGAGGCATATTCCAGGTCTAGCTGTAGCATCTGAGGTCTTGAACAGGAAGATACAAGGTGAAAGGAAAAGGAAAAGATTCTTAGAACCCTCATGAATCTGAGTCACTGGGAGTCTATGTTTATCAAGTTTCTAGGCGATACCCATAAGACTGCCAACCTACTAACAGGACTGAGAAAATACTACACTGGACCCTCTCCGGTCTCTGCTGGTTTTAAAGAAAGAAAACTCTCCGATTGATTGAAATTAGTTTCATCTCTGTCATTTCTAACCAAGACTCCTTAGCTTCTCACACTGACACATGTAACTGAAGGAAAGCACAAACATTAAACAGAGAAATTAATCAATTTAAACTCTCCAGAAGAAGGCAACTTACCACGTATTCTTTGCTTCCCTTTCTGGAAATACCAGCAAATGTTAAAAAAAGCCTTGCAATCAGGCTTCCATTGACAAATAGAGTCATCACCATATAATTAGCTAAGTGCCTGTGATGTGCATCTCACATCTGGCAAAACAGGATGTAAAATTATTTCACTCCATCAGCGCCTAACATCTCAGAGATGTTTTCTTGTTATGTGCCTACCTGTAAGCTGCAGTGGCAGCTCAGTGCTAGGTCTCAGGGGACAGGAGAAGGCCAAGATGCTCACAACAGCTTTGTATAGAGTGAGTCATGAGGAAGGGATCTATTCAGTGTGATGGGATACCCATCAAATGGTAAGAAGAGGGGAAAGATAAAAGTCGGGGGTTCAGGGTGGCCCTGGCTGGTTTTCCACTATGGAATAGGGGGACCCAAGGGTACAGAAGGCTGCAGATGGTTAGCCTGGAGTGGAACCAGGCCAAGAAAACAATCACAGGAGAGGCTCCTCGCTTCCCCTTCATCCTTTTCCCTCCTTCTTGAAGGGATGGTGCCAGGACCAAGCAGGTTGAAATGGAGGGGAAAGGCCAGAGTGCTAGGTGGCCCAGCACAGGGAGGTGGAAGGCAAAGGGGAAAAATCCAAGGTCAGCTCCTGGCTCTGCCCCTCACCGGTCACTGGGTCTACAGCCTACTGGAGATGCAGCCTCTCGCCTATACAAGGAAGCTCCTCACAAGAACCTTCCTCAGGCGGCCATTCTATGCACTAAGGCATAACCCATGGTGGAAAAGCATTTTGCAAACTTTAAGGGGCTTTAAAGATATTGCTAACAGAAGTGGTTGATGCATACCATATCCAAGTTCATGGAAGGTCAAGCACACCAACCTGAGCAGAAAGTCCTCGTCACAGGACTCCCATGAAGAAAACAAAAGCTCTGTTCAGTCTCCCCTGCTGCAGACACAAGGAAAGCCACATGCATGGTCTGTCTGACTGGCTGACAGAGGTGACCACGGTATACCCTCCTCGGGGAAAAGAGGGCAGTACAGAGAGCATTTTCATTTGTCTTCATGCTCCAATGGAAGAAAGCATAGTGCCAAGAATCAAATTATTTCTATGGGGACAGCTAGATACCTGAAAGAAAAGGAATGACATTGGACCCCTATCTCATGCTACATGCCAACATTAAACAAAGTGGGTCACAGACTAAATTTAAGGCCTGACATTATAAAATCATCAGGAGAAAACATAGGTGTACATCTTTAGGACCTTGGAATAAACAGAGGTTTCTCAGACATGGCATGAAAGTGATAATAAGGAACAAAGTACTGACACATTTTATAGCACAAGTGACCCTGGAAAATATTATGCCAAATGAAAGCAGCTCATCATAGAAGGACACGGCATGACATGAAACGTTGAACACAGGCAAATCTATAGGAACAGAAAACAAATTAGTGTTTGCCTGAGGCTGGGGGTGAGGCTGGGGATGGGAGCAACGGCTGCTCACATGGGGAGTATGGCGTTTCTCTTTGGGGAGATGAAAATGCTCTGAAAGTAGATTATGATGAAGAGACCAACAGCCACTCCATCATACTTTATAAGGGTGAATTGTATGGTATGTGAAGTATACTTCAAGAAAGCTGTTCTAAAAAAATTATTGAATTAATTTTTCCCCACATAGAATGAGCAGCATGATCACCCGATAACCTGGCATGCAGGAAGACAAAATGTTGAGAACAATTTTGCACAGCAAGAAATGACCCAGCCAGGTCTACATGCTACCCGCTAAGCCCCTGTCCAACAACTAAGCCTGTTACTTGCTTGTTATGAAAATAAATGGCAAACATTTCTGCAGGAAATTTAAAACTGTAAAAACTGGTGTTCCCAGGTTGAAAAAGAAACAACTAGAAATACTAGAAGTCCATAACCAACAATCAGAACCCAGTCAATGAGGACAAATTCAACAGCAGATCTGGCATAGCTAGAAAGAGAAGAATGAGTCAGAAAGAAACAAGAAGACATTAACCGGACTAAGGAGAAGAAAAAAAAAAGATACTAAGACAAAGAGATGATAACTAGAATCCAGTGAAAACATCTAACATATATTTAAACATAGTCGGGGGAAAAGGAATGAGACAAAGGTATATATATTTTTTTAAGATTTTATTTATTTATTCATGAGAGACACAGAGAGAGAGACAAGCAGGCTCCATGCAGGGAGCCTGATGTGGGACTCGATCCCAGGTCTCCAAGATCACGCCCTGGGCTAAAGGCAGCACTAAACCACTGAGCTACCCGGGCTGCCAAAGGTATATTTTTAAGAGAAATGGCTGAAAATATTTTTTCTAGAACTTAGAAAGATGATAATCCACAGATTTAGAATTCCAGGGAAGTCCAAGCAGAATAAATAGAAAAGAATCCACATTCAGGCATGAAAGAAGAAAAAAAAGAAAGAAAAGAAAAGAAAAGAAAAGAAAAGAAAAGAAAAGAAAAGAAAAGAAAAGAAAAGAAAAGAAAAGAAAAAGAAAAGAAAAAGAAAGGGGAAAAAAGGAAAGAAAAGAAAGAAAAGAAAAAAGAAAAGAAAAGAAAAGAGAAAAGAAAAGAAAAGAAAAGAAAAGAAAGAAAGAAAAAATCAAAGGAAAAGAAAAAAGTTGTCAAATAGCCTGCAACTTCCAGGCAGAATGCCTTTTGAAGGCCAGGGTTAGAGTAATTAGCTGCAAAGTCATCGGAACACCCTACTATCAAAGATAAAACTGCTTGGGTTATGGGCATCTGGGTGGCTCAGCCAGTTAAGCATCTGCCATGATCTCAGGGTCCTGGAATCAAGGCCTGCATCCGGCTCCTGCTCAACGGGGAGTCAGCTTTTCCCTCCCTCTCTGCCCCTCCCCCTGCTTGGGTGCATGTGCAATCTCTGTCAAATAAATAAATAAAATCTGTAAAAATTAAAAAAATAAAATGCTTAAGAAAAAAACCCTACTCAGGTTAATCCATTTTTGCCTCTGCCTGAGAAATACACACACTGAAATAAAAACAGGTGTGAGAAAGGCCTGGCCATGAAAAAGGCTCCGAGGCCCAGTGAGTACCTCACCTTCAGCCACTGCTCAGCCTGCTCCTTGCTCTGAACGGCGAGGACCAGTGGGTCTGTGCCCTGCTGGGTGATTTTCAGCTCGTGTTTCTTCTTCTTACTGTCCTTCGGTGTGTACGTCACGTTGCAGCCCTGCAGCGGCAGTTCCATCTGAGGCTGTTGGTCCTTGGAACTTTTGTAGCACTGCATTGAACACAAGAAACCAGAGTTACGGTGAAAGGAGTTCCAGGAGAGACATGGATATGACGCTGGCAGAGGGATGAAGAGGCCTCCAGGGTCACCTTGAGCAGTGGAGAAGCTCGGGGGCTGGAGTGTGGGTATGTAGGCACACACATGAAGCCCACAGGCCCGTTCCATGTGACACATCACCCGCATGTACGTGAAAATACACCTACTCTTTAGTTCAGTAGAGTCTGCCAAGGAGCATGAATGACGAGCCTTGGTGGGAGAGAGAAACCCTCTCCTCTGATGGGGACCATGCCCCAGTGCAGCTTCCCCATAAGTCTCATGAACATGATATATTAGATTTGCCGAAAAGCATGGCCCTAATGTGTGCAGACAACAATTTGGATCTTTATTCTACAACCTATGTCGTTTGGTATCTTCCGGCCTCATCTCCATCACCTTTCTGAAAGACAGGTGAGGGAGTTCGACAGTATACACAGCAACACATCCTATGCAGCATGTCTGCAAAGGTTTGCTTTCTAGTTGAGTACAGAATCCGAAGTTCTCCCTGCTCCATTTGCACAGCAGACGTCCACTCTAAAGAATTCAGTGCTGTGGCAAACACTCAGATTTAGTTCACGTGACCGGTGCTTCGTCTGGATCTGTGAAACCTAGAATCAAATCTTGTCCAAAGGTTTCCCTGCTCCCCTTGGGTCTAGTCGTATTACTTAGAACCAAAAGCACCCGTGTTCATGGAAATGGACGGTCTGAGGATGCAGACATCTGGGTTCTGGCCCTGCTATTCATTTAATCTGGCACCAGGGAAGCCACTCAAGTTTTTTGAGCCTGCTTTCTCATTTGTAAAATGAACTACTGCTGTGATCCTCGTGATTTTATTGAATCATAGTAAATGATTAGTTACAATAATACCTGCTACCAATACCAAGTACAGAGTGTCAACATCATGTGTGGTATTTTATACTTTCACTTGATTGCCATAGTTGTCCATTTTGCAGATTAGGAAATTGAGGCTCACTCGGTTAAATGGTTTGCCCAAAGTCAGACACATGAAAAGTGGTAGAACCCAGCCCCAAATGCTGTGAGCGCACAGCCGGCTCTCTCCACTGGGCGCCAGGTACTGGAAAGGGAGGGAAGAAAGAGACACCTGTTTTTTCAGAAGTGACTTCCAGAGTCCTCTCCTATCCTACAGTTCCAAAACCTTGGCTCCTGAGTGCCACAGGTATAGAACATACCCACATTTTACAACAATCCAATTGACAGTTGCCCTGTCTGAAATAGAAGAAAAAAAAAATACACCAAAACCAACTAACCCCAGATTGGTATGAACGCTCACGGTTTGGGAGTTTCATATTCTCAGTAAGTGCAAGAAAAAAACAGAACAGTGAAAAGGAAACTAATGGTACAGTGGACAGAGTTAGACAGGAAATGCCTCTAAAAGGGAATGTCACCAGCCCTATGTCAAAGTGCAGCCTGGGCATCCTTGAAGTCAGACTCCCAGGGGAGCGGACTCTCAGCAGAGGGCAGCATGCACCCTGAGAGCCAGGCCTGCGGGATGGAGGGGCAGGAAGACGGCAAGCCACCAGCCTCAGAAGAGCCTGGGGATCTCTGGAGCTGGAAGCCACCGACAGGATTGTCCTGATGCAGCCCCAGGAGAGGGAGCATGACCTGAGCGAGCTGTCCTGATGGGGTTCTGATGGGGTTCTGGTACATCACGGGGTCCACCACAGGGCCGCCTGGCCTGGAAGGGCACAGACACCAGAAGCTTATGCAGAAACCCACGGATGGTGCTACCCATGGGAAGACAGGCGGTAAACATTTAGGGAAGAGCCTGGCTTTTGGTTTTCCATTTGCAATTTTTTGTGTTGTTCAAACTTGGAAAGCACTTGTTTTACCACTGTTATTTTTTTTTTTTCAGTGTCAGCAGGGGTCATCTGGGTAGTTGGATCATAGGACGTTTTTGAAAGGAAAAAGCTTCATAATAAAAATAACTAACTTTGATTCTGCATTTTGCCAGAGACACTGTTTTCACAGGGTTTTCTATTAATTTCTTCTGAAATGTTCACAACTACTCTGAATGGTAGGTGTTTTCATCCTGGTTTTGAAGACAGAAATCCCAGAAATCCAGAAGGAGACGGAAGGAATGAGAGGGGAGGAGGAGGGCTGTTGGGAGAGGACGCTGACCCCATGACACCACCATACACCCACAGGCTTCCTGCTCCCTTTCCAGAGCTCCTCCTGTACCTGAGAGTCCACTGCGGTTGTTACAGCATTTACACAACACATCCACATCTTGCAGCCATTACGTCAGACTGTAAATAAGGACCACATTAATCCTTTTCATCTTTTTTTTTCATTCTTTACTTTAAAATTCCCTAATGGCATCATATTTGGCATATTCTAAATTTGGGAGAAATTCAGGCCACACATGTGGAAAAAATATGTATTCTCACTGTTTAAAAAAATTTTTTTTGAAAGTTATTAAAAAATACAATGTCCTAAGACTCTAGTAAAAGAACATTCCCATAATTCACAGATGAAACTATAGAGAATAAGGTTACCCACTCCACTGAAGAGGGATATACAGAATCATAAATTCTCCTGTGTTGTTTTAAAAATATAATCCTGTGATTTTTTTTCCCCCAAAGTTAGTTTGAAGGAAAAACAAAATGCAGAAACTCTGATAATCAAACAGGGTTTCCAAAGCTGGAAGAACAGGAGAAGGAGGAAGGAGGGAGGAGGGAGTGGGAATGTCACAGGCACTCAAGGGCTCAGACTTCCTAACAGGGTCCCTGTGGGAAGGACAACACAGCAGGAGGCCCACGTGTCCCTGCACCCTGCTTCTCTGCTACTTAATCCATCTTCCTATTCAGCTTCTAGGATCAAACAAAAAAAGAATCTGCCTTCAGCTTTCCAAAAGAATTTCCTTTCCTGGACACTCTCCTCCCAAACCCCGCCTGGCCTGCTCAGCCCACTCGATGACCTGGCTTTGAGGAATTCACTGACTCATTACCAATGAGAAAATCCATCTTGCTGACTTCTGGCGAGTGAAAGCCTGTGCCTTTCCAGCGGTACACACCCGCAGACACTGGCCCGGGGTGGGAAGGACTCTGCCCGCTGGTTGCTGCAGGGACCAGCGGCAAAGGCATCAAAGTCTCGGTGGTGACCGCCCTGACAGCAAGGAGCTCCCTGTAAGGTGGCACTGAGGCCGGGCGCCCCCCTGCCACTTCCTGCCACCCAATGCTAGCATTGCCTAAGTATCGACCCCATCCAGGGAGACTGCCAGCAGAGCCCACCCACTACACAAGCACAACCCATCCGCGTCATGTTACCAGCAGTTTGGTGTCTTTGACGACACAAAGAAGCTTGCTCCACTGCCCGAAGCGCTTCTTCCTCAGTAGGAAGGCACAGATTTTGGCATCCTTCACCAGGTCCATGGAGGCCTCCTCGGACGGCCACTGGTGCCGTGTCTTCTTGCCCTTTCCGTCCTCTTCCTCCTCATCATAAGACTCATAAGAGCTACTCATTGCATCTGAGTCATAATCTGTCAAAAGTAAGGAAAGAAGTAAAGATTGAGGGCCTGTCTACAAACACCTTATCTGGAATCCTACCTGTGGGCTCAAGAGTATGTCTGTGGTACCAGGAAATGAGGAAGGGGCCCTCCATGTGGTGGGGTAAAGGTAATCAGTAAAGACTGGGAAAAAATAACCAAGGTAGGCAGTGGAAAGTAATGATGAGATTTAAACTGAAATGCCTTAGAGTCTTCATCTGTGAAAACCAGTCCTATGCTGCTCCGTGAGGACTCGGCTGTCTGCAGACCCCCGGTGTTGGATCCTGGGCACACCGCCACTGGGTGAGTGGACCCAGCCAACAGGCTACCACCCACAGGGTGCAGCTCTCCCACAACACACCAATAGGTCAAGATCTTCTCGGGTCTGCAAAGTCCTGCCTGCATGCATTGCCACACGCCCTCCCTTGCTCCCATTCCACACCCAGCCCAAGGCCTCCTTCCTCAGGCTTCCAGAGACCTTTACACATATCCTTCTCATTCTATGAGGCAGGAACAGTTCATATCAGATCATCTCCAGTTTCCTGAATGCAGCACATTCTCTCTCATTGCTGGGGCTCTACACGCACGGCTCTCTCACACAGGCTTCCTGCTCATCCTACCCAATCTCCTGCCTTTGTCTGAATATGTCTCTTGCCTCTCAGGGTTTAATTTCTGGGTACCCTGCATTAAACGTCAGTAAGTCCATATGCATATTTTGAGTACTTTTTCAGTAAATATGTTTCACAATAAAGCAGTTTTTAAAAGCTTAGTATGGCTAGGATGTAGCTGACATGGTAGGAAGTGTTGGAGCAAACCACTGACAGGTGGCAGGAGCCCAGGCCGCTTGGAGAGCCAGTGTAATCTGAGGTCTCAGATGGGCAATGTGCAAACTCAGACTTTCATTTTACGAAGGTTATTCTCACAATAGTTGGAAGGATCATGAATCCCTCAGTTCTTAGCTCATTTTCTAGAACATCGAATCCAACAAACATTTAGTGAACAAATGAGCAAAAGGATTAATGAACAGTTGTAAATGGGAGAAATACATCTGATTTCACTCATTCAGCACGTTTATTGAGGGCTTACTATGCGTCAGGCAATCTTTTTCATACTTACACAGTTGGACCTTGAACACACATTTGAACCACATGGGTCCACTTATAAGTGGATTTTTTTTTCAATTAATACAGGACAGTATTTAACTGCCTTGCCTTAACATTTTCATTTCTCTAGCTTTTTTTATGGTTAAGACTATAGTACGTGATGCATAAGACATATAAAATGTGTAAATGGATGCTCTGTGTCATGGGTAAGGCTTCCTGTCAACAGCAGGCTATTAGTGCCTACAATTTTGCAGAGTCAAAGTGACACATGGATTTTCAATTGTGCAGGGGCTCAGTGGCCCTGACCCCCGCAGTGTTCAAGGACCAGCCATACTTCTACATAAAGGTGCCATATAGACCCATGACAAAACCAGGCGGGCTTCACCTTCACGAGGGATTTTCACACCCATGCCCTCAGGGGTCCTTTCAGCCACTCAGAGATGAGCGCATGTCAGTATGGTGGCCCTCCCCCCCTTATCCATGGTTCCACTTCCTGCTGTTTCAGTTCCTTGTGGTCAATGGGTGTCCAGAAGCAGGTGATCTTCCTCCTAACATAACATCAGAAGGTCGCAGTAGCCTCACATTGCGTCACATGCCCACATCACTCCCCTCTCACATCTCATCACATGGGCACTTTATCATCTCACATCACTGTAGGAAGGATGCATACAGGATAGTAAGATCCTTTGAGAGAGTGTGATCACCAGTGCATCCCTCAACTGCTCCACTTTTATTACCGTGTACCATCCTACTTGTTCTATTGTGTCAATCTCCTACTGTGCCTAATTCATAAACTACACTTTGTCACATATGTGTAAATAGGGTACTATGCACAGCTTCTGGCATCCACTGGGTGTCCTAGAATGTCTCCCCTGAGGAGGAGGAAGAGGAGGAGGAGTGAGCCCCTGGCACATCCTGGCGTCCTGTGTAGACATCTACACTTCTTATAGAACAAAAGGCAGATCAAAGAGCCAGCAAAGGCCTGTGTAAATCTGTGTGTTTACAGGATGTTGCTGGTTAGGAAACACTCTTCACGCCAGACACCAGTCTCATAGGCAATTAATGGCCAAACTGAAGAACACTCCAGTAAATAATGACCTTCAACTATAAAATGTTAAAATGTGTATTTTAGACATATACCCATCTCCCACAAAATCACAACTGGCATTTCAAGCAATTGCCCTTAAGGAGGGAGAGAATGAGGAGAGAGGGCAACCAGGAAACTGAAAATGCAAGCCTGAACCCCAAACCCCAACAAGATCTGTAGTGACAGCACCGCTGACCCAGGCCGGCTAGAACCAGCTCCCCAGAATCCCATGGTCCATATGGTGTGGGTGAGGTTAGCACTAGGGAGTGCCGTTGAGAAGGAGATGGGACAGCAGAAATGAAGGGCAGCCCCTACACTCTGAAGGTTGGTGGAGGGCACCAGGTTCTCCTGGGGCTCAGGCATGTGTTGTGGGTACATCCTTTGCCCTGCTGGTGGGCCCCCAAGTTGGGTGGTGCAGATCCTCCATAAGTATCAGCACCACAGCCAAGAGGACCAGCATCTTCGGTGTTGCCTAGCAGGTGGGGGGTCATGGATAGATGGGGTTGCAGTTTGCCCTTGTGGATTTCAGAGTCCCTGAGCTCCACCACTTCAAGCCCGGCTGCTCTTTGGGACTGCTGAACCACCCACAGGTGCAGTTCCCATGGCCTCCAATAGCTGCCATGATTGTGTGAAGTCCAGCCCCCAGAAAGAAGCTTCTGTTCCATGTCACAGTGGCTCTGCTTCTCTGATCATGCCCTGTTCTAGATGGTAACAGAAGCCTGATGGCAGGCAGGCTCCTCTAGGTGAAGCTCAATGCAGGCCTTCAGGATTTCAGAGCTCAGCTACAGAAAAACTGCTTTTGGCTCTTGGATACTCTAGCAGCATCTAAATGCTTTGTCATGGGCACCTCAGCTGCCCAACGTGGCTCTCGGTCACCTGTCCCACCACGGAGCATCTGAGCAGGCTGCATCCATTGGGCCCATAAGCCATAAATACCAGGTGCGAGCTAGGAGCTCAGGTACACATGACCCTGTGCCTATTGCTTGGGCTTCTTCTCCTAACACAGACTCCTCAGCATGGCCTAACAGTTTGGTTGGATGGCCAAGACTGGAGAGGAACTGGCCACAAGCAGGGTAGGCAGAAGGGACTTGAATGGACCTCCCAGATGGGCTCAGAAAGTGAAGTTCACATACCAGCTGAGCTCTTAGCAAAGCCTCAGCAGATCTTCACAACTGGCTCCCTAAGGTAGCCTGTCACATAGACATCAGGAAGCTTCTTTCCCCCAGATTCTCATCCAAATGGAATCACGTACATGGCTGTGGTGCAAGGAAGGATCTCCACTCAGCAGAGTTAGTGACTCCTGGACCTTCTGGGTGTCCTGCCTGCACATGACACTGTCCCTTGGGGTGTCAGCCAGCTACCTAGTAACTGGCTCACTCCCATCACAGGAGGGTTAACAGTGCATTTTCACCAGAAGAGATCACTCCCTGCCACGGTGCTCCTGCCAAAAGCACAGTCTTGCAGAATGCTCTATTCACCAGCATGGCACCCCAGCATTGCTTCTGACCAGAGAACTCATGTTACAGTGAATGAAGTCCAAGCTATGGGTCTGTGCTCATGAGCTCCACTGGTCTTGGCATGCCCCATTACCTGAAGCAGCTGACCCAACAGACCAGTGGAATTCCTTTGGAATATTCAGTTCCAGGTCTACCTTGACTGGCCACCCCTGGGGAACTCAGGGTACTAGCTTCCAGAATACCTTCTAGCAGTATATGCTCTGCCTCAGTGGGGCTCTTTCACCCATGGCCAGGGCTCACAGGTCTGGGAATCCAGGGCTGAGAATGGTAGTGGCTCCTCTCACTAGAACCCCAGGGATCCACTGACAAAATTTCTGCCTCCTTTCCTTGAAATTTTGGCTATTAGCCCATAGGTCTTAGTTTCTAAGGGCAGAATATTCCCTCCAAAGGACGCAGTAATCGCTCTATTAACCTAGAAGGGGAGTGAATAGGCAAAGAGAGGGTTAAGGGCAGTGGCTGTGGTGACCAGTCATGGCCACACTGGGGTGAAAGGGCAGTCCCTGGAGTAGCCCTCATTACTTCCATGTCCCAGGAGTGAACCATCCAAAGCAGCCAGACCTTTCAGGAAGGAAAGATGAGTCATTTTATTGAGTGATCGACCAAGGTGCTTGCCGAAGACAATGGGAACATGAAGGAAGTTATAAATATACATTATGACCATTGACCAATTGTAGAAATGAGGACGGGACTAGTTACGCATGAGTCTTTGTTCTGACTCTAATATCTGTGTACATGTAAACAAGTTCTCCTCCTCCCCTCCCTTTCCCTCCCATCCAACAGCAGCTGGCCGTGGATCTCAACATTCAAGCTACAACATTCTCTCCAAGGGGGGAGTATGACCCTGCTGGAAGAGAACAGGTGTCACCCCCAAGTCAGTAAAGGGACTTTCTATCCCCTTGGGCAGTTAGGGAGTTTTCCATGATACAGGCAATATAGTTGAATTATGCTAACCTGCACTGTGATGCTGCTCTTGTCTTTACTTGGAAATTCAATGTGCTTAAAAGAGATGTGCTTGGACGCCAAATGGACACGGGAGAAATGGTGGCTTTACAGCATACCAACTGGGCACAGTTGGAATGACATTTCCCCAGATTCCCTTCCATGGATGGTTCTGGGTCAGGGCTGGCCACAGGAGAGATTTGTGAGCAGTCTATAAGGCAGGAGGCGAGCCACCACCAGTACACGCTAAGGGTTGGCTCAAGTGTCAGGTGCCACTGCAAGCTCACACCTGCTGTCACAGGCTGGCCAGCTCTCTGCTGAATCCACAGATCGTGAATCTCCCACAGGCCCTCTCCCTCATCTTCTGAGGCCCGGCCAGGCATGTGCCACTCTGCAGAGGTGCCTTCCAGCCTGTCCTGCAACACAGGCTACTCCATTGTTTCCATGGCTGCATCAGGTCTTCCTATTATGCACCCTTTATTCCTCTGCTGGAACTACACCTGAGAATGGGTTCAACAGAGCTGTCTCCACATCCCTAAGTAACCCACCTGGACAGCATCTCCCTGCATCATTCCTCAGGAGGCGAGGGGAAGAGGAGACAGAAGGGGGGCCCTTGCCACCAGCTGCCCACCCCAGACACCTGGTTAAGGGAGCCTCAGCGGGCTGTCCCCACTGACTTACTGTCCCGAGCCTGTGTCCTTCTGTTACCCTGTCTTCTGGATTAGGCTTGACAAAAGCTGCGTTTAGTTCCCATTGGCAACTAAGGGATGGCTTCTCTGAACAACAGGACAGGACATGTCACTGAGGTTGGGCCTCTCAGACTGCAATTGTTCTTGGTTTCTAGCCTTGCAACTATGTTGGTGGGAGGGGAAGGATGGTAGGAGCAGGCTAGAGCCAGATATTCCCAGCAGTGGGAAATACCCTCGTGGAAAAGCTTGTTTTCCCGGACTCCCTGCTGTGAGAAGCAAAGGAAGCCAGTGAGGTTCTGAATGACACCAAGCCGCTTCAGGTTTTGTGTTTTCTGATGACTCAACTGACTTCTGAAATGGTGGACACTTTAGAAATTACATGAGTGCATTGTCCACGGATGGTTTTTAAATAACAGAAAAGAAAACATCTTAGAGAACTCAGAACCCAGCACGTCCTAACCCCCATACCAGAACCATCCCTTTCCCTCTCTGAATGTGACTGCTATGAAAACCAGCAAACAGGTCTCCCTGCCCTTGAGGAGCCATCGGTCCTGCTCACTGGGCCCACGTGCAAAAAGCACATGCAGGGAGGCCCTCCAGGAACACGCCAGGGACACTGTACTGCAGCACCTCCACTTGTCAGCTGCCAGGAAAGACAGAGGCCAGAGACCTCGGGCGATAGGAGGACCGCCCTGGGAGCTGGCGTGCACTGCCATAGAAGACAGATGATGGGCCACCACGTGCCATGAATATTAATGTGCCCAAAGCCTCGTGACTAAAATGAACAAATCCACTCAACTTCCCATTTTATCTTTTATGAGCAAAGCAACGTTCCCTCGACCACGGGGACTTGGATATCCTCCCTCCACTTCATCATGAGATAACAGCTCCCCTGTCTGACATCGAGGGAGGAATGAAGCCAGTGATCGAAAACCAAACCACCGAGGTGTTTGTGAGGGAAGACCAGAGCCGTGACAGGACAACTCTAGCTCGGCAAGAAGGTTCTAGTAGAACTTGTATGAAAATAAGAAGAGACGGGCTGGTTTTGTATCCAGGCTCCTTCGGCCTTCTGGGCATGAGGAAGCAGACTCAGGCCACACCCCAGGCACGGGGTGCTACAAACACACGCCATGCACCTCTCCACCTTATGACCTAAGGGGACACATTTCACCGAGACCTGTGACCACTCAGCCACAAGGTCTACCTGACATGAGTCAGAGAAAGACAACCATCCAAATTTCCACAAGCACCTCTAAGGCACTGCAGGCTTTCAGAGTCCTTTCTGTATCAGGCCCCTATGTCCCCGGTATCTTGTACCACCCGGTTCCCCTCCATACCCAGAGAGTAGGCCACACTCTTCACAGTCCCCCACATCAAGAGGCTGGCAGGCAGACGCAATACTCACTTGACGTGATGTATTCCGGAGCTTTCCCAGGGCTCAGTGGTACTGCTTCCTCGTAGTAACCTTCCGGGAGAGAGGATGTTGGTAGCGGTGGCGGCCCACTGTCAGGTGGCTAAGGAGAAGAAGGAAGAAACACCACAGATATCAGAACCATGAATAGAAAGTCTGCCATATGGACTAGCAGGTGTTGACCGGAATTATCCATTTTCCTTTGTATAGTCCATGGCAAAAAAGAACAGTGACCCACAAAGAGGTTCTGGGTTCATTCAGTTCCTGACTGGTCTCTACTGCTTCCCTGCCCATGTCCACTCCCAGCCCAGAGCCTGGCCACACGTCACTCAGCCCACACTGGCTCACCTGTAGCCAGCAGCTGTGAGTGCCCTGGCACACCCTTCTTCTGGGGCAGGGGCTAACTTATAGCCCTCTCTTGGACCCTCCCCAGGGCAGAGGTGGAGGTCTGTCCCCCCAGTGCTGGCCCTCCCACACCCCCCAGGACATACCACTGTGCATACCACTGCACGGGGGCCCTGGGGCATGGCAACTGTCCAGATTCACTGGTGCTCATCACCATGTTGCACCAGGTGAGCAGTGGCTACATAAAGGAACAAGGCTTGCCCACGATTGCACCATCTTCCCAACACAGGCCAGGGAAACTTTTCAAAAATTATAAAAGGAAATCCCCTCTGAGCTACTCTCTAAAAGAAACTTCTCTTGAGAAGGACAATCTGCTTGTGGCAAAAACCAATCACATTACAGTGTCCTCTCAGATGCTCGGACCGAGGCACTGGGATTTTGAAGCTTGAGGACACAGAAGAGTTGTCAGGACCGTCCAAACGTCAAGCCCCAGCTGAAGCCCTCTCTCTTCGCACATGTTCCTGATGACCCGCGCACACCGACCTCTCCTCCTCCCATGAACACCTAGGAGCTTGGTGCTTCTATCACTCACTGGCCCTCACATCAACTGCAAGGTAAGAAGGGATGGACAGGGAAAGCCAGCATACCTGCTACCTGCCTGGCACTATCCTGGCACTTCTGTCTCGGCTACAGGCGGATTACTTGGTAATCCTTCATAGTAGACTACCTTTCCTTACACATCACGGACACAGAAAGTGCGTCTCCAGGTCTCTAACAACCTCCTCAAAACCAGGGGCTGGTAAATGACAGAGCTGGCTTCTCTAACACCAGGTCGGTCCACTAAACACCTTTTATATTCATATTCACTTTCTTCCTTTTGTAACCAGCTCACATAACCTACATTCCATAAACAAATTGGACAGACATCACTGAGAAAAGAATAGAACAGCAACCCCAAACTGAAGATCTACCAAGTTAAGTTTCCAAGCAGAACACTGTTCCAAGGAAATAAGGGTTTATACCCATATAAACTCTCTAGAAAGTGAAACAACTCAGCTCTGAATCCAAGAAGCCCTTTGTGAATGACTAATCACCCTGTGTGCATCCAGCCCGCTCCTTCATCCTGCCAGATGAAGGGTCATTTATTTACACAATTTCTCCATCTACTGGAGCCTGATTATCTCCGCTCCACCCCTAGGCCTGTGCCCTGGACCAAATAACCCCTGACCCCTCGCACGCCTTCCTCAAGGCTGCCTTCTCGACTGCCGTCATTCTGTGGTCGTACCCTGGATGGTACCCAACTGCTTCATATCCTCCCGAAGAGGCAGTGCTTAAAGCGGAACCTGATACACTGTGCTCAGCCCCAGGCAAGGTCTGAACAGGAGCCCATGCCCGGGTTAAAATCTCTGCTTGTTGCTTTTGGAAAAGAGCTGCCCGATTCACTGAGTGTCTTTATTCATGAAACAGAGAGTGTTTCAACTTCCCCTTGGTATGTCGAAACAGTCAAATTATTCATGTCCTGGGAAAGCATTACGAATAGCTGAATCAGACAAATGTTTGTGAAACAGCACACACTCCCCTTCCTTGGGCTACAAGAAATGCAAAGGTGCACAGGGTGAAGAGCTTGCTCCCAAGATGCTGGGCTTTCCCAGGAGGCTCTCAGACCCTGTGTTTGGCACAGCTTTTCAACGGGTATGCCTTGGATCCTATAGTTCTATTTTTGGAAACACAGGCCGAGAGGTCAACTGGTCAGGTGAGCAAAAATGCACAAAGACATTTCAATAATGTTTAGCAAAATCTAAAAACAATGTAAATCTTCACTGAGAGAAGGTGTGCGGACACATTCCTGCACAGTGAAAGAGCAGTGCTTAAGCATTTCAGTCATTTGCATGAAAACCCCCCACTAGACACCGTTAAGTGAGAGAAAACAGGTTCACTATGAGCCCTTGATAGAAATGTGTTTAGGCTTACATATGTATAAAGACAGGAGGTCATCCACCAAAATGTTAACAAGTGGATGCATATCTCTGGCTTGGCTCTTTTACTTAATATTTATCATTTTTAAAGTGTAAAAATTTATCATTTTTAAAATTAGAAAAAAATTAAACTATTTTTGCTTTGAAGTAATACCCCTCAAAAACTAATTCTTACAGAGGAACACCCTCTGTCTCTAGAAGGGACCACACTCCACTCCCAAATACCATTTCCCTTGAAATTCTGGGTTTTAGATCCTTAGGCAGAAGAATTATGACTTGTGAAGAGCAAGTTGGGGAGAGGCTAAAAAGACGTACCCAAACTGTTAGTACTATTGCTTTCAGAGGAGATGCTTCTTTCTGATACTTCCCCATAGGTAAGAATTTACTGAAATCACCAGTAACAGGAGTTTTTAAAAGCAGAAAAGAGGGAAGGCAGATTTCCAAAAGGGATCATGGAAAACAAGAGAAACCAGAAGAGGGGCAGGAAGCAAGAGTATAGCACAGAGATGACAAAGCTTGATTCCCTGCATGCACTGCATATGGGGCCAGCTCCGACCTGGGACCGAGCGACACCCCCTAACTCTGGGCGCTGATGTCCTCCCTTCTGAATGAGGGTGCCTCTGACATCCTTCCGAGGTCTGAGATTCTCGCTCCAGTGTTCTTATCATGTGGCAGGTCAGCAGGCCACAATGTCAACTTGACCAGTCTCAAGACTTCAGTGAGAGTTGATGTTATCGCCTCTGGCCAGGGCAGGAGCCAAGGCATCCCTTCTACCGATGACACTGCACACCAGCGTCGCACCACCCCCACTGGGTTGTGCAACTCTCCTTCAATTCCAGAAGATACCCAGTCTGCGCGCAGAGCCTGACCTCCATCCTGCTCCCATCACCCCTGTTTCCTGAACAGGCTCCCACAAAACACTCCAACCACCACAGCCTCTGAGGAGACTTGAGAAGCAACGTGAGAACCTGTCTTTCCTGAGGAAGGGCTACTGGTGGCTCAGCTGTGCTCTAGAAATAAACGATAGGAATGGCCCAGCACCAGTAACCAGGCAAGGTCAAATGCGTGGAAACATTTCTTCCACAGATGAGGCCGTCAGCAGAAGTTACTCTGTAGTTTAGGGACTGTCACCTGCCTTAAGGAAAGCTTCTCCTCCTGGGGTCCATGTCTCACTAAGAGAAGCCCAAGCTTCTAGGAATACAAGCTATGGGCTGCTTGGCCATCATTTAAATCCCATCTTTTTAGAAAAAAAAAGCGCCCATTATTATTTGCCTTTGCCAATTTAAAGGAGAAGCCTGGCCAAGAACGATTTTCCGACTGATAATGATAAATGTTACATTTATATAATTGTATGGCAGAAACATAACTGTCGTATATTATTTCAGTGGTATAACAACGAAATCTACCACTTACTATTTGTCTGCCATGTATCACTGTTCTGGGATCCTCTATACAGATCTTCTCCTGTTCAGAAATTAACACTGAGATGTAGGCATTTTGATTATGATTTTACAAATGAGGGAGCTGAGGCCCAGGAGGTGAGACCCCAAGGGGGCCACACGTGCACAGAGCTAACTGCTGGAGGAGCTGCAAGTCCACCCGAGCAGCCTGGGTACTGATTAGGAGGCTGGGGAATAGTACACACTGCGTTTCTATGTCATGACCGTATCCTACAGCACCCGCTGCTGTCCCTCCCGTCCCTGCTGCTGCGCCTGCTGCTGTGCCTACTGCTGCACCTTGCTGCTATGCCTGCTGCTGCACCCCCTACTGCCCCTGCTGTGGGGCCAGTTGCACCTGCTGTGGTGCCTGCTGCTGCATCTACTGTACTTGGTGCTGCACCTGCTGTTGTGCCAGTTGCACCTGCTGCTGTCCCTCCCGCTGCCCCTGCTGCTGCGCCTGCTGCTGTGCCTGCTGCTGTGCCTTTTTGCTATGCCTGCTACACCCTGCTGCTGTGCCTGCTGCTGCACCTCCTACCGCCCCTGCTGCCAGGCCAGTTGCACCTGCTGCAGTGCCCATTGTACCTGCCATAGGAAGGAGCCAAACAGCCCGTTGAACCCACTGGTCCAACCACAGTGCATTCATGTCATCTATTGCCATTCTCTCCTTCTCATCAGAAAAGCAGACATTCCTCATGCCCTGTGCTCCTCATGGCTCCTTCTCTGTCCCTCCACTGCTCCCCACCACTTTCCCCTCCTCCCCAGTCCATTACTCAGCCTCTGCACCAGAAACCCCAATAAACTGATAAGAGCCTTCATCTAGCAGAGCAAACTATCAGCCTAGAATCTGGAATCCCTTTCTGACTCGAATTCTGTCTACATGGTGGGCATCCAGACTGTTACAGTGATTAAATTCCATTAAGAATAACAGAATCTGAACTAAGAAAATCAGAGTCCAAGGTCTAGTTCTGTGCCACAAGCAACACAAGTACTTTAGAAGCACACAGGGCACCCATGCAGGAATCTAAATCTCCTATGAGGCAGGGCATCTGTATGAAGGTGTCCACACTGCTGAGCACACCTGGGGAGTGGGTAACAGAATTTTACAGCCTCAGCTGCAAAAGGGGCTCGATCGTAGCAGCGTGATTCTGAGTACTTTTCCTAGCAAAATAAAAGTTTTTATCCAAATGACACCCTGTTCCGTTCTGCTCAATATTGAACTTGCATTCCACGTAGCACATGAGCACGCAGCAGGCATTGGACCATGCTGGGAAGCTTCCTCTGGCTTCATGCAGGCAGGCAAAGAGTGGAAGCCCCATGGGGCTGGACCGGGTCATCTTCCCAGCCTCCACCAGCAGGAAGGCATCCACAGGGAAGGCCAACAGCCCAATGGGAGTGTAAACAGGATACGTATCTGGAGGGCAGCCACAGATTAAACTTTTAAAAGATGCCACAGGAATTACATATGAGACTCAACTCCTCAGAAAGACAAGTGATTCATGTTCGCTCAAAGGACCACATCAGATTTCACCAGGAAACAAACGGTTTTCTTGTTTTAAATCTTGGACTTTTGTCTCCATTATGCAACTGGAAAAATACTTAATTTTGTCAAATAATCTCAAAGAGCCTCATAATCTCATCTGTCAGATAGAACAAAGTCACTGTGAAAGTGCTTTTAGGAGGCCTAAGTGCAGGCGGCAGGCAAGGTGGGGAGAGCTGGGACAGTATGCTTACAGTTCTGGGGACAGAGGGAGGAAGCAGAGTGGGGGCTGGGTGGGGAAGGGAGAGTTCATGGGGACAGAGTTTCAGTTGGGGAAGACGGAACAGTTCTGGCGATGGAGGGTGGGTGTGGCTGCACAGCACTCTGAAAGTACTTACTGCCACCAAACTCAACATTTAACAGTAGTTAAAATCATATAACTTATGTTATGAATATTTTAACCCAATTATAAAAGACCCTTCATGATTATTTGCTGACATAATAAGTGATCACATTTACATAAACTCTGGCCCTAAGATATCAAAGACTTAGTTGTTTTCCCATACCCCATCCAGACACCATATAAAGACACCCTGCTACTAAATTATTGAATAAAAATATTTCTAAATGGCTTGATTGGATAGCATACAAATGTAGAGTCTCAGGAGGGGTCCACCTTGCTCTTTTCTCTCAGCTGTAAAGATCTGAGAGCCCCTGGTCTGGGCTCAATGCTGTTCTGAGAAGGGGAGAAAAGAGGACGATGGGTGCCATAGGCATCTGGCCCCCTGGGGAATGACTACTCAAGCATGGGCTCGGCCTGCAACAACGTCCAACTGGTGGGATCCGTTTCCAAGGGAGGCAGCCACTTATCACACATGCCCCACACCCTTGCTGCACACGGAATACAGCCATTGGGTAGCTGCACACTCTCGGTGTGAAACAAAACAAACCTCTTTCCAGACAAGCTTTTTTAAACAAATGCATATCTTGGCCTACTCCAGTCTCCTGTTGGAAAGCAAGGGAGCTCAACCAGACTGTCAAACATGTTGCATACCATGCTTGTGATTTCGAGGATTTAGGAGAAGTTCTGAACACATATGCAGCACACAGCCCTACACTCTCACAAGCCCTTGCAAAGCTCTGTTGGCCACACTAAAGGGTCAGCAGGTCTCATGGGACACCCTCGGCTGTCACCATGTTTACTCCCAGGCCCAGACAGAGAAAAAATGCTCCAATGTTCCCTTTGTGTGGAAGCATCATCAGCGTTACAAGGTTGACTTTTGGAAGTGCTCTCCGACCTTGCCAAGCCGTCCTCATTTTCCACTGCACAATGCAAGGTACACAAAGAACCTTGAAACAAACACTGTCTCCAACAGG